>NC_091474.1:244405015-244755459 GCF_036971445.1 Narcine bancroftii
GTCAAACAGTGGAAAATCTCAATGCTGGAGAAACTTAGCAGGTCAAACAGTGGAAAATCTCAATGCTGGAGAAACTCAGCAGGTCAAAGTGTGTAAATCTCAATGCTGGAGAAACTTAGCAGGTCAAACAGTGTAAAAACTCAATGCTGGAGAAACTCTGCAGGTCAAACAGTGTAAAAACTCAAGGCTGGACAAACTCAGCAGGTTAAAAATTGTAAAATATTAATGCTGGAGAAACTCAGCAGGTCAAACAATGGAAAATCTCAATGCTGGAGAAACTTAGCAGGTCAAACAGTGGAAAATCTCAATGCTGGAGAAACTCAGCAGGTCAAAGTGTGTAAATCTCAATGCTGGAGAAACTTAGCAGGTCAAACGAGGCATAAACTCAGTGCTGCAAAAACTCAGCAGGTTAAAAAGTGTAAAAACTCAATGCTGGAGTAACTTAGCAGGTCAAACAATCTAGAAACTCAATGCTGGGGAAACAGCAAGTGAACAGTGTAAAAATTCAATGGTGTGGAATCACAGCAGGTCAAACGGTGTAAAAACTTTGCTCGGAACCTCAGCAGGTCAAACATGGTAAAAACTCAAGGCTGGAGAAACTTAGTAGGTCATACAGTGTAAAAACTCAATGCTTGGGAAACACAGCAGGTCAAAGAGTGTAAAAACTCACTGCTGGAGAAACTTAGCAGGTGAAACAGTGTAAAAACTCAAGGCTGGAGAAACTTAGCAGGTCAAATAGTGGAAAATCTCAATGCTGGAGAAACTCAGCAGGTCAAAGTGTGTAAAAACTCAATTCTGGAGAAACTTAGAAGGTCAAACAATATAGAAACTCAATGCTGGGGAAACAGCAAGTGAACAGTGTAAAAATTCAATGGTGTGGAATCACAGCAGGTCAAACGGTGTAAAAACTTTGCTCGAAACCTCAGCAGGTCAAACATGGTAAAAACTCAATGCTGGAGAAACTCAGCAGGTAAAAGAGTGCAAAGACCCAATGCTGGTGAAACAGCAAGTGAACAGTGTAAAAATTCAATGCTGGGGCATCAAAGCAGGTAAAACGGTGTAAAAACTCTGCTGGAGACCTCAACAGGAAAAATATGGTAAAAACTCAATGCCGGAGAAACTTAGCAGGTCAAACAGTGGAAAAATCAATGCTGGAGAAACTCAGCAGGTTAAACAATGGAAAATATCAATGCTGGAGAAACTCAGCAGGTCAAAGTGTGTAAAAACTCAATTCTGGAGAAACTCAGTAGGTAAAAAAGTGTGAAAACTGAATGATGGGGAAACACAGCAGGAGAACAGTGTAAAAACTCAATGATGAGGAAACTTACCAGTTGAAAATGTGTAAAAACTCAATTCTAGAGAGATTGAACAGGTCAAACATTTTAAAAACTCAATGCTGGAGAAACTCTGAAGGTCAAACAGTTGAAAAAGTCATTGCTGGAGAAACTTAGCAGGTCAAACAGTGTAAAACTAAATGATTGGAAAACCAAGCAGGTGAAATGGTTTAAAAATTAAATGCTGGAGAAACTTAGCAGGTCAAACAGTGCAAAGACCCAATGCTGGGGAAACAGCAAGTGAACAGTGAAAAAATTCAATGCTGGGGCATCAAATTAGGTCAAACGGTGTAAATCTCTGCTAGGGACCTCAACAGGTCAAACATGGTAAAATCTCAATGCTGGAGAAATTCAGCAGGTTCAAACAGTGTAAAAACTCAATGTTGGAGAAACTTAGCAGGTCAAACAGTAGAAAATCTCAATGCTGGAGAAACGCAGCAGGTCAAAGTGTTTAAAATCTCAATTCTGGAGAAACTCAGTCGGTAAAAAAGTTTAAAAACTAAATGATGTGGAAACAGCAAGTGAACAGTGTAAAAACTCAATGATGGGGAAACTCTGAAGGACAAACAGTGTAAAAACTCAATGATGGAGAAACTCAGCAGGTCAAAGTGTGTAAATCTCAATGCTGGAGAAACTCAGTAGGTAAAAAAGTGTGAAAATAGAGTAATGGGGAAACACAGCAGGTGAACAGTTTAAAAACTCAATGCTGGAGAAACTCAGCAGGTCAAAGTGTGTAAAATCTCAATTCTGAAGAAACTCAGTAGGTAAAAAAGTGTGAAAATAGAGTGATGGGGAAACACAGCAGGTGAACAGTTTAAAAACTCAATGCTGGAGAAACTCAGCAGGTCAAAGTGTGTAAATCTCAATGCTGGAGAAACTCAGTAGGTAAAAAAGTGTGAAAATAGAGTGATGGGGAAACACAGCCGGTGAACAGTTTAAAAACTCAATGCTGGAGAAACTCAGCAGGTCAAAGTGTGTAAAATCTCAATTCTTGAGAAACTCAGTCGGTAAAAAAGTGTAAAAACTAAATGATGTGGAAACAGCAAGTGAACAGTGTAAAAACTCAATGATGGTGAAACTCTGAAGGACAAACAGTGTAAAAACTCAATGATGGAGAAACTCAGCAGGTCAAAGTGTGTAAAATCTCAATTCTGGAGAAACTCAGTCGGTAAAAAAGTGTAAAAACTAAATGATGAGAAAACAGCAAGTGAACAGTGTAAAAACTCAATGATGGGGAAACTCTGAAGGACAAACAGTGTAAAAACTCAATGATGGAGAAACTCAGCAGGTCAAAGTGTGTAAATCTCAATGCTGGAGAAACTTAGCAGGTCAAACAGTGCAAAGACCCAATGCTGGGGAAACAGCAAGTGAACAGTGTAAAAACTCAATGATGGGGAAACTCTGAAGGACAAACAGTTTAAAAAGTCAATGCTGGTGAAACTCAGCAGGTCAAAGTGTGTAAAAATTCAATTCTGGAGAAACTCAGTAGGTAAAAAATGTGTAAAAACTGAATGATGGGCAAGCACAGAAGGTCAAACAGGGTAAAAACTCGATTCTGTAGAAAGTGAACAAGTGAAATGGTGTAAAACCTCAATGCTGGGGAAACTCAGAAGGTCAAAGAGTGTAAAAACTCAATGCTGGAGAAACTCTGCAGGTCAAACAGTGTAAAAACTCAATGCTGGAGAAACTCTGCAGGTCAAACAGTGTAAAAACTCAATGCTGGAGAAACTTAGCAGGTCAAACAGTGTAAAAACTCAATGCTGGAGAAACTCAGCGTGTCAAACAGTGTAAAAACTCAATGCTGGAGAAACTCTGCAGGTCAAACAGTGTAAAAACTCAATGCTGTAGAAACTTAGCAGGTCAAACAGTGTAAAAACTCAATGCTGGAGAAACACAGCGGGTCAAACAGTGTAAAAACGCAATGCTGGAGAAACACAGCGGGTCAAACAGTGTAAAAACTCAATGCTGGAGAAACTCTGCAGGTCAAACAGTGTAAAAACTCAATGCTGGAGAAACTCTGCAGGTCAAACAGTGTAAAAACTCAATGCTGGAGAAACTCAGCAGGTTAAAAATTGTAAAATATTAATGCTGGAGAAACTCAGCAGGTCAAACAGTGGAAAATCTCAATGCTGGAGAAACTTAGCAGGTCAAACAGTGGAAAATCTCAATGCTGGAGAAACTCAGCAGGTCAAAGTGTGTAAATCTCAATGCTGGAGAAACTTAGCAGGTCAAACAGTGTAAAAACTCAATGCTGGAGAAACTCTGCAGGTCAAACAGTGTAAAAACTCAAGGCTGGACAAACTCAGCAGGTTAAAAATTGTAAAATATTAATGCTGGAGAAACTCAGCAGGTCAAACAATGGAAAATCTCAATGCTGGAGAAACTTAGCAGGTCAAACAGTGGAAAATCTCAATGCTGGAGAAACTCAGCAGGTCAAAGTGTGTAAATCTCAATGCTGGAGAAACTTAGCAGGTCAAACGAGGCATAAACTCAGTGCTGCAAAAACTCAGCAGGTTAAAAAGTGTAAAAACTCAATGCTGGAGTAACTTAGCAGGTCAAACAATCTAGAAACTCAATGCTGGGGAAACAGCAAGTGAACAGTGTAAAAATTCAATGGTGTGGAATCACAGCAGGTCAAACGGTGTAAAAACTTTGCTCGGAACCTCAGCAGGTCAAACATGGTAAAAACTCAAGCCTGGAGAAACTTAGTAGGTCATACAGTGTAAAAACTCAATGCTTGGGAAACACAGCAGGTCAAAGAGTGTAAAAACTCACTGCTGGAGAAACTTAGCAGGTGAAACAGTGTAAAAACTCAAGGCTGGAGAAACTTAGCAGGTCAAATAGTGGAAAATCTCAATGCTGGAGAAACTCAGCAGGTCAAAGTGTGTAAAAACTCAATTCTGGAGAAACTTAGAAGGTCAAACAATATAGAAACTCAATGCTGGGGAAACAGCAAGTGAACAGTGTAAAAATTCAATGGTGTGGAATCACAGCAGGTCAAACGGTGTAAAAACTTTGCTCGAAACCTCAGCAGGTCAAACATGGTAAAAACTCAATGCTGGAGAAACTCAGCAGGTAAAAGAGTGCAAAGACCCAATGCTGGTGAAACAGCAAGTGAACAGTGTAAAAATTCAATGCTGGGGCATCAAAGCAGGTAAAACGGTGTAAAAACTCTGCTGGAGACCTCAACAGGAAAAATATGGTAAAAACTCAATGCCGGAGAAACTTAGCAGGTCAAACAGTGGAAAAATCAATGCTGGAGAAACTCAGCAGGTTAAACAATGGAAAATATCAATGCTGGAGAAACTCAGCAGGTCAAAGTGTGTAAAAACTCAATTCTGGAGAAACTCAGTAGGTAAAAAAGTGTGAAAACTGAATGATGGGGAAACACAGCAGGAGAACAGTGTAAAAACTCAATGATGAGGAAACTTACCAGTTGAAAATGTGTAAAAACTCAATTCTAGAGAGATTGAACAGGTCAAACATTTTAAAAACTCAATGCTGGAGAAACTCTGAAGGTCAAACAGTTGAAAAAGTCATTGCTGGAGAAACTTAGCAGGTGAAACAGTGTAAAATCTCAATTTTGAAGAAACTTAGCAGGTCAAACGATGCATAAAATCAGTGCTGGAAAAACTCAGCATGTAAAACAGTGTAAAAACTCAATGCTGGAGTAACTTAGCAGGTCAAACAAGGAAGAAACTCAGTGCTGCAAAAACTCAGCAGGTCAAACAGTATAAAAACTCAATGCTGGGGAAACAGCTAGTGAACAGTGTAAAAATTCAATGCTAGTGTATCACAGCAGGTCAAACGGTGTAAAAACTTTGCTGGGGACCTCAGCTGCTCAAACATGTTAAAAATCCAATGCGGGAGAAACTCAGAAGGTCAAACAGTGTAAAAACTCAATGCTAGAGAAACTCAGCCGCTCAAACAGTGTAAAAACTCAATGCTGGAGAAACTCAGAAGGTCAAACAATATATAAACTCAGTGCTGCAAAAACACCGCAGGTCAAACGGTTTAAAAACTGAAAGCTGGAGAAACTTAGCAGGTCAAACAGCGTCAAACTTAATGCTGGGGAAACACCACAGGTGAACAGTGTAAAAATCAATACCGGACAAACTCAGCAAGTAAAACAGTGCAAAGACCCAATGCTGGGGAAACAGCAAGTGCACAGTGTAAAATCTCAAAGATGAGGAAACTTATCAGGTCAAACAGTTTAAAAACACAATGCTGGAGAAACTCAGCAGGTCAAAGTGTGTAAAAACTCAATTCTGGAGAAACTCAGACGGTAAAAAAGTGTAAAGAAACTAAATGATGTTGAAACAGCAAGTGAAAAGTGTAAAAATTCAATGCTGTGGACCTCAGCAGGTCAAACAGTGTAAAAACTCAATGCTGGAGAAACACAGCAGGTCAAACAGTGTAAAAACTCAAGGCTGGAGAAACTTAGCAGGTCAAACAGTGGAAAATCTCAATGCTGGAGACACTCAGCAGGTCAAAGTGTGTAAAAACTCAATTCTGAAGAAACTCAGTAGGTAAAAAAGTGTGAAAACAAAATGATGGGGAAACACAGCAGGAGAACAGTGTAAAAACTCAATGATGGGGAAACTTACCAGGTGAAAAAGTGTAAAATCTCAATGCTGGAGAAACACAGCAGGTCAAACAGTGTTAAAACAGGTAAAAAATTCTAAATAATCAATGCTGGAGAAACTTAGCAGGTCAAACAGTGTAAAATCTCAATGCTGGAGAAACTTAGCAGGTCATACAGTGTAAAAACTCAATGCTTGGGAAACACAGCAGGTCAAACAGTGTAAAAACTCACTGCTGGAGAAACTTAGCAGGTCAAACAGTGGGAAATCTCAATGCTGGAGAAACTCAGCAGGTCAAAGTGTGTAAAAACTCAATTCTGGAGAAACTCAGCAGGTAAAAATGTGTGAAAACTGAATGATGGGGAAACACAGCAGGAAAACAGTGTAAAAACTCAATGATGGGGAAACTTACCAGCTGAAAAAGTGTAAAGGCTCAATGCTGCAGAAATTGAACAGGTCAAACATTGTAAAAACTCAATGCTGGAGAAACTCTGAAGGACAAACAGTTTAAAAAGTCAATGCTGGAGAAACTCAGCAGGTCAAAGTGTGTAAATCTCAATGCTGGAGAAACTTAGCAGGTCAAACGAGGCATAAACTCAGTGCTGCAAAAACTCAGCAGGTTAAAAAGTGTAAAAACTCAATGCTGGAGTAACTTAGCAGGTCAAACAATCTAGAAACTCAATGCTGGGGAAACAGCAAGTGAACAGTGTAAAAATTCAATGGTGTGGAATCACAGCAGGTCAAACGGTGTAAAAACTTTGCTCGGAACCTCAGCAGGTCAAACATGGTAAAAACTCAATGCTGGAGAAACTCAGCTGGTAAAAGAGTGCAAAGACCCAATGCTGGTGAAACAGCAAGTGAACAGTGTAAAATCTCAAAGATGAGGAAACTCATCAGGTCAAACAGATTAAAAACTCAGTGCTGGAAAAACTCAGCAGGTCAAAGTGTGTAAAAATTCAATTCTGGAGAAACTCAGTAGGTAAAAAATGTGTAAAAACTGAATGATGGGCAAGCACAGAAGGTCAAACAGGGTAAAAACTCGATTTTGTAGAAAGTGAACAAGTGAAATGGTGTAAAACCTCAATGCTGGGGAAACTCAGAAGGTCAAACAGTGTAAAAACTCAATGATGGAGAAATTGAACAGGTAAAAAATTGTGAAAACTCAAGTCTGGGGAAATTCAGCAGGTCAAAGTGTGTAAAAACTCAATGCTGGAGAAACTTAGCAGGTCAAATGATGCATGAAATCAATGCCGGACAAACTCAGCAGGTAAAACAGTGGAAAGACCCAATGCTGGGGAAACAGCAAGTGCATAGTGTAAAATCTCAAAGATAAGGAAACTTATCAGGTCAAACTGTTGAAAAACTCAATGCTGGAGAAACTCAGCAGGTCAAAGTGTGTAAAAACTCAATTCTGGAGAAACTCAGTAGGTAAAAAAGTGTGAAAACTGAATGATGGGGAAACACAGCAGGTGAACAGTTTAAAAACTCAATGCTGGAGAAACTCAGCAGGTCAAAGTGTGTAAAATCTCAATTCTGGAGAAACTCAGTCGGTAAAAATGTGTAAAAACTAAATGATGTGGAAACAGCAAGTGAACAGTGTAAAAACTCAATGATGGGGAAACTCTGAAGGACAAACAGTTTAAAAACTCAAGGCTGGAGAAACTTAGTAGGTCATACAGTGTAAAAACTCAATGCTTGGGAAACACAGCAGGTCAAACAGTGTAAAAACTCACTGCTGGAGAAACTTAGCAGGTGAAACAGTGTAAAAACTCAAGGCTGGAGAAACTTAGCAGGTCAAACAGTGGAAAATCTCAATGCTGGAGAAACTCAGCAGGTCAAAGTGTGTAAAAACTCAATTCTGGAGAAACTTAGAAGGTCAAACAATATAGAAACTCAATGCTGGGGAAACAGCAAGTGAACAGTGTAAAAATTCAATGGTGTGGAATCACAGCAGGTCAAACGGTGTAAAAACTTTGCTCGAAACCTCAGCAGGTCAAACATGGTAAAAACTCAATGCTGGAGAAACTCAGCAGGTAAAAGAGTGCAAAGACCCAATGCTGGTGAAACAGCAAGTGAACAGTGTAAAAATTCAATGGTGTGGAATCACAGCAGGTCAAACGGTGTAAAAACTTTGCTCGAAACCTCAGCAGGTCAAACATGGTAAAAACTCAATGCTGGAGAAACTCAGCAGGTAAAAGAGTGCAAAGACCCAATGCTGGTGAAACAGCAAGTGAACAGTGTAAAAATTCAATGCTGGGGCATCAAAGCAGGTAAAACGGTGTAAAAACTCTGCTGGAGACCTCAACAGGAAAAATGTGGTAAAAACTCAATGCCGGAGAAACTTAGCAGGTCAAACAGTGGAAAAATCAATGCTGGAGAAACTCAGCAGGTTAAACAATGGAAAATATCAATGCTGGAGAAACTCAGCAGGTCAAAGTGTGTAAAAACTCAATTCTGGAGAAACTCAGTAGGTAAAAAAGTGTGAAAACTGAATGATGGGGAAACACAGCAGGAGAACAGTGTTAAAACTCAATGATGAGGAAACTTACCAGTTGAAAATGTGTAAAAACTCAATTCTAGAGAGATTGAACAGGTCAAACATTTTAAAAACTCAATGCTGGAGAAACTCTGAAGGTCAAACAGTTGAAAAAGTCATTGCTGGAGAAACTTAGCAGGTGAAACAGTGTAAAATCTCAATGTTGAAGAAACTTAGCAGGTCAAACGATGCATAAAATCAGTGCTGGAAAAACTCAGCATGTAAAACAGTGTAAAAACTCAATGCTGGAGTAACTTAGCAGGTCAAACAAGAAAGAAACTCAGTGCTGCAAAAACTCAGCAGGTCAAACAGTATAAAAACTCAATGCTGGGGAAACAGCTAGTGAACAGTGTAAAAATTCAATGCTAGTGTATCACAGCAGGTCAAACGGTGTAAAAACTTTGCTGGGGACCTCAGCTGCTCAAACATGTTAAAAATCCAATGCGGGAGAAACTCAGAAGGTCAAACGGTGTAAAAACTCAATGCTAGAGAAACTCAGCCGCTCAAACAGTGTAAAAACTCAATGCTGGAGAAACTCAGAAGGTCAAACAATATATAAACTCAGTGCTGCAAAAACACCGCAGGTCAAACGGTTTAAAAACTGAAAGCTGGAGAAACTTAGCAGGTCAAACAGCGTCAAACTTAATGCTGGGGAAACACCACAGGTGAACAGTGTAAAAATCAATACCGGACAAACTCAGCAGGTAAAACAGTGCAAAGACCCAATGCTGGGGAAACAGCAAGTGCACAGTGTAAAATCTCAAAGATGAGGAAACTTATCAGGTCAAACAGTTTAAAAACACAATGCTGGAGAAACTCAGCAGGTCAAAGTGTGTAAAATCTCAATTCTGGAGAAACTCAGACGGTAAAAAAGTGTAAAGAAACTAAATGATGTGGAAACAGCAAGTGAAAAGTGTAAAAATTCAATGCTGTGGACCTCAGCAGGTCAAACAGTGCAAAAACTCAATGCTGGAGAAACACAGCAGGTCAAACAGTGTAAAAACTCAATGCTGGGGAAACACAGCAGGTCAAAGAGTGTAAAAACTCAAGGCTGGAGAAACTTAGCAGGTCAAACAGTGGAAAATCTCAATGCTGGAGACACTCAGCAGGTCAAAGTGTGTAAAAACTCAATTCTGAAGAAACTCAGTAGGTAAAAAAGTGTGAAAACAAAATGATGGGGAAACACAGCAGGAGAACAGTGTAAAAACTCAATGATGGGGAAACTTACCAGGTGAAAAAATGTAAAAACTCAATGCTGGAGAAACACAGCAGGTCAAACAGTGTTAAAACAGGTAAAAAATTCTAAATAATCAATGCTGGAGAAACTTAGCAGGTCAAACAGTGTAAAATCTCAATGCTGGAGAAACTTAGCAGGTCATACAGTGTAAAAACTCAATGCTTGGGAAACACAGCAGGTCAAACAGTGTAAAAACTCACTGCTGGAGAAACTTAGCAGGTCAAACAGTGGGAAATCTCAATGCTGGAGAAACTCAGCAGGTCAAAGTGTGTAAAAACTCAATTCTGGAGAAACTCAGCAGGTAAAAATGTGTGAAAACTGAATGATGGGGAAACACAGCAGGAGAACAGTGTAAAAACTCAATGATGGGGAAACTTACCAGCTGAAAAAGTGTAAAGGCTCAATGCTGCAGAAATTGAACAGGTCAAACATTGTAAAAACTCAATGCTGGAGAAACTCTGAAGGACAAACAGTTTAAAAAGTCAATGCTGGAGAAACTCAGCAGGTCAAAGTGTGTAAATCTCAATGCTGGAGAAACTTAGCAGGTCAAACGAGGCATAAACTCAGTGCTGCAAAAACTCAGCAGGTTAAAAAGTGTAAAAACTCAATGCTGGAGTAACTTAGCAGGTCAAACAATCTAGAAACTCAATGCTGGGGAAACAGCAAGTGAACAGTGTAAAAATTCAATGGTGTGGAATCACAGCAGGACAAACGGTGTAAAAAATTTGCTCGGAACCTCAGCAGGTCAAACATGGTAAAAACTCAATGCTGGAGAAACTCAGCTGGTAAAAGAGTGCAAAGACCCAATGCTGGTGAAACAGCAAGTGAACAGTGTAAAATCTCAAAGATGAGGAAACTCATCAGGTCAAACAGATTAAAAACTCAGTGCTGGAAAAACTCAGCAGGTCAAAGTGTGTAAAAATTCAATTCTGGAGAAACTCAGTAGGTAAAAAATGTGTAAAAACTGAATGATGGGCAAGCACAGAAGGTCAAACAGGGTAAAAACTCGATTTTGTAGAAAGTGAACAAGTGAAATGGTGTAAAACCTCAATGCTGGGGAAACTCAGAAGGTCAAACAGTGTAAAAACTCAATGATGGAGAAATTGAACAGGTAAAAAATTGTGAAAACTCAAGTCTGGGGAAATTCAGCAGGTCAAAGTGTGTAAAAACTCAATGCTGGAGAAACTTAGCAGGTCAAATGATGCATGAAATCAATGCCGGACAAACTCAGCAGGTAAAACAGTGGAAAGACCCAATGCTGGGGAAACAGCAAGTGCATAGTGTAAAATCTCAAAGATAAGGAAACTAATCAGGTCAAACTGTTGAAAAACTCAATGCTGGAGAAACTCAGCAGGTCAAAGTGTGTAAAATCTCAATGCTGGAGAAACTCAGCAGGTCAAAGTGTGTAAAAACTCAATTCTGGAGAAACTTAGAAGGTCAAACAATATATAAACTCAGTGCTGCAAAAACACCGCAGGTCAAACGGTTTAAAAACTGAAAGCTGGAGAAACTTAGCAGGTCAAACAGCGTCAAACTTAATGCTGGGGAAACACCACAGGTGAACAGTGTAAAAATCAATACCGGACAAACTCAGCAGGTAAAACAGTGCAAAGACCCAATGCTGGGGAAACAGCAAGTGCACAGTGTAAAATCTCAAAGATGAGGAAACTTATCAGGTCAAACAGTTTAAAAACACAATGCTGGAGAAACTCAGCAGGTCAAAGTGTGTAAAAACTCAATTCTGGAGAAACTCAGACGGTAAAAAAGTGTAAAGAAACTAAATGATGTGGAAACAGCAAGTGAAAAGTGTAAAAATTCAATGCTGTGGACCTCAGCAGGTCAAACAGTGTAAAAACTCAATGCTGGAGAAACACAGCAGGTCAAACAGTGTAAAAACTCAATGCTGGGGAAACACAGCAGGTCAAAGAGTGTAAAAACTCAAGGCTGGAGAAACTTAGCAGGTCAAACAGTGGAAAATCTCAATGATGGAGACACTCAGCAGGTCAAAGTGTGTAAAAACTCAATTCTGAAGAAACTCAGTAGGTAAAAAAGTGTGAAAACAAAATGATGGGGAAACACAGCAGGAGAACAGTGTAAAAACTCAATGATGGGGAAACTTACCAGGTGAAAAAGTGTAAAAACTCAATGCTGGAGAAACACAGCAGGTCAAACAGTGTTAAAACAGGTAAAAAATTCTAAATAATCAATGCTGGAGAAACTTAGCAGGTCAAACAGTGTAAAATCTCAATGCTGGAGAAACTTAGCAGGTCATACAGTGTAAAAACTCAATGCTTGGGAAACACAGCAGGTCAAACAGTGTAAAAACTCACTGCTGGAGAAACTTAGCAGGTCAAACAGTGGGAAATCTCAATGCTGGAGAAACTCAGCAGGTCAAAGTGTGTAAAAACTCAATTCTGGAGAAACTCAGCAGGTAAAAATGTGTGAAAACTGAATGATGGGGAAACACAGCAGGAGAACAGTGTAAAAACTCAATGATGGGGAAACTTACCAGCTGAAAAAGTGTAAAGGCTCAATGCTGCAGAAATTGAACAGGTCAAACATTGTAAAAACTCAATGCTGGAGAAACTCTGAAGGACAAACAGTTTAAAAAGTCAATGCTGGAGAAACTCAGCAGGTCAAAGTGTGTAAATCTCAATGCTGGAGAAACTTAGCAGGTCAAACGAGGCATAAACTCAGTGCTGCAAAAACTCAGCAGGTTAAAAAGTGTAAAAACTCAATGCTGGAGTAACTTAGCAGGTCAAACAATCTAGAAACTCAATGCTGGGGAAACAGCAAGTGAACAGTGTAAAAATTCAATGGTGTGGAATCACAGCAGGTCAAACGGTGTAAAAACTTTGCTCGGAACCTCAGCAGGTCAAACATGGTAAAAACTCAATGCTGGAGAAACTCAGCTGGTAAAAGAGTGCAAAGACCCAATGCTGGTGAAACAGCAAGTGAACAGTGTAAAATCTCAAAGATGAGGAAACTCATCAGATCAAACAGATTAAAAACTCAGTGCTGGAAAAACTCAGCAGGTCAAAGTGTGTAAAAATTCAATTCTGGAGAAACTCAGTAGGTAAAAAAGTGTGAAAACTGAATGATGGGGAAACACAGCAGGTGAACAGTTTAAAAACTCAATGCTGGAGAAACTCAGCAGGTCAAATGATGCATGAAATCAATGCCGGACAAACTCAGCAGGTAAAACAGTGGAAAGACCCAATGCTGGGGAAACAGCAAGTGCATAGTGTAAAATCTCAAAGATAAGGAAACTTATCAGGTCAAACTGTTGAAAAACTCAATGCTGGAGAAACTCAGCAGGTCAAAGTGTGTAAACACTCAATTCTGGAGAAACTCAGTAGGTAAAAAAGTGTGAAAACTGAATGATGGGGAAACACAGCAGGTGAACAGTTTAAAAACTCAATGCTGGAGAAACTCAGCAGGTCAAAGTGTGTAAAATCTCAATTCTGGAGAAACTCAGTCGGTAAAAATGTGTAAAAACTAAATGATGTGGAAACAGCAAGTGAACAGTGTAAAAACTCAATGATGGGGAAACTCTGAAGGACAAACAGTTTAAAAACTCAAGGCTGGAGAAACTTAGTAGGTCATACAGTGTAAAAACTCAATGCTTGGGAAACACAGCAGGTCAAACAGTGTAAAAACTCACTGCTGGAGAAACTTAGCAGGTGAAACAGTGTAAAAACTCAAGGCTGGAGAAACTTAGCAGGTCAAACAGTGGAAAATCTCAATGCTGGAGAAACTCAGCAGGTCAAAGTGTGTAAAAACTCAATTCTGGAGAAACTTAGAAGGTCAAACAATATAGAAACTCAATGCTGGGGAAACAGCAAGTGAACAGTGTAAAAATTCAATGGTGTGGAATCACAGCAGGTCAAACGGTGTAAAAACTTTGCTCGAAACCTCAGCAGGTCAAACATGGTAAAAACTCAATGCTGGAGAAACTCAGCAGGTAAAAGAGTGCAAAGACCCAATGCTGGTGAAACAGCAAGTGAACAGTGTAAAAATTCAATGGTGTGGAATCACAGCAGGTCAAACGGTGTAAAAACTTTGCTCGAAACCTCAGCAGGTCAAACATGGTAAAAACTCAATGCTGGAGAAACTCAGCAGGTAAAAGAGTGCAAAGACCCAATGCTGGTGAAACAGCAAGTGAACAGTGTAAAAATTCAATGCTGGGGCATCAAAGCAGGTAAAACGGTGTAAAAACTCTGCTGGAGACCTCAACAGGAAAAATGTGGTAAAAACTCAATGCCGGAGAAACTTAGCAGGTCAAACAGTGGAAAAATCAATGCTGGAGAAACTCAGCAGGTTAAACAATGGAAAATATCAATGCTGGAGAAACTCAGCAGGTCAAAGTGTGTAAAAACTCAATTCTGGAGAAACTCAGTAGGTAAAAAAGTGTGAAAACTGAATGATGGGGAAACACAGCAGGAGAACAGTGTTAAAACTCAATGATGAGGAAACTTACCAGTTGAAAATGTGTAAAAACTCAATTCTAGAGAGATTGAACAGGTCAAACATTTTAAAAACTCAATGCTGGAGAAACTCTGAAGGTCAAACAGTTGAAAAAGTCATTGCTGGAGAAACTTAGCAGGTGAAACAGTGTAAAATCTCAATGTTGAAGAAACTTAGCAGGTCAAACGATGCATAAAATCAGTGCTGGAAAAACTCAGCATGTAAAACAGTGTAAAAACTCAATGCTGGAGTAACTTAGCAGGTCAAACAAGAAAGAAACTCAGTGCTGCAAAAACTCAGCAGGTCAAACAGTATAAAAACTCAATGCTGGGGAAACAGCTAGTGAACAGTGTAAAAATTCAATGCTAGTGTATCACAGCAGGTCAAACGGTGTAAAAACTTTGCTGGGGACCTCAGCTGCTCAAACATGTTAAAAATCCAATGCGGGAGAAACTCAGAAGGTCAAACGGTGTAAAAACTCAATGCTAGAGAAACTCAGCCGCTCAAACAGTGTAAAAACTCAATGCTGGAGAAACTCAGAAGGTCAAACAATATATAAACTCAGTGCTGCAAAAACACCGCAGGTCAAACGGTTTAAAAACTGAAAGCTGGAGAAACTTAGCAGGTCAAACAGCGTCAAACTTAATGCTGGGGAAACACCACAGGTGAACAGTGTAAAAATCAATACCGGACAAACTCAGCAGGTAAAACAGTGCAAAGACCCAATGCTGGGGAAACAGCAAGTGCACAGTGTAAAATCTCAAAGATGAGGAAACTTATCAGGTCAAACAGTTTAAAAACACAATGCTGGAGAAACTCAGCAGGTCAAAGTGTGTAAAATCTCAATTCTGGAGAAACTCAGACGGTAAAAAAGTGTAAAGAAACTAAATGATGTGGAAACAGCAAGTGAAAAGTGTAAAAATTCAATGCTGTGGACCTCAGCAGGTCAAACAGTGTAAAAACTCAATGCTGGAGAAACACAGCAGGTCAAACAGTGTAAAAACTCAATGCTGGGGAAACACAGCAGGTCAAAGAGTGTAAAAACTCAAGGCTGGAGAAACTTAGCAGGTCAAACAGTGGAAAATCTCAATGCTGGAGACACTCAGCAGGTCAAAGTGTGTAAAAACTCAATTCTGAAGAAACTCAGTAGGTAAAAAAGTGTGAAAACAAAATGATGGGGAAACACAGCAGGAGAACAGTGTAAAAACTCAATGATGGGGAAACTTACCAGGTGAAAAAGTGTAAAAACTCAATGCTGGAGAAACACAGCAGGTCAAACAGTGTTAAAACAGGTAAAAAATTCTAAATAATCAATGCTGGAGAAACTTAGCAGGTCAAACAGTGTAAAATCTCAATGCTGGAGAAACTTAGCAGGTCATACAGTGTAAAAACTCAATGCTTGGGAAACACAGCAGGTCAAACAGTGTAAAAACTCACTGCTGGAGAAACTTAGCAGGTCAAACAGTGGGAAATCTCAATGCTGGAGAAACTCAGCAGGTCAAAGTGTGTAAAAACTCAATTCTGGAGAAACTCAGCAGGTAAAAATGTGTGAAAACTGAATGATGGGGAAACACAGCAGGAGAACAGTGTAAAAACTCAATGATGGGGAAACTTACCAGCTGAAAAAGTGTAAAGGCTCAATGCTGCAGAAATTGAACAGGTCAAACATTGTAAAAACTCAATGCTGGAGAAACTCTGAAGGACAAACAGTTTAAAAAGTCAATGCTGGAGAAACTCAGCAGGTCAAAGTGTGTAAATCTCAATGCTGGAGAAACTTAGCAGGTCAAACGAGGCATAAACTCAGTGCTGCAAAAACTCAGCAGGTTAAAAAGTGTAAAAACTCAATGCTGGAGTAACTTAGCAGGTCAAACAATCTAGAAACTCAATGCTGGGGAAACAGCAAGTGAACAGTGTAAAAATTCAATGGTGTGGAATCACAGCAGGACAAACGGTGTAAAAACTTTGCTCGGAACCTCAGCAGGTCAAACATGGTAAAAACTCAATGCTGGAGAAACTCAGCTGGTAAAAGAGTGCAAAGACCCAATGCTGGTGAAACAGCAAGTGAACAGTGTAAAATCTCAAAGATGATGAAACTCATCAGGTCAAACAGATTAAAAACTCAGTGCTGGAAAAACTCAGCAGGTCAAAGTGTGTAAAAATTCAATTCTGGAGAAACTCAGTAGGTAAAAAATGTGTAAAAACTGAATGATGGGCAAGCACAGAAGGTCAAACAGGGTAAAAACTCGATTTTGTAGAAAGTGAACAAGTGAAATGGTGTAAAACCTCAATGCTGGGGAAACTCAGAAGGTCAAACAGTGTAAAAACTCAATGATGGAGAAATTGAACAGGTAAAAAATTGTGAAAACTCAAGTCTGGGGAAATTCAGCAGGTCAAAGTGTGTAAAAACTCAATGCTGGAGAAACTTAGCAGGTCAAATGATGCATGAAATCAATGCCGGACAAACTCAGCAGGTAAAACAGTGGAAAGACCCAATGCTGGGGAAACAGCAAGTGCATAGTGTAAAATCTCAAAGATAAGGAAACTAATCAGGTCAAACTGTTGAAAAACTCAATGCTGGAGAAACTCAGCAGGTCAAAGTGTGTAAAATCTCAATGCTGGAGAAACTCAGCAGGTCAAAGTGTGTAAAAACTCAATTCTGGAGAAACTTAGAAGGTCAAACAATATATAAACTCAGTGCTGCAAAAACACCGCAGGTCAAACGGTTTAAAAACTGAAAGCTGGAGAAACTTAGCAGGTCAAACAGCGTCAAACTTAATGCTGGGGAAACACCACAGGTGAACAGTGTAAAAATCAATACCGGACAAACTCAGCAGGTAAAACAGTGCAAAGACCCAATGCTGGGGAAACAGCAAGTGCACAGTGTAAAATCTCAAAGATGAGGAAACTTATCAGGTCAAACAGTTTAAAAACACAATGCTGGAGAAACTCAGCAGGTCAAAGTGTGTAAAAACTCAATTCTGGAGAAACTCAGACGGTAAAAAAGTGTAAAGAAACTAAATGATGTGGAAACAGCAAGTGAAAAGTGTAAAAATTCAATGCTGTGGACCTCAGCAGGTCAAACAGTGTAAAAACTCAATGCTGGAGAAACACAGCAGGTCAAACAGTGTAAAAACTCAATGCTGGGGAAACACAGCAGGTCAAAGAGTGTAAAAACTCAAGGCTGGAGAAACTTAGCAGGTCAAACAGTGGAAAATCTCAATGCTGGAGACACTCAGCAGGTCAAAGTGTGTAAAAACTCAATTCTGAAGAAACTCAGTAGGTAAAAAAGTGTGAAAACAAAATGATGGGGAAACACAGCAGGAGAACAGTGTAAAAACTCAATGATGGGGAAACTTACCAGGTGAAAAAGTGTAAAAACTCAATGCTGGAGAAACACAGCAGGTCAAACAGTGTTAAAACAGGTAAAAAATTCTAAATAATCAATGCTGGAGAAACTTAGCAGGTCAAACAGTGTAAAATCTCAATGCTGGAGAAACTTAGCAGGTCATACAGTGTAAAAACTCAATGCTTGGGAAACACAGCAGGTCAAACAGTGTAAAAACTCACTGCTGGAGAAACTTAGCAGGTCAAACAGTGGGAAATCTCAATGCTGGAGAAACTCAGCAGGTCAAAGTGTGTAAAAACTCAATTCTGGAGAAACTCAGCAGGTAAAAATGTGTGAAAACTGAATGATGGGGAAACACAGCAGGAGAACAGTGTAAAAACTCAATGATGGGGAAACTTACCAGCTGAAAAAGTGTAAAGGCTCAATGCTGCAGAAATTGAACAGGTCAAACATTGTAAAAACTCAATGCTGGAGAAACTCTGAAGGACAAACAGTTTAAAAAGTCAATGCTGGAGAAACTCAGCAGGTCAAAG
Source organism: Narcine bancroftii (assembly GCF_036971445.1). Taxonomy (NCBI): domain Eukaryota; kingdom Metazoa; phylum Chordata; class Chondrichthyes; order Torpediniformes; family Narcinidae; genus Narcine; species Narcine bancroftii. The sequence continues at coordinate 244,423,052 of NC_091474.1, forward strand.
TGTGTAAATCTCAATGCTGGAGAAACTTAGCAGGTCAAACGAGGCATAAACTCAGTGCTGCAAAAACTCAGCAGGTTAAAAAGTGTAAAAACTCAATGCTGGAGTAACTTAGCAGGTCAAACAATCTAGAAACTCAATGCTGGGGAAACAGCAAGTGAACAGTGTAAAAATTCAATGGTGTGGAATCACAGCAGGACAAACGGTGTAAAAACTTTGCTCGGAACCTCAGCAGGTCAAACATGGTAAAAACTCAATGCTGGAGAAACTCAGCTGGTAAAAGAGTGCAAAGACCCAATGCTGGTGAAACAGCAAGTGAACAGTGTAAAATCTCAAAGATGATGAAACTCATCAGGTCAAACAGATTAAAAACTCAGTGCTGGAAAAACTCAGCAGGTCAAAGTGTGTAAAAATTCAATTCTGGAGAAACTCAGTAGGTAAAAAATGTGTAAAAACTGAATGATGGGCAAGCACAGAAGGTCAAACAGGGTAAAAACTCGATTTTGTAGAAAGTGAACAAGTGAAATGGTGTAAAACCTCAATGCTGGGGAAACTCAGAAGGTCAAACAGTGTAAAAACTCAATGATGGAGAAATTGAACAGGTAAAAAATTGTGAAAACTCAAGTCTGGGGAAATTCAGCAGGTCAAAGTGTGTAAAAACTCAATGCTGGAGAAACTTAGCAGGTCAAATGATGCATGAAATCAATGCCGGACAAACTCAGCAGGTAAAACAGTGGAAAGACCCAATGCTGGGGAAACAGCAAGTGCATAGTGTAAAATCTCAAAGATAAGGAAACTAATCAGGTCAAACTGTTGAAAAACTCAATGCTGGAGAAACTCAGCAGGTCAAAGTGTGTAAAATCTCAATGCTGGAGAAACTCAGCAGGTCAAAGTGTGTAAAAACTCAATTCTGGAGAAACTTAGAAGGTCAAACAATATATAAACTCAGTGCTGCAAAAACACCGCAGGTCAAACGGTTTAAAAACTGAAAGCTGGAGAAACTTAGCAGGTCAAACAGCGTCAAACTTAATGCTGGGGAAACACCACAGGTGAACAGTGTAAAAATCAATACCGGACAAACTCAGCAGGTAAAACAGTGCAAAGACCCAATGCTGGGGAAACAGCAAGTGCACAGTGTAAAATCTCAAAGATGAGGAAACTTATCAGGTCAAACAGTTTAAAAACACAATGCTGGAGAAACTCAGCAGGTCAAAGTGTGTAAAAACTCAATTCTGGAGAAACTCAGACGGTAAAAAAGTGTAAAGAAACTAAATGATGTGGAAACAGCAAGTGAAAAGTGTAAAAATTCAATGCTGTGGACCTCAGCAGGTCAAACAGTGTAAAAACTCAATGCTGGAGAAACACAGCAGGTCAAACAGTGTAAAAACTCAATGCTGGGGAAACACAGCAGGTCAAAGAGTGTAAAAACTCAAGGCTGGAGAAACTTAGCAGGTCAAACAGTGGAAAATCTCAATGCTGGAGACACTCAGCAGGTCAAAGTGTGTAAAAACTCAATTCTGAAGAAACTCAGTAGGTAAAAAAGTGTGAAAACAAAATGATGGGGAAACACAGCAGGAGAACAGTGTAAAAACTCAATGATGGGGAAACTTACCAGGTGAAAAAGTGTAAAAACTCAATGCTGGAGAAACACAGCAGGTCAAACAGTGTTAAAACAGGTAAAAAATTCTAAATAATCAATGCTGGAGAAACTTAGCAGGTCAAACAGTGTAAAATCTCAATGCTGGAGAAACTTAGCAGGTCATACAGTGTAAAAACTCAATGCTTGGGAAACACAGCAGGTCAAACAGTGTAAAAACTCACTGCTGGAGAAACTTAGCAGGTCAAACAGTGGGAAATCTCAATGCTGGAGAAACTCAGCAGGTCAAAGTGTGTAAAAACTCAATTCTGGAGAAACTCAGCAGGTAAAAATGTGTGAAAACTGAATGATGGGGAAACACAGCAGGAGAACAGTGTAAAAACTCAATGATGGGGAAACTTACCAGCTGAAAAAGTGTAAAGGCTCAATGCTGCAGAAATTGAACAGGTCAAACATTGTAAAAACTCAATGCTGGAGAAACTCTGAAGGACAAACAGTTTAAAAAGTCAATGCTGGAGAAACTCAGCAGGTCAAAGTGTGTAAATCTCAATGCTGGAGAAACTTAGCAGGTCAAACGAGGCATAAACTCAGTGCTGCAAAAACTCAGCAGGTTAAAAAGTGTAAAAACTCAATGCTGGAGTAACTTAGCAGGTCAAACAATCTAGAAACTCAATGCAGGGGAAACAGCAAGTGAACAGTGTAAAAATTCAATGGTGTGGAATCACAGCAGGTCAAACGGTGTAAAAACTTTGCTCGGAACCTCAGCAGGTCAAACATGGTAAAAACTCAATGCTGGAGAAACTCAGCTGGTAAAAGAGTGCAAAGACCCAATGCTGGTGAAACAGCAAGTGAACAGTGTAAAATCTCAAAGATGAGGAAACTCATCAGATCAAACAGATTAAAAACTCAGTGCTGGAAAAACTCAGCAGGTCAAAGTGTGTAAAAATTCAATTCTGGAGAAACTCAGTAGGTAAAAAATGTGTAAAAACTGAATGATGGGCAAGCACAGAAGGTCAAACAGGGTAAAAACTCGATTTTGTAGAAAGTGAACAAGTGAAATGGTGTAAAACCTCAATGCTGGGGAAACTCAGAAGGTCAAACAGTGTAAAAACTCAATGATGGAGAATTGAACAGGTAAAAAATTGTGAAAACTCAAGTCTGGGGAAATTCAGCAGGTCAAAGTGTGTAAAAACTCAATGCTGGAGAAACTTAGCAGGTCAAATGATGCATGAAATCAATGCCGGACAAACTCAGCAGGTAAAACAGTGGAAAGACACAATGCTGGGGAAACAGCAAGTGCATAGTGTAAAATCTCAAAGATAAGGAAACTTATCAGGTCAAACTGTTGAAAAACTCAATGCTGGAGAAACTCAGCAGGTCAAAGTGTGTAAAAACTCAATTCTGGAGAAACTCAGTAGGTAAAAAAGTGTGAAAACTGTATGATGGGGAAACACAGCAGGTGAACAGTTTAAAAACTCAATGCTGGAGAAACTCAGCAGGTCAAAGTGTGTAAAATCTCAATTCTGGAGAAACTCAGTCGGTAAAAATGTGTAAAAACTAAATGATGTGGAAACAGCAAGTGAACAGTGTAAAAACTCAATGATGGGGAAACTCTGAAGGACAAACAGTTTAAAAACTCAAGGCTGGAGAAACTTAGTAGGTCATACAGTGTAAAAACTCAATGCTTGGGAAACAGCAAGTGAACAGCGTAAAAATTCAATGCTGGGGAATCACAGAAGGTCAAATGGTGTAAAAACTCAATGCTGCAAAAACTCAGCAGGTTAAAAACTTATTGCTGGAGAAACTCAGCAGGTCAAACAGCGTAAAACATAATGCTGGGGAAACACCGCAGGTGAACAGTGTAAAAATCAATGCCGGAGAAACTCAGCAGGTAAAACAGTGCAAAGACCCAATGCTGGGGAACGAGCAAGTGCACAGTGTAAAATTTCAAAGATGAGGAAACTTATCTGGTCAAACAGTTTAAAAACTCAATGCTGGAGACACACAGCAGGTCAAAGTGTGTTAAAACTCAATTCTGGAGAAACTCAGTCGGTAAAAAGGTGTAAAAACTAAATGATGTGAAAACAGCAAGTGAACAGTGTAAAAACTCAATGCAGCGGAAACACAGCAGGTCAAACAGTGTAAAAATTCAAGGCTGGAGAAACTTAGCAGGTCAAACGGTGTAAAAACTTTGCTCGGAACCTCAGCAGGTCAAACATGGTAGAAACTCAATGCCGGAGAAACTCAGCAGGTCAATTTGTGTAAAAACTCAATTCTGGGGAAACTCAGTCGGTAAAAAAGTGTAAAAACTAAATGATGTGGAAACAGCAAGTGAAAAGTGTAAAAATTCAATGATGTGGACCTCAGCAGGTCAAACAGTGTAAAAACAGGTAAAAAATTCTAAAAACTCAATGTTGGAGAAACTTAGCAGGTCAAACAGTGTAAAAACTCAATGCTGGAGAAACGTAGCAGGTCAAATAGTGTAAAAACTAAATGCTGGAGAAACTCAGCAGGTCAAAGTGTGTAAAAACTCAATTCTGGAGAAACTCAGCAGGTAAAAATGTGTGAAAAATGAATGATGGGGAAACACAGCAGGAGAACAGTGTAAAAACTCAATGATGGGGAAACTTACCAGGTGAAAAAGTGTAAAGACTCAATGCTGCAGAAATTGAACAGGTCAAACATTGTAAAATCTCAATGCTGGAGAAACTCAGCAGGTCAAAGTGTGTAAAAACTCAATTCTGGAGAAACTCAGCAGGTAAAAATGTGTGAAAACTGAATGATGGGGAAACACAGCAGGAGAACAGTGTAAAAACTCAATGATGGGGAAACTTACCAGCTGAAAAAGTGTAAAGGCTCAATGCTGCAGAAATTGAACAGGTCAAACATTGTAAAAACTAAATGCTGGAGAAACTCAGCAGGTCAAAGTGTGTAAATCTCAATGCTGGAGAAACTGAGCAGGTCAAACGAGGCATAAACTCAGTGCTGCAAAAACTCAGCAGGTTAAAAAGTGTAAAAACTCAATGCTGGAGTAACTTAGCAGGTCAAACAATCTAGAAACTCAATGCTGGGGAAACAGCAAGTGAACAGTGTAAAAATTCAATGGTGTGGAATCACAGCAGGTCAAACGGTGTAAAAACTTTGCTCGGAACCTCAGCAGGTCAAACATGGTAAAAACTCAATGCTGGAGAAACTCAGCAGGTAAAAGAGTGCAAAGACCCAATGCTGGTGAAACAGCAAGTGAACAGTGTAAAATCTCAAAGATGAGGAAACTCATCAGGTCAAACAGATTAAAAACTCAGTGCTGGAGAAACTCAGCAGGTCAAAGTGTGTAAAAATTCAATTCTGGAGAAACTCAGTAGGTAAGAAATGTGTAAAAACTGAATGATGGGCAAGCACAGAAGGTCAAACAGGGTAAAAACTCGATTCTGTAGAAAGTGAACAAGTGAAATGGTGTAAAAACTCAATGCTGGGGAAACTCAGAAGGTCAAACAGTGTAAAAACAGGTAAAAAATTCTAAATAATCAAAGCTGGAGAAACTTAGCAGGTCAAACAGTGTAAAATCTCAATGCTGGAGAAACTTAGCAGGTCAAACAGTGTAAAAATTCAATGCTGGGGACCTCAACAGGTCAAACATTGTAAAATCTTAATGCTGGAGAAATTCAGCAGGTTCAAACAGTGTAAAAATTCAATGCTGGAGAAACTTAGCAGGTCAAAGTGTGTAAAAACTCAATTCTGAAGAAACTCAGTAGGTAAAAAAGTGTGAAAACAAAATGATGGGGAAACACAGCAGGAGAACAGTGTAAAAACTCAATGATGGTGAACTTACCAGGTGAAAAAGTGTAAAACTCAATGCTGGAGAAACACAGCAGGTCAAACAGTGTTACAACAGGTAAAAAATTCTAAATAATCAATGCTGGAGAAACTTAGCAGGTCAAACAGTGTTAAAACAGGTAAAAAATTCTAAATAATCAAAGCTGGAGAAACTTAGCAGGTCAAACAGTGTAAAGTCTCAATGCTGGAGAAACTCAGTCGGTAAAAAAGTGTAAAAACTAAATGATGTGGAAACAGCAAGTGAACAGTGTAAAAACTCAATGATGGGGAAACTCTGAAGGACAAACAGTTTAAAAACTCACTGCTGGAGAAACTCAGTCGGTAAAAAAGTGTAAAAACTAAATGATGTGGAAACAGTAGTGAACAGTGTAAAAACTCAATGATGGGGAAACTCATCAGGTCAAACAGATTAAAAACTCAGTGCTGGAGAAACTCAGCAGGTCAAAGTGTGTAAAAATTCAATTCTGGAGAAACTCAGTAGGTAAAAAATGTGTAAAAACTGAATGATGGGCAAGCACAGAAGGTCAAACAGGGTAAAAACTCGATTCTGTAGAAAGTGAACAAGTGAAATGGTGTAAAACCTCAATGCTGGGGAAACTCAGAAGGTCAAACATGGTAAAATATCAATGCTGGAGAAATTCAGCAGGTTCAAACAGTGTAAAAACTCAAGGCTGGAGAAACTTAGCAGGTCAAACAGTGGGAAATCTCAATGCTGGAGAAACTCAGCAGGTCAAAGTGTGTAAAAACTCAATTCTGGAGAAACTCAGTAGGTAAAAATGTGTGAAAAATGAATGATGGGGTAACACAGCAGGAGAACAGTGTAAAAACTCAATGATGGGGAAACATACGAGGTGAAAAAGTGTAAAGACTCAATGCTGCAGAAATTGAACAGGTCAAACATTGTAAAAACTTAATGCTGGAGAAACTCTGAAGGACAAACAGTTTAAAAAGTCAATGCTGGAGAAACTCAGCAGGTCAAAGTGTGTAAATCTCAATGCTGGAGAAACTTAGCAGGTCAAACGAGGCATAAACTCAGTGCTGCAAAAACTCAGCAGGTTAAAAAGTGTAAAAACTCAATGCTGGAGTAACTTAGCAGGTCAAACAATCTAGAAACTCAATGCTGGGGAAACAGCAAGTGAACAGTGTAAAAATTCAATGGTGTGGAATCACAGCAGGTCAAACGGTGTAAAAGCTTTGCTCGGAACCTCAGCAGGTCAAACATGGTAAAAACTCAATGCTGGAGAAACTCAGCAGGTAAAAGAGTGCAAAGACCCAATGCTGGTGAAACAGCAAGTGAACAGTGTAAAATCTCAAAGATGAGGAAACTCATCAGGTCAAACAGATTAAAAACTCAGTGCTGGAGAAACTCAGCCGGTCAAAGTGTGTAAAAATTCAATTCTGGAGAAACTCAGTAGGTAAAAAATGTGTAAAAACTGAATGATGGGCAAGCACAGAAGGTCAAACAGTGTAAAAACTCAATGATGGAGAAATTGAACAGGTAAAAAATTGTGAAAACTCAAGTCTGGGGAAATTCAGCACGTCAAAGTGTGTAAAAACTCAATTCTGGAGAAACTCAGCAGGTAAAAATGTGTGAAAACTGAATGATGGGGAAACACAGCAGGAGAACAGTGTAAAAACTCAATGATGGGGAAACTTACCAGCTGAAAAAGTGTAAAGGCTCAATGCTGCAGAAATTGAACAGGTCAAACATTGTAAAAACTCAATGCTGGAGAAACTCTGAAGGACAAACAGTTTAAAAAGTCAATGCTGGAGAAACTCAGCAGGTCAAAGTGTGTAAATCTCAATGCTGGAGAAACTTAGAAGGTCAAACGAGGCATAAACTCAGTGCTGCAAAAACTCAGCAGGTTAAAAAGTGTAAAAACTCAATGCTGGAGTAACTTAGCAGGTCAAACAATCTAGAAACTCAGTTCTGCAAAAACTCATCAGGTCAAACAGATTAAAAACTCAGTGCTGGAGAAACTCAGCAGGTCAAAGTGTGTAAAAATTCAATTCTGGAGAAACTCAGTAGGTAAAAAATGTGTAAAAACTGAATGATGGGCAAGCACAGAAGGTCAAACAGGGTAAAAACTCGATTCTGTAGAAAGTGAACAAGTGAAATGGTGTAAAACCTCAATGCTGGGGAAACTCAGAAGGTCAAACATGGTAAAATATCAATGCTGGAGAAATTCAGCAGGTTCAAACAGTGTAAAAACTCAAGGCTGGAGAAACTTAGCAGGTCAAACAGTGGGAAATCTCAATGCTGGAGAAACTCAGCAGGTCAAAGTGTGTAAAAACTCAATTCTGGAGAAACTCAGTAGGTAAAAATGTGTAAAGAAACTAAATGATGTGGAAACAGCAAGTGAAAAGTGTAAAAATTCAATGCTGGGGAAACACAGCAGGTCAAACAGTGTAAAAACTCAATGCTGGAGAAACTCAGAAGGTCAAACAGTGTAAAAACTCAATGATGGAGAAATTGAACAGGTAAAAAATTGTGAAAACTCAAGTCTGGGGAAATTCAGCAGGTCAAACAGTTTAAAAACTCAATGCAGGAGAAACTCAGCAGGTCAAAGTGTGTAAAAACTCAATTCTGGAGAAACTCAGACGGTAAAAATGTGTAAAGAAACTAAATGATGTGGAAACAGCAAGTGAAAAGTGTAAAAATTCAATGCTGGGGAAACACAGCAGGTCAAACAGTGTAAAAACTCAATGCTGGAGAAACTCAGCAGGTCAAAGTGTGTAAAAACTCAATGCTGGGGAAACACAGCAGGTCAAACAGTGGAAAATCTCAATGCTGGAGAAACTCAGCAGGTCAAAGTGTGTAAAAACTCAATTCTGAAGAAACTCAGTAGGTAAAAAAGTGTAAAAACTCAATGATGGGGAAACTTACCAGGTGAAAAAGTGGAAAAACGCAATGCTGGAGAAACTCAGCAGGTCAAACAGTGTAAAACTAAATGATTGGAAAACCAAGCAGGTGAAATGGTTTAAAAATTAAATGCTGGAGAAACTTAGCAGGTCAAACAGTGCAAAGACCCAATGCTGGGGAAACAGCAAGTGAACAGTGAAAAAATTCAATGCTGGGGCATCAAATTAGGTCAAACGGTGTAAATCTCTGCTAGGGACCTCAACAGGTCAAACATGGTAAAATCTCAATGCTGGAGAAATTCAGCAGGTTCAAACAGTGTAAAAACTCAATGTTGGAGAAACTTAGCAGGTCAAACAGTAGAAAATCTCAATGCTGGAGAAACGCAGCAGGTCAAAGTGTTTAAAATCTCAATTCTGGAGAAACTCAGTCGGTAAAAAAGTTTAAAAACTAAATGATGTGGAAACAGCAAGTGAACAGTGTAAAAACTCAATGATGGGGAAACTCTGAAGGACAAACAGTGTAAAAACTCAATGATGGAGAAACTCAGCAGGTCAAAGTGTGTAAAAACTCAATTCTGGAGAAACTCAGACGGTAAAAATGTGTAAAGAAACTAAATGATGTGGAAACAGCAAGTGAAAAGTGTAAAAATTCAATGCTGGGGAAACACAGCAGGTCAAACAGTGTAAAAACTCAATGCTGGAGAAACTCAGCAGGTCAAAGTGTGTAAAAACTCAATGCTGGGGAAACACAGCAGGTCAAACAGTGGAAAATCTCAATGCTGGAGAAACTCAGCAGGTCAAAGTGTGTAAAAACTCAATTCTGAAGAAACTCAGTAGGTAAAAAAGTGTAAAAACTCAATGATGGGGAAACTTACCAGGTGAAAAAGTGGAAAAACGCAATGCTGGAGAAACTCAGCAGGTCAAACAGTGTAAAACTAAATGATTGGAAAACCAAGCAGGTGAAATGGTTTAAAAATTAAATGCTGGAGAAACTTAGCAGGTCAAACAGTGCAAAGACCCAATGCTGGGGAAACAGCAAGTGAACAGTGAAAAAATTCAATGCTGGGGCATCAAATTAGGTCAAACGGTGTAAATCTCTGCTAGGGACCTCAACAGGTCAAACATGGTAAAATCTCAATGCTGGAGAAATTCAGCAGGTTCAAACAGTGTAAAAACTCAATGTTGGAGAAACTTAGCAGGTCAAACAGTAGAAAATCTCAATGCTGGAGAAACGCAGCAGGTCAAAGTGTTTAAAATCTCAATTCTGGAGAAACTCAGTCGGTAAAAAAGTTTAAAAACTAAATGATGTGGAAACAGCAAGTGAACAGTGTAAAAACTCAATGATGGGGAAACTCTGAAGGACAAACAGTGTAAAAACTCAATGATGGAGAAACTCAGCAGGTCAAAGTGTGTAAATCTCAATGCTGGAGAAACTCAGTAGGTAAAAAAGTGTGAAAATAGAGTAATGGGGAAACACAGCAGGTGAACAGTTTAAAAACTCAATGCTGGAGAAACTCAGCAGGTCAAAGTGTGTAAAATCTCAATTCTGAAGAAACTCAGTAGGTAAAAAAGTGTGAAAATAGAGTGATGGGGAAACACAGCAGGTGAACAGTTTAAAAACTCAATGCTGGAGAAACTCAGCAGGTCAAAGTGTGTAAATCTCAATGCTGGAGAAACTCAGTAGGTAAAAAAGTGTGAAAATAGAGTGATGGGGAAACACAGCCGGTGAACAGTTTAAAAACTCAATGCTGGAGAAACTCAGCAGGTCAAAGTGTGTAAAATCTCAATTCTTGAGAAACTCAGTCGGTAAAAAAGTGTAAAAACTAAATGATGTGGAAACAGCAAGTGAACAGTGTAAAAACTCAATGATGGTGAAACTCTGAAGGACAAACAGTGTAAAAACTCAATGATGGAGAAACTCAGCAGGTCAAAGTGTGTAAAATCTCAATTCTGGAGAAACTCAGTCGGTAAAAAAGTGTAAAAACTAAATGATGAGAAAACAGCAAGTGAACAGTGTAAAAACTCAATGATGGGGAAACTCTGAAGGACAAACAGTGTAAAAACTCAATGATGGAGAAATTCAGCAGGTCAAAGTGTGTAAATCTCAATGCTGGAGAAACTTAGCAGGTCAAACAGTGCAAAGACCCAATGCTGGGGAAACAGCAAGTGAACAGTGTAAAAACTCAATGATGGGGAAACTCTGAAGGACAAACAGTTTAAAAAGTCAATGCTGGTGAAACTCAGCAGGTCAAAGTGTGTAAAAATTCAATTCTGGAGAAACTCAGTAGGTAAAAAATGTGTAAAAACTGAATGATGGGCAAGCACAGAAGGTCAAACAGGGTAAAAACTCGATTCTGTAGAAAGTGAACAAGTGAAATGGTGTAAAACCTCAATGCTGGGGAAACTCAGAAGGTCAAAGAGTGTAAAAACTCAATGCTGGAGAAACTCTGCAGGTCAAACAGTGTAAAAACTCAATGCTGGAGAAAATCTGCAGGTCAAACAGTGTAAAAACTCAATGCTGGAGAAACTTAGCAGGTCAAACAGTGTAAAAACTCAATGCTGGAGAAACTCAGCGTGTCAAACAGTGTAAAAACTCAATGCTGGAGAAACTCTGCAGGTCAAACAGTGTAAAAACTCAATGCTGTAGAAACTTAGCAGGTCAAACAGTGTAAAAACTCAATGCTGGAGAAACACAGCGGGTCAAACAGTGTAAAAACGCAATGCTGGAGAAACACAGCGGGTCAAACAGTGTAAAAACTCAATGCTGGAGAAACTCTGCAGGTCAAACAGTGTAAAAACTCAATGCTGGAGAAACTCTGCAGGTCAAACAGTGTAAAAACTCAATGCTGGAGAAACTCAGCAGGTTAAAAATTGTAAAATATTAATGCTGGAGAAACTCAGCAGGTCAAACAGTGGAAAATCTCAATGCTGGAGAAACTTAGCAGGTCAAACAGTGGAAAATCTCAATGCTGGAGAAACTCAGCAGGTCAAAGTGTGTAAATCTCAATGCTGGAGAAACTTAGCAGGTCAAACAGTGTAAAAACTCAATGCTGGAGAAACTCTGCAGGTCAAACAGTGTAAAAACTCAAGGCTGGACAAACTCAGCAGGTTAAAAATTGTAAAATATTAATGCTGGAGAAACTCAGCAGGTCAAACAATGGAAAATCTCAATGCTGGAGAAACTTAGCAGGTCAAACAGTGGAAAATCTCAATGCTGGAGAAACTCAGCAGGTCAAAGTGTGTAAATCTCAATGCTGGAGAAACTTAGCAGGTCAAACGAGGCATAAACTCAGTGCTGCAAAAACTCAGCAGGTTAAAAAGTGTAAAAACTCAATGCTGGAGTAACTTAGCAGGTCAAACAATCTAGAAACTCAATGCTGGGGAAACAGCAAGTGAACAGTGTAAAAATTCAATGGTGTGGAATCACAGCAGGTCAAACGGTGTAAAAACTTTGCTCGGAACCTCAGCAGGTCAAACATGGTAAAAACTCAAGGCTGGAGAAACTTAGTAGGTCATACAGTGTAAAAACTCAATGCTTGGGAAACACAGCAGGTCAAAGAGTGTAAAAACTCACTGCTGGAGAAACTTAGCAGGTGAAACAGTGTAAAAACTCAAGGCTGGAGAAACTTAGCAGGTCAAATAGTGGAAAATCTCAATGCTGGAGAAACTCAGCAGGTCAAAGTGTGTAAAAACTCAATTCTGGAGAAACTTAGAAGGTCAAACAATATAGAAACTCAATGCTGGGGAAACAGCAAGTGAACAGTGTAAAAATTCAATGGTGTGGAATCACAGCAGGTCAAACGGTGTAAAAACTTTGCTCGAAACCTCAGCAGGTCAAACATGGTAAAAACTCAATGCTGGAGAAACTCAGCAGGTAAAAGAGTGCAAAGACCCAATGCTGGTGAAACAGCAAGTGAACAGTGTAAAAATTCAATGCTGGGGCATCAAAGCAGGTAAAACGGTGTAAAAACTCTGCTGGAGACCTCAACAGGAAAAATATGGTAAAAACTCAATGCCGGAGAAACTTAGCAGGTCAAACAGTGGAAAAATCAATGCTGGAGAAACTCAGCAGGTTAAACAATGGAAAATATCAATGCTGGAGAAACTCAGCAGGTCAAAGTGTGTAAAAACTCAATTCTGGAGAAACTCAGTAGGTAAAAAAGTGTGAAAACTGAATGATGGGGAAACACAGCAGGAGAACAGTGTAAAAACTCAATGATGAGGAAACTTACCAGTTGAAAATGTGTAAAAACTCAATTCTAGAGAGATTGAACAGGTCAAACATTTTAAAAACTCAATGCTGGAGAAACTCTGAAGGTCAAACAGTTGAAAAAGTCATTGCTGGAGAAACTTAGCAGGTCAAACAGTGTAAAACTAAATGATTGGAAAACCAAGCAGGTGAAATGGTTTAAAAATTAAATGCTGGAGAAACTTAGCAGGTCAAACAGTGCAAAGACCCAATGCTGGGGAAACAGCAAGTGAACAGTGAAAAAATTCAATGCTGGGGCATCAAATTAGGTCAAACGGTGTAAATCTCTGCTAGGGACCTCAACAGGTCAAACATGGTAAAATCTCAATGCTGGAGAAATTCAGCAGGTTCAAACAGTGTAAAAACTCAATGTTGGAGAAACTTAGCAGGTCAAACAGTAGAAAATCTCAATGCTGGAGAAACGCAGCAGGTCAAAGTGTTTAAAATCTCAATTCTGGAGAAACTCAGTCGGTAAAAAAGTTTAAAAACTAAATGATGTGGAAACAGCAAGTGAACAGTGTAAAAACTCAATGATGGGGAAACTCTGAAGGACAAACAGTGTAAAAACTCAATGATGGAGAAACTCAGCAGGTCAAAGTGTGTAAATCTCAATGCTGGAGAAACTCAGTAGGTAAAAAAGTGTGAAAATAGAGTAATGGGGAAACACAGCAGGTGAACAGTTTAAAAACTCAATGCTGGAGAAACTCAGCAGGTCAAAGTGTGTAAAATCTCAATTCTGAAGAAACTCAGTAGGTAAAAAAGTGTGAAAATAGAGTGATGGGGAAACACAGCAGGTGAACAGTTTAAAAACTCAATGCTGGAGAAACTCAGCAGGTCAAAGTGTGTAAATCTCAATGCTGGAGAAACTCAGTAGGTAAAAAAGTGTGAAAATAGAGTGATGGGGAAACACAGCCGGTGAACAGTTTAAAAACTCAATGCTGGAGAAACTCAGCAGGTCAAAGTGTGTAAAATCTCAATTCTTGAGAAACTCAGTCGGTAAAAAAGTGTAAAAACTAAATGATGTGGAAACAGCAAGTGAACAGTGTAAAAACTCAATGATGGTGAAACTCTGAAGGACAAACAGTGTAAAAACTCAATGATGGAGAAACTCAGCAGGTCAAAGTGTGTAAAATCTCAATTCTGGAGAAACTCAGTCGGTAAAAAAGTGTAAAAACTAAATGATGAGAAAACAGCAAGTGAACAGTGTAAAAACTCAATGATGGGGAAACTCTGAAGGACAAACAGTGTAAAAACTCAATGATGGAGAAACTCAGCAGGTCAAAGTGTGTAAATCTCAATGCTGGAGAAACTTAGCAGGTCAAACAGTGCAAAGACCCAATGCTGGGGAAACAGCAAGTGAACAGTGTAAAAACTCAATGATGGGGAAACTCTGAAGGACAAACAGTTTAAAAAGTCAATGCTGGTGAAACTCAGCAGGTCAAAGTGTGTAAAAATTCAATTCTGGAGAAACTCAGTAGGTAAAAAATGTGTAAAAACTGAATGATGGGCAAGCACAGAAGGTCAAACAGGGTAAAAACTCGATTCTGTAGAAAGTGAACAAGTGAAATGGTGTAAAACCTCAATGCTGGGGAAACTCAGAAGGTCAAAGAGTGTAAAAACTCAATGCTGGAGAAACTCTGCAGGTCAAACAGTGTAAAAACTCAATGCTGGAGAAACTCTGCAGGTCAAACAGTGTAAAAACTCAATGCTGGAGAAACTTAGCAGGTCAAACAGTGTAAAAACTCAATGCTGGAGAAACTCAGCGTGTCAAACAGTGTAAAAACTCAATGCTGGAGAAACTCTGCAGGTCAAACAGTGTAAAAACTCAATGCTGTAGAAACTTAGCAGGTCAAACAGTGTAAAAACTCAATGCTGGAGAAACACAGCGGGTCAAACAGTGTAAAAACGCAATGCTGGAGAAACACAGCGGGTCAAACAGTGTAAAAACTCAATGCTGGAGAAACTCTGCAGGTCAAACAGTGTAAAAACTCAATGCTGGAGAAACTCTGCAGGTCAAACAGTGTAAAAACTCAATGCTGGAGAAACTCAGCAGGTTAAAAATTGTAAAATATTAATGCTGGAGAAACTCAGCAGGTCAAACAGTGGAAAATCTCAATGCTGGAGAAACTTAGCAGGTCAAACAGTGGAAAATCTCAATGCTGGAGAAACTCAGCAGGTCAAAGTGTGTAAATCTCAATGCTGGAGAAACTTAGCAGGTCAAACAGTGTAAAAACTCAATGCTGGAGAAACTCTGCAGGTCAAACAGTGTAAAAACTCAAGGCTGGACAAACTCAGCAGGTTAAAAATTGTAAAATATTAATGCTGGAGAAACTCAGCAGGTCAAACAATGGAAAATCTCAATGCTGGAGAAACTTAGCAGGTCAAACAGTGGAAAATCTCAATGCTGGAGAAACTCAGCAGGTCAAAGTGTGTAAATCTCAATGCTGGAGAAACTTAGCAGGTCAAACGAGGCATAAACTCAGTGCTGCAAAAACTCAGCAGGTTAAAAAGTGTAAAAACTCAATGCTGGAGTAACTTAGCAGGTCAAACAATCTAGAAACTCAATGCTGGGGAAACAGCAAGTGAACAGTGTAAAAATTCAATGGTGTGGAATCACAGCAGGTCAAACGGTGTAAAAACTTTGCTCGGAACCTCAGCAGGTCAAACATGGTAAAAACTCAAGCCTGGAGAAACTTAGTAGGTCATACAGTGTAAAAACTCAATGCTTGGGAAACACAGCAGGTCAAAGAGTGTAAAAACTCACTGCTGGAGAAACTTAGCAGGTGAAACAGTGTAAAAACTCAAGGCTGGAGAAACTTAGCAGGTCAAATAGTGGAAAATCTCAATGCTGGAGAAACTCAGCAGGTCAAAGTGTGTAAAAACTCAATTCTGGAGAAACTTAGAAGGTCAAACAATATAGAAACTCAATGCTGGGGAAACAGCAAGTGAACAGTGTAAAAATTCAATGGTGTGGAATCACAGCAGGTCAAACGGTGTAAAAACTTTGCTCGAAACCTCAGCAGGTCAAACATGGTAAAAACTCAATGCTGGAGAAACTCAGCAGGTAAAAGAGTGCAAAGACCCAATGCTGGTGAAACAGCAAGTGAACAGTGTAAAAATTCAATGCTGGGGCATCAAAGCAGGTAAAACGGTGTAAAAACTCTGCTGGAGACCTCAACAGGAAAAATATGGTAAAAACTCAATGCCGGAGAAACTTAGCAGGTCAAACAGTGGAAAAATCAATGCTGGAGAAACTCAGCAGGTTAAACAATGGAAAATATCAATGCTGGAGAAACTCAGCAGGTCAAAGTGTGTAAAAACTCAATTCTGGAGAAACTCAGTAGGTAAAAAAGTGTGAAAACTGAATGATGGGGAAACACAGCAGGAGAACAGTGTAAAAACTCAATGATGAGGAAACTTACCAGTTGAAAATGTGTAAAAACTCAATTCTAGAGAGATTGAACAGGTCAAACATTTTAAAAACTCAATGCTGGAGAAACTCTGAAGGTCAAACAGTTGAAAAAGTCATTGCTGGAGAAACTTAGCAGGTGAAACAGTGTAAAATCTCAATTTTGAAGAAACTTAGCAGGTCAAACGATGCATAAAATCAGTGCTGGAAAAACTCAGCATGTAAAACAGTGTAAAAACTCAATGCTGGAGTAACTTAGCAGGTCAAACAAGGAAGAAACTCAGTGCTGCAAAAACTCAGCAGGTCAAACAGTATAAAAACTCAATGCTGGGGAAACAGCTAGTGAACAGTGTAAAAATTCAATGCTAGTGTATCACAGCAGGTCAAACGGTGTAAAAACTTTGCTGGGGACCTCAGCTGCTCAAACATGTTAAAAATCCAATGCGGGAGAAACTCAGAAGGTCAAACAGTGTAAAAACTCAATGCTAGAGAAACTCAGCCGCTCAAACAGTGTAAAAACTCAATGCTGGAGAAACTCAGAAGGTCAAACAATATATAAACTCAGTGCTGCAAAAACACCGCAGGTCAAACGGTTTAAAAACTGAAAGCTGGAGAAACTTAGCAGGTCAAACAGCGTCAAACTTAATGCTGGGGAAACACCACAGGTGAACAGTGTAAAAATCAATACCGGACAAACTCAGCAAGTAAAACAGTGCAAAGACCCAATGCTGGGGAAACAGCAAGTGCACAGTGTAAAATCTCAAAGATGAGGAAACTTATCAGGTCAAACAGTTTAAAAACACAATGCTGGAGAAACTCAGCAGGTCAAAGTGTGTAAAAACTCAATTCTGGAGAAACTCAGACGGTAAAAAAGTGTAAAGAAACTAAATGATGTTGAAACAGCAAGTGAAAAGTGTAAAAATTCAATGCTGTGGACCTCAGCAGGTCAAACAGTGTAAAAACTCAATGCTGGAGAAACACAGCAGGTCAAACAGTGTAAAAACTCAAGGCTGGAGAAACTTAGCAGGTCAAACAGTGGAAAATCTCAATGCTGGAGACACTCAGCAGGTCAAAGTGTGTAAAAACTCAATTCTGAAGAAACTCAGTAGGTAAAAAAGTGTGAAAACAAAATGATGGGGAAACACAGCAGGAGAACAGTGTAAAAACTCAATGATGGGGAAACTTACCAGGTGAAAAAGTGTAAAATCTCAATGCTGGAGAAACACAGCAGGTCAAACAGTGTTAAAACAGGTAAAAAATTCTAAATAATCAATGCTGGAGAAACTTAGCAGGTCAAACAGTGTAAAATCTCAATGCTGGAGAAACACAGCAGGTCAAACAGTGTTAAAACAGGTAAAAAATTCTAAATAATCAATGCTGGAGAAACTCAGCAGGTTAAACAGTGGAAAATATCAATGCTGGAGAAACTCAGCAGGTCAAAGTGTGTAAAAATTCAATTCTGGAGAAACTCAGTCGGTAAAAATGTGTAAAAAATAAATGATGTGGAAACAGCAAGTGAACAAAGTAAAAACTCAATGATGGGGAAACTCTGAAGGACAAACAGTTTAAAAAGTCAATGCTGGAGAAACTCAGTAGGTCAAAGTGTGTAAATCTCAATGCTGGAGAAACTTAGCAGGTCATACAGTGTAAAAACTCAATGCTTGGGAAACACAGCAGGTCAAACAGTGTAAAAACTCACTGCTGGAGAAACTTAGCAGGTGAAACAGTGGAAAATCTCAATGCTGGAGAAACTCAGCAGGTCAAAGTGTGTAAAAACTCAATTCTGGAGAAACTAAGCAGGTAAAAATGTGTGAAAACTGAATGATGGGGAAACACAGCAGGAGAACAGTGTAAAAACTCAATGATGGGGAAACTTACCAGGTGAAAAAGTGTAAAGACTCAATGCTGCAGAAATTGAACAGGTCAAACATTGTAAAAACTAAATGCTGGAGAAACTCTGAAGAACAAACAGTTTAAAAAGTCAATGCTGGAGAAACTCAGCAGGTCAAAGTGTGTAAATCTCAATGCTGGAGAAACTTAGCAGGTCAAACGAGGCATAAACTCAGTGCTGCAAAAACTCAGCAGGTTAAAAAGTGTAAAAACTCAATGCTGGAGTAACTTAGCAGGTCAAACAATATAGAAACTCAATGCTGGGGAAACAGCAAGTGAACAGTGTAAAAATTCAATGGTGTGGAATCACAGCAGGTCAAACGGTGTAAAAACTTTGCTTGGAACCTCAGCAGGTCAAACATGGTAAAAACACAATGCTGGACAAACTCAGCAGGTAAAAGAGTGCAAAGACCCAATGCTGGTGAAACAGCAAGTGAACAGTGTAAAATCTCAAAGATGAGGAAACTCATCAGGTCAAACATATTAAAAACTCAGTGCTGGAGAAACTCAGCAGGTCAAAGTGTGTAAAAATTCAATTCTGGAGAAACTCAGTAGGTAAAAAATGTGTAAAAACTGAATGATGGGCAAGCACAGAAGGTCAAACAGGGTAAAAACTCGATTTTGTAGAAAGTGAACAAGTGAAATGGTGTAAAACCTCAATGCTGGGGAAACATAGCAGGTCAAACAGTGTAAAAACTCAATGATGGAGAAATTGAACAGGTAAAAAATTGTGAAAACTCAAGTCTGGGGAAATTCAGCAGGTCAAAGTGTGTAAAAACTCAATGCTGGAGAAACGTAGCAGGTCAAACAGTGTAAAAACTCAATGCTGGAGAAACTTAGCAGGTCAAACAGTGTAAAAACTCAATGCTGGAGAAACTTAGCAGGTCAAACAGTGTAAAAACCCAATGCTGGAGAAACTTAGCAGGTCAAACAGTGTAAAAAACTCAATGATGGGGAAACTCTGAAGGACAAACAGTGTAAAAACTCAATGATGGAGAAACTCAGCAGGTCAAAGTGTGTAAATCTCAATGCTGGAGAAACTTAGCAGGTCAAACAGTAGAAAATCTCAATGCTGGAGAAACTCAGCAGGTCAAAGTGTGTAAAATCTCAATTCTGGAGAAACTCAGTCGGTAAAAAAGTGTAAAAACTAAATGATGTGGAAACAGCAAGTGAACAGTGTAAAAACTCAATGATGGGGAAACTCTGAAGGACAAACAGTTTAAAAAGTCAATGCTGGAGAAACTCAGCAGGTCAAAGTGTGTAAATCTCAATGCTGGAGAAACTTAGCAGGTCGACAGTGTAAAAACTCAATGCTGGGGAAACACTGCAGGTCAAACAGTGTAAAAACTCAATGATGGAGAAACTCAGCAGGTCAAAGTGTGTAAAATCTCAATTCTGGAGAAACTCAGTCGGTAAAAAAGTGTAAAAACTAAATGATGTGAAAACAGCAAGTGAACAGTGTAAAAACTCAATGATGGGGAAACTCTGAAGGACAAACAGTGTAAAAACTCAATGCTGGAGAAACATAGCAGGTCAAACAGTGCAAAGACCCAATGCTGGGGAAACAGCAAGTGAACAGTGTAAAAATTCAATGCTGGGGCATCAAATTAGGTCAAACGGTGTAAATCTCTGCTGGGGACCTCAACAGGTCAAACATGGTAAAATCTCAATGCTGGAGAAATTCAGCAGGTTCAAACAGTGTAAAAACTCAAAGCTGGAGAAACTTAGCAGGTCAAACAGTGGAAAAATCAATGCTGGAGAAACTCAGAAGGTTAAACAGTGGAAAATATCAATGCTGGAGAAACTCAGCAGGTCAAAGTGTGTAAAAATTCAATTCTGGAGAAACTCAGTCGGTAAAAATGTGTAAAAAATAAATGATGTGGAAACAGCAAGTGAACAAAGTAAAAACTCAATGATGGGGAAACTCTGAAGGACAAACAGTTTAAAAAGTCAATGCTGGAGAAACTCAGTAGGTCAAAGTGTGTAAATCTCAATGCTGGAGAAACTTAGCAGGTCATACAGTGTAAAAACTCAATGCTTGGGAAACACAGCAGGTCAAACAGTGTAAAAACTCACTGCTGGAGAAACTTAGCAGGTGAAACAGTGGAAAATCTCAATGCTGGAGAAACTCAGCAGGTCAAAGTGTGTAAAAACTCAATTCTGGAGAAACTAAGCAGGTAAAAATGTGTGAAAACTGAATGATGGGGAAACACAGCAGGAGAACAGTGTAAAAACTCAATGATGGGGAAACTTACTAGGTGAAAAAGTGTAAAGACTCAATGCTGCAGAAATTGAACAGGTCAAACATTGTAAAAACTAAATGCTGGAGAAACTCTGAAGGACAAACAGTTTAAAAAATCAATGCTGGAGAAACTCAGCAGGTCAAAGTGTGTAAATCTCAATGCTGGAGAAACTTAGCAGGACAAACGAGGCATAAACTCAGTGCTGCAAAAACTCAGCAGGTTAAAAAGTGTAAAAACTCAATGCTGGAGTAACTTAGCAGGTCAAACAATATAGAAACTCAATGCTGGGGAAACAGCAAGTGAACAGTGTAAAAATTCAATGGTGTGGAATCACAGCAGGTCAAACGGTGTAAAAACTTTGCTTGGAACTTCAGCAGGTCAAACATGGTAAAAACACAATGCTGGAGAAACTCAGCAGGTAAAAGAGTGCAAAGACCCAATGCTGGTGAAACAGCAAGTGAACAGTGTAAAATCTCAAAGATGAGGAAACTCATCAGGTCAAACAGATTAAAAACTCAGTGCTGGAGAAACTCAGCAGGTCAAAGTGTGTAAATACTCAATGATGGAGAAATTGAACAGGTAAAAAATTGTGAAAACTCAAGTCTGGGGAAATTCAGCAGGTCAAAGTGTGTAAAAACTCAATGCTGGAGAAACTTAGCAGGTCAAAGAGTGTAAAAACTCAATGCTGGAGAAACTCAGCAGGTTAAAAATTGTAAAAATTCAATGCTGGAGAAACTCAGCAGGTCAAAGAGTGTAAAAACTCAATGCTGGAGAAACTTAGCAGGTCAAAGAGTGTAAAAACTCAATGCTGGAGAAACGTAGCAGGTCAAACAGTGTAAAAACTCAATGCTGGAGAAACGTAGCAGGTCAAAGAGTGTAAAAACTCAATGCTGGAGAAACGTAGCAGGTCAAAGAGTGTAAAAACTCAATGCTGGAGAAACATAGCAGGTCAAACAGTGTAAAAACTCAATGCTGGAGAAACTTAGCAGGTCAAAGAGTGTAAAAACTCAATGATGGAGAAACGTAGCAGGTCAAACAGTGTAAAACCTCAATGCTGGAGAAACTTAGCAGGTCAAACAGTGTAAAAACTCAATGCTGGAGAAACGTAGCAGGTCAAACAGTGTAAAAACTCAATGCTGGAGAAACGTAGCAGGTCAAACAGTGTAAAAACTCAAGGCTGGAGAAACTTAGCAGGTCAAAGAGTGTAAAAACTCAATGCTGGAGAAACATAGCAGGTCAAACAGTGTAAAAACTCAATGCTGGAGAAACTTAGCAGGTCAAAGAGTGTAAAAACTCAATGATGGAGAAACGTAGCAGGTCAAACAGTGTAAAACCTCAATGCTGGAGAAACTTAGCAGGTCAAACAGTGTAAAAACTCAATGCTGGAGAAACGTAGCAGGTCAAACAGTGTAAAAGCTCAATGCTGGAGAAACGTAGCAGGTCAAACAGTGTAAAAACTCAAGGCTGGACAAACTCAGCAGGTTAAAAATTGTAAAGACTTAATGCTGGAGAAACTCAGCAGGTCAAACAGCGTAAAACTTAATGCTGGAGAAACACCACAGGTGAACAGTGTAAACATCAATGCCGGACAAACTCAGCAGGTAAAACAGTGCAAAGACCCAATGCTGGGGAAACAGCAAGTGCACAGTGTAAAATCTCAAAGATAAGGAAACTTATCAGGTCAAACAGTTTAAAAACTCAATGCTGGAGAAACACAGCGGGTCAAAGTGTGTAAAAACTCAATTCTGGAGAAACTCAGACGGTAAAAAAGTGTAAAGAAACTAAATGATGTGGAAACAGCAAGTGAAAAGTGTAAAAATTCAATGCTGTGGACTTCAGCAGGTAAAAAAGTGTGAAAATAGAGTGATGGGGAAACACAGCAGGTGAACAGTTTAAAAACTCAATGCTGGAGAAACTCAGCAGGTCAAAGTGTGTAAATCTCAATGCTGGAGAAACTCAGTAGGTAAAAAAGTGTGAAAATAGAGTGATGGGGAAACACAGCAGGTGAACAGTTTAAAAACTCAATGCTGGAGAAACTCAGCAGGTCAAAGTGTGTAAAATCTCAATTCTGGAGAAACTCAGTCGGTAAAAAAGTGTAAAAACTCAATGATGGTGAAACTCTGAAGGACAAACAGTGTAAAAACTCAATGATGGAGAAACTCAGCAGGTCAAAGTGTGTAAAATCTCAATTCTGGAGAAACTCAGTCGGTAAAAAAGTATAAAAACTAAATGATGTGAAAACAGCAAGTGAACAGTGTAAAAACTCAATGATGGTGAAACTCTGAAGGACAAAGAGTGTAAAAACTCAATGCTGGAGAAACTTAGCAGGTCAAACAGTGCAAAGACCCAATGCTGGGGAAACAGCAAGTGAACAGTGTAAAAATTCAATGCTGGGGCATCAAATTAGGTCAAACGGTGTAAATCTCTGCTGGGGACCTCAACAGGTCAAACATGGTAAAATCTCAATGCTGGAGAAATTCAGCAGGTTCAAACAGTGTAAAAACTCAAAGCTGGAGAAACTTAGCAGGTCAAACAGTGGAAAAATCAATGCTGGAGAAACTCAGCAGGTTAAACAGTGGAAAATATCAATGCTGGAGAAACTCAGCAGGTCAAAGTGTGTAAAAATTCAATTCTGGAGAAACTCAGTCGGTAAAAATGTGTAAAAAATAAATGATGTGGAAACAGCAAGTGAACAAAGTAAAAACTCAATGATGGGGAAACTCTGAAGGACAAACAGTTTAAAAAGTCAATGCTGGAGAAACTCAGTAGGTCAAAGTGTGTAAATCTCAATGCTGGAGAAACTTAGCAGGTCATACAGTGTAAAAACTCAATGCTTGGGAAACACAGCAGGTCAAACAGTGTAAAAACTCACTGCTGGAGAAACTTAGCAGGTGAAACAGTGGAAAATCTCAATGCTGGAGAAACTCAGCAGGTCAAAGTGTGTAAAAACTCAATTCTGGAGAAACTAAGCAGGTAAAAATGTGTGAAAACTGAATGATGGGGAAACACAGCAGGAGAACAGTGTAAAAACTCAATGATGGGGAAACTTACTAGGTGAAAAAGTGTAAAGACTCAATGCTGCAGAAATTGAACAGGTCAAACATTGTAAAAACTAAATGCTGGAGAAACTCTGAAGGACAAACAGTTTAAAAAGTCAATGCTGGAGAAACTCAGCAGGTCAAAGTGTGTAAATCTCAATGCTGGAGAAACTTAGCAGGTCAAACGAGGCATAAACTCAGTGCTGCAAAAACTCAGCAGGTTAAAAAGTGTAAAAACTCAATGCTGGAGTAACTTAGCAGGTCAAACAATATAGAAACTCAATGCTGGGGAAACAGCAAGTGAACAGTGTAAAAATTCAATGGTGTGGAATCACAGCAGGTCAAACGGTGTAAAAACTTTGCTTGGAACCTCAGCAGGTCAAACATGGTAAAAACACAATGCTGGAGAAACTCAGCAGGTAAAAGAGTGCAAAGACCCAATGCTGGTGAAACAGCAAGTGAACAGTGTAAAATCTCAAAGATGAGGAAACTCATCAGGTCAAACAGATTAAAAACTCAGTGCTGGAGAAACACAGCAGGTCAAAGTGTGTAAAAATTCAATTCTGGAGAAACTCAGTAGGTAAAAAATGTGTAAAAACTGAATGATGGGCAAGCACAGAAGGTCAAACAGGGTAAAAACTCGATTCTGTAGAAAGTGAACAAGTGAAATGGTGTAAAACCTCAATGCTGCGGAAACTCAGAAGGTCAAACAGTGTAAAAACTCAATGATGGAGAAATTGAACAGGTAAAAAATTGTGAAAACTCAAGTCTGGGGAAATTCAGCAGGTCAAAGTGTGTAAAAACTCAATGCTGGAGAAACTTAGCAGGTCAAATGATGCATGAAATCAATGCCGGACAAACTCAGCAGGTAAAACAGTGGAAAGACCCAATGCTGGGGAAACAGCAAGTGCATAGTGTAAAATCTCAAAGATAAGGAAACTAATCAGGTCAAACTGTTGAAAAACTCAATGCTGGAGAAACTCAGCAGGTCAAAGTGTGTAAAATCTCAATGCTGGAGAAACTCAGCAGGTCAAAGTGTGTAAAAACTCAATTCTGGAGAAACTTAGAAGGTCAAACAATATATAAACTCAGTGCTGCAAAAACACCGCAGGTCAAACGGTTTAAAAACTGAAAGCTGGAGAAACTTAGCAGGTCAAACAGCGTCAAACTTAATGCTGGGGAAACACCACAGGTGAACAGTGTAAAAATCAATACCGGACAAACTCAGCAGGTAAAACAGTGCAAAGACCCAATGCTGGGGAAACAGCAAGTGCACAGTGTAAAATCTCAAAGATGAGGAAACTTATCAGGTCAAACAGTTTAAAAACACAATGCTGGAGAAACTCAGCAGGTCAAAGTGTGTAAAAACTCAATTCTGGAGAAACTCAGACGGTAAAAAAGTGTAAAGAAACTAAATGATGTGGAAACAGCAAGTGAAAAGTGTAAAAATTCAATGCTGTGGACCTCAGCAGGTCAAACAGTGTAAAAACTCAATGCTGGAGAAACACAGCAGGTCAAACAGTGTAAAAACTCAATGCTGGGGAAACACAGCAGGTCAAAGAGTGTAAAAACTCAAGGCTGGAGAAACTTAGCAGGTCAAACAGTGGAAAATCTCAATGCTGGAGACACTCAGCAGGTCAAAGTGTGTAAAAACTCAATTCTGAAGAAACTCAGTAGGTAAAAAAGTGTGAAAACAAAATGATGGGGAAACACAGCAGGAGAACAGTGTAAAAACTCAATGATGGGGAAACTTACCAGGTGAAAAAGTGTAAAAACTCAATGCTGGAGAAACACAGCAGGTCAAACAGTGTTAAAACAGGTAAAAAATTCTAAATAATCAATGCTGGAGAAACTTAGCAGGTCAAACAGTGTAAAATCTCAATGCTGGAGAAACTTAGCAGGTCATACAGTGTAAAAACTCAATGCTTGGGAAACACAGCAGGTCAAACAGTGTAAAAACTCACTGCTGGAGAAACTTAGCAGGTCAAACAGTGGGAAATCTCAATGCTGGAGAAACTCAGCAGGTCAAAGTGTGTAAAAACTCAATTCTGGAGAAACTCAGCAGGTAAAAATGTGTGAAAACTGAATGATGGGGAAACACAGCAGGAGAACAGTGTAAAAACTCAATGATGGGGAAACTTACCAGCTGAAAAAGTGTAAAGGCTCAATGCTGCAGAAATTGAACAGGTCAAACATTGTAAAAACTCAATGCTGGAGAAACTCTGAAGGACAAACAGTTTAAAAAGTCAATGCTGGAGAAACTCAGCAGGTCAAAGTGTGTAAATCTCAATGCTGGAGAAACTTAGCAGGTCAAACGAGGCATAAACTCAGTGCTGCAAAAACTCAGCAGGTTAAAAAGTGTAAAAACTCAATGCTGGAGTAACTTAGCAGGTCAAACAATCTAGAAACTCAATGCAGGGGAAACAGCAAGTGAACAGTGTAAAAATTCAATGGTGTGGAATCACAGCAGGTCAAACGGTGTAAAAACTTTGCTCGGAACCTCAGCAGGTCAAACATGGTAAAAACTCAATGCTGGAGAAACTCAGCTGGTAAAAGAGTGCAAAGACCCAATGCTGGTGAAACAGCAAGTGAACAGTGTAAAATCTCAAAGATGAGGAAACTCATCAGATCAAACAGATTAAAAACTCAGTGCTGGAAAAACTCAGCAGGTCAAAGTGTGTAAAAATTCAATTCTGGAGAAACTCAGTAGGTAAAAAATGTGTAAAAACTGAATGATGGGCAAGCACAGAAGGTCAAACAGGGTAAAAACTCGATTTTGTAGAAAGTGAACAAGTGAAATGGTGTAAAACCTCAATGCTGGGGAAACATAGCAGGTCAAACAGTGTAAAAACTCAATGATGGAGAAATTGAACAGGTAAAAAATTGTGAAAACTCAAGTCTGGGGAAATTCAGCAGGTCAAAGTGTGTAAAAACTCAATGCTGGAGAAACGTAGCAGGTCAAACAGTGTAAAAACTCAATGCTGGAGAAACTTAGCAGGTCAAACAGTGTAAAAACTCAATGCTGGAGAAACTTAGCAGGTCAAACAGTGTAAAAACTCAATGCTGGAGAAAAACAGCAGGTCAAATGATGCATGAAATCAATGCCGGACAAACTCAGCAGGTAAAACAGTGGAAAGACCCAATGCTGGGGAAACAGCAAGTGCATAGTGTAAAATCTCAAAGATAAGGAAACTTATCAGGTCAAACTGTTGAAAAACTCAATGCTGGAGAAACTCAGCAGGTCAAAGTGTGTAAAAACTCAATTCTGGAGAAACTCAGTAGGTAAAAAAGTGTGAAAACTGAATGATGGGGAAACACAGCAGGTGAACAGTTTAAAAACTCAATGCTGGAGAAACTCAGCAGGTCAAAGTGTGTAAAATCTCAATTCTGGAGAAACTCAGTCGGTAAAAATGTGTAAAAACTAAATGATGTGGAAACAGCAAGTGAACAGTGTAAAAAGTCAATGATGGGGAAACTCTGAAGGACAAACAGTTTAAAAACTCAAGGCTGGAGAAACTTAGTAGGTCATACAGTGTAAAAACTCAATGCTTGGGAAACACAGCAGGTCAAACAGTGTAAAAACTCACTGCTGGAGAAACTTAGCAGGTGAAACAGTGTAAAAACTCAAGGCTGGAGAAACTTAGCAGGTCAAACAGTGGAAAATCTCAATGCTGGAGAAACTCAGCAGGTCAAAGTGTGTAAAAACTCAATTCTGGAGAAACTTAGAAGGTCAAACAATATAGAAACTCAATGCTGGGGAAACAGCAAGTGAACAGTGTAAAAATTCAATGGTGTGGAATCACAGCAGGTCAAACGGTGTAAAAACTTTGCTCGAAACCTCAGCAGGTCAAACATGGTAAAAACTCAATGCTGGAGAAACTCAGCAGGTAAAAGAGTGCAAAGACCCAATGCTGGTGAAACAGCAAGTGAACAGTGTAAAAATTCAATGCTGGGGCATCAAAGCAGGTAAAACGGTGTAAAAACTCTGCTGGAGACCTCAACAGGAAAAATATGGTAAAAACTCAATGCCGGAGAAACTTAGCGGGTCAAACAGTGGAAAAATCAATGCTGGAGAAACTCAGCAGGTTAAACAATGGAAAATATCAATGCTGGAGAAACTCAGCAGGTCAAAGTGTGTAAAAACTCAATTCTGGAGAAACTCAGTAGGTAAAAAAGTGTGAAAACTGAATGATGGGGAAACACAGCAGGAGAACAGTGTAAAAACTCAATGATGAGGAAACTTACCAGTTGAAAATGTGTAAAAACTCAATTCTAGAGAGATTGAACAGGTCAAACATTTTAAAAACTCAATGCTGGAGAAACTCTGAAGGTCAAACAGTTGAAAAAGTCATTGCTGGAGAAACTCATCAGGTGAAACAGTGTAAAAAGTCAATGCTGGGGAAACTTATCAGGTCTTACTGTTTAAAAACTCAACACTGGAGAAACTTAGCAGGTCAAACAGTGTAAAATCTCAATGTTGAAGAAACTTAGCAGGTCAAACGATGCATAAAATCAGTGCTGGAAAAACTCAGCATGTAAAACAGTGTAAAAACTCAATGCTGGAGTAACTTAGCAGGTCAAACAAGAAAGAAACTCAGTGCTGCAAAAACTCAGCAGGTCAAACAGTATAAAAACTCAATGCTGGGGAAACAGCTAGTGAACAGTGTAAAAATTCAATGCTAGTGTATCACAGCAGGTCAAACGGTGTAAAAACTTTGCTGGGGACCTCAGCTGCTCAAACATGTTAAAAATCCAATGCGGGAGAAACTCAGAAGGTCAAACAGTGTAAAAACTCAATGCTGGAGAAACTCAGAAGGTCAAACAATATATAAACTCAGTGCTGCAAAAACACCGCAGGTCAAACGGTTTAAAAACTGAAAGCTGGAGAAACTTAGCAGGTCAAACAGCGTCAAACTTAATGCTGGGGAAACACCACAGGTGAACAGTGTAAAAATCAATACCGGACAAACTCAGCAGGTAAAACAGTGCAAAGACCCAATGCTGGGGAAACAGCAAGTGCACAGTGTAAAATCTCAAAGATGAGGAAACTTATCAGGTCAAACAGTTTAAAAACACAATGCTGGAGAAACTCAGCAGGTCAAAGTGTGTAAAATCTCAATTCTGGAGAAACTCAGTCGGTAAAAAAGTGTAAAAACTAAATGATGTGGAAACAGCAAGTGAACAGTGTAAAAACTCAATGATGGGGAAACTCAGAAGGACAAACAGTTTAAAAAGTCAATGCTGGAGAAACTCAGCAGGTCAAAGTGTGTAAAATTTCAATTCTGGAGAAACTCAGTCGGTAAAAATATGTAAAAACTAAATGATGTGGAAACAGCAAGTGAACAGTGTAAAAACTCAATGATGGGGAAACTCTGAAGGACAAACATTTTAAAAAGTCAATGCTGGAGAAACTCAGCAGGTCAAAGTGTGTAAATCTCAATGCTGGAGAAACTTAGCAGGTCGACAGTGTAAAAACTCAATGCTGGGGAAACACTGCAGGTCAAACAGTGTAAAAACTCAAGGCTGGAGAAACTCAGCAGGTCAAAGTGTGTAAAAACTCAATTCTGGAGAAACTCAGACGGTAAAAAAGTGTAAAGAAACTAAATGATGTGGAAACAGCAAGTGAAAAGTGTAAAAATTCAATGCTGTGGACCTCAGCAGGTCAAACAGTGTAAAAACTCAATGCTGGAGAAACTCAGCAGGTCAAAGAGTGTAAAAACTCAATGCTGGGGAAACACAGCAGGTCAAAGAGTGTAAAAACTCAAGGCTGGAGAAACTTAGCAGGTCAAACAGTGGAAAATCTCAATGCTGGAGACACTCAGCAGGTCAAAGTGTGTAAAATCTCAATTCTGGAGAAACTCAGTCGGTAAAAAAGTGTAAAAACTAAATGATGTGGAAACAGCAAGTGAACAGTGTAAAAACTCAATGATGGGGAAACTCTGAAGGACAAACAGTGTAAAAACTCAATGATGGAGAAACTCAGCAGGTCAAAGTGTGTAAATCTCAATGCTGGAGAAACTTAGCAGGTTAAACAGTGCAAAACTAAATGATTGGAAAACCAAGCAGGTGAAACGGTTTAAAAATTAAATGCTGGAGAAACTTAGCAGGTCAAACAGTGCAAAGACCCAATGCTGGGGAAACAGCAAGTGAACAGTGAAAAAATTCAATGCTGGGGCATCAAATTAGGTCAAACGGTGTAAATCTCTGCTGGGGACCTCAACAGGTCAAACATGGTAAAATCTCAATGCTGGAGAAATTCAGCAGGTTCAAACAGTGTAAAATCTCAATTCTGGAGAAACTCAGTCGGTAAAAAAGTGTAAAAACTAAATGATGTGGAAACAGCAAGTAAACAGTGTAAAAACTCAATGATGGGGAAACTCTGAAGGACAAACAGTGTAAAAACTCAATGATGGAGAAACTCAGCAGGTCAAAGTGTATAAATCTCAATGCTGGAGAAACTTAGCAGGTCAAACAGTAGAAAATCTCAATGCTGGAGAAACTCAGCAGGTCAAAGTGTGTAAAATCTCAAATCTGGAGAAACTCAGTCGGTAAAAAAGTGTAAAAACTAAATGATGTGGAAACAGCAAGTGAACAGTGTAAAAACTCAATGATGGGGAAACTCTGAAGGACAAACAGTTTAAAAAGTCAATGCTGGAGAAACTCAGCAGGTCAAAGTGTGTAAAATTTCAATTCTGGAGAAACTCAGTCGGTAAAAATGTGTAAAAACTAAATGATGTGGAAACAGCAAGTGAACAGTGTAAAAACTCAATGATGGGGAAACTCTGAAGGACAAACAGTTTAAAAAGTCAATGCTGGAGAAACTCAGCAGGTCAAAGTGTGTAAATCTCAATGCTGGAGAAACTTAGCAGGTCGACAGTGTAAAAACTCAATGCTGGGGAAACACTGCAGGTCAAACAGTGTAAAAACTCAAGGCTGGAGAAACTTAGTAGGTCATACAGTGTAAAAACTCAATGCTTGGGAAACACAGCAGGTCAAAGAGTGTAAAAACTCACTGCTGGAGAAACTTAGCAGGTCAAACAGTGTAAAAACTCAAGGCTGGAGAAACTTAGCAGGTCAAACAGTGTAAAAACTCAATTCTGGAGAAACTCAGCAGGTAAAAATGTGTGAAAACTGAATGATGGGGAAACACAGCAGGAGAACAGTGTAAAAACTCAATGATGGGGAAACTTACCAGGTGAAAAAGTGTAAAGACACAATGCTGCAGAAATTGAACAGGTCAAACATTGTAAAAACTCAATGCTGGAGAAACTCTGAAGGACAAACAGTTTAAAAACTCAATGCTGGAGAAACGTAGCAGGTCAAACAGTGTAAAAACTCAATGCTGGAGAAATTGAACAGGTAAAAAATTGTGAAAACTCAAGTCTGGGGAAATTCAGCAGGTCAAAGTGTGTAAAAACTCAATGCTGGAGAAACTTAGCAGGTCAAACAGTGTAAAAACTCAATGCCGGACAAACTCAGCAGGTAAAACAGTGGAAAGACCCAATGCTGGGGAAACAGCAAGTGCATAGTGTAAAATCTCAAAGATAAGGAAACTTATCAGGTCAAACTGTTGAAAAACTCAATGCTGGAGAAACTCAGCAGGTCAAAGTGTGTAAAAACTCAATTCTGGAGAAACTCAGTAGGTAAAAAAGTGTGAAAACTGAATGATGGGGAAACACAGCAGGTGAACAGTTTAAAAACTCAATGCTGGAGAAACTCAGCAGGTCAAAGTGTGTAAAATCTCAATTCTGGAGAAACTCAGTCGGTAAAAATGTGTAAAAACTAAATAATGTGGAAACAGCAAGTGAACATTGTAAAAACTCAATGATGGGGAAACTCTGAAGGACAAACAGTTTAAAAACTCAAGGCTGGAGAAACTTAGTAGGTCATACAGTGTAAAAACTCAATGCTTGGGAAACACAGCAGGTCAAACAGTGTAAAAACTCACTGCTGGAGAAACTTAGCAGGTGAAACAGTGTAAAAACTCAAGGCTGGAGAAACTTAGCAGGTCAAACAGTGGAAAATCTCAATGCTGGAGAAACTCAGCAGGTCAAAGTGTGTAAAAACTCAATTCTGGAGAAACTTAGAAGGTCAAACAATATAGAAACTCAATGCTGGGGAAACATCAAGTGAACAGTGTAAAAATTCAATGGTGTGGAATCACAGCAGGTCAAACGGTGTAAAAACTTTGCTCGAAACCTCAGCAGGTCAAACATGGTAAAAACTCAATGCTGGAGAAACTCAGCAGGTAAAAGAGTGCAAAGACCCAATGCTGGTGAAACAGCAAGTGAACAGTGTAAAAATTCAATGCTGGGGCATCAAAGCAGGTAAAACGGTGTAAAAACTCTGCTGGAGACCTCAACAGGAAAAATATGGTAAAAACTCAATGCCGGAGAAACTTAGCAGGTCAAACAGTGGAAAAATCAATGCTGGAGAAACTCAGCAGGTTAAACAATGGAAAATATCAATGCTGGAGAAACTCAGCAGGTCAAAGTGTGTAAAAACTCAATTCTGGAGAAACTCAGTAGGTAAAAAAGTGTGAAAACTGAATGATGGGGAAACACAGCAGGAGAACAGTGTAAAAACTCAATGATGAGGAAACTTACCAGTTGAAAATGTGTAAAAACTCAATTCTAGAGAGATTGAACAGGTCAAACATTTTAAAAACTCAATGCTGGAGAAACTCTGAAGGTCAAACAGTTGAAAAAGTCATTGCTGGAGAAACTCATCAGGTGAAACAGTGTAAAAAGTCAATGCTGGGGAAACTTATCAGGTCTTACTGTTTAAAAACTCAACACTGGAGAAACTTAGCAGGTCAAACAGTGTAAAATCTCAATGTTGAAGAAA
Organism: Narcine bancroftii; assembly: GCF_036971445.1. Classification (NCBI taxonomy): domain Eukaryota; kingdom Metazoa; phylum Chordata; class Chondrichthyes; order Torpediniformes; family Narcinidae; genus Narcine; species Narcine bancroftii. The sequence goes on from NC_091474.1 coordinate 244,455,018, forward strand.
CTTAGCAGGTCAAACGATGCATAAAATCAGTGCTGGAAAAACTCAGCATGTAAAACAGTGTAAAAACTCAATGCTGGAGTAACTTAGCAGGTCAAACAAGAAAGAAACTCAGTGCTGCAAAAACTCAGCAGGTCAAACAGTATAAAAACTCAATGCTGCGGAAACAGCTAGTGAACAGTGTAAAAATTCAATGCTAGTGTATCACAGCAGGTCAAACGGTGTAAAAACTTTGCTGGGGACCTCAGCTGCTCAAACATGTTAAAAATCCAATGCGGGAGAAACTCAGAAGGTCAAACAGTGTAAAAACTCAATGCTGGAGAAACTCAGAAGGTCAAACAATATATAAACTCAGTGCTGCAAAAACACCGCAGGTCAAACGGTTTAAAAACTGAAAGCTGGAGAAACTTAGCAGGTCAAACAGCGTCAAACTTAATGCTGTGGAAACACCACAGGTGAACAGTGTAAAAATCAATACCGGACAAACTCAGCAGGTAAAACAGTGCAAAGACCCAATGCTGGGGAAACAGCAAGTGCACAGTGTAAAATCTCAAAGATGAGGAAACTTATCAGGTCAAACAGTTTAAAAACACAATGCTGGAGAAACTCAGCAGGTCAAAGTGTGTAAAATCTCAATTCTGGAGAAACTCAGTCGGTAAAAAAGTGTAAAAACTAAATGATGTGGAAACAGCAAGTGAACAGTGTAAAAACTCAATGATGGGGAAACTCAGAAGGACAAACAGTTTAAAAAGTCAATGCTGGAGAAACTCAGCAGGTCAAAGTGTGTAAAATTTCAATTCTGGAGAAACTCAGTCGGTAAAAATATGTAAAAACTAAATGATGTGGAAACAGCAAGTGAACAGTGTAAAAACTCAATGATGGGGAAACTCTGAAGGACAAACATTTTAAAAAGTCAATGCTGGAGAAACTCAGCAGGTCAAAGTGTGTAAATCTCAATGCTGGAGAAACTTAGCAGGTCGACAGTGTAAAAACTCAATGCTGGGGAAACACTGCAGGTCAAACAGTGTAAAAACTCAAGGCTGGAGAAACTCAGCAGGTCAAAGTGTGTAAAAACTCAATTCTGGAGAAACTCAGACGGTAAAAAAGTGTAAAGAAACTAAATGATGTGGAAACAGCAAGTGAAAAGTGTAAAAATTCAATGCTGTGGACCTCAGCAGGTCAAACAGTGTAAAAACTCAATGCTGGAGAAACTCAGCAGGTCAAAGAGTGTAAAAACTCAATGCTGGGGAAACACAGCAGGTCAAACAGTGTAAAAACTCAATGCTGGAGAAACTCAGCAGGTCAAAGAGTGTAAAAACACAATGCTGGAGAAACTCAGCAGGTAAAAGAGTGCAAAGACCCAATGCTGGTGAAACAGCAAGTGAACAGTGTAAAATCTCAAAGATGAGGAAACTCATCAGGTCAAACAGATTAAAAACTCAGTGCTGGAGAAACTCAGCAGGTCAAAGTGTGTAAATACTCAATGATGGAGAAATTGAACAGGTAAAAAATTGTGAAAACTCAAGTCTGGGGAAATTCAGCAGGTCAAAGTGTGTAAAAACTCAATGCTGGAGAAACTTAGCAGGTCAAAGAGTGTAAAAACTCAATGCTGGAGAAACTCAGCAGGTTAAAAATTGTAAAAATTCAATGCTGGAGAAACTCAGCAGGTCAAAGAGTGTAAAAACTCAATGCTGGAGAAACTTAGCAGGTCAAAGAGTGTAAAAACTCAATGCTGGAGAAACGTAGCAGGTCAAACAGTGTAAAAACTCAATGCTGGAGAAACGTAGCAGGTCAAAGAGTGTAAAAACTCAATGCTGGAGAAACGTAGCAGGTCAAAGAGTGTAAAAACTCAATGCTGGAGAAACATAGCAGGTCAAACAGTGTAAAAACTCAATGCTGGAGAAACTTAGCAGGTCAAAGAGTGTAAAAACTCAATGATGGAGAAACGTAGCAGGTCAAACAGTGTAAAACCTCAATGCTGGAGAAACTTAGCAGGTCAAACAGTGTAAAAACTCAATGCTGGAGAAACGTAGCAGGTCAAACAGTGTAAAAACTCAATGCTGGAGAAACGTAGCAGGTCAAACAGTGTAAAAACTCAAGGCTGGAGAAACTTAGCAGGTCAAAGAGTGTAAAAACTCAATGCTGGAGAAACATAGCAGGTCAAACAGTGTAAAAACTCAATGCTGGAGAAACTTAGCAGGTCAAAGAGTGTAAAAACTCAATGATGGAGAAACGTAGCAGGTCAAACAGTGTAAAACCTCAATGCTGGAGAAACTTAGCAGGTCAAACAGTGTAAAAACTCAATGCTGGAGAAACGTAGCAGGTCAAACAGTGTAAAAGCTCAATGCTGGAGAAACGTAGCAGGTCAAACAGTGTAAAAACTCAAGGCTGGACAAACTCAGCAGGTTAAAAATTGTAAAGACTTAATGCTGGAGAAACTCAGCAGGTCAAACAGCGTAAAACTTAATGCTGGAGAAACACCACAGGTGAACAGTGTAAACATCAATGCCGGACAAACTCAGCAGGTAAAACAGTGCAAAGACCCAATGCTGGGGAAACAGCAAGTGCACAGTGTAAAATCTCAAAGATAAGGAAACTTATCAGGTCAAACAGTTTAAAAACTCAATGCTGGAGAAACTCAGCGGGTCAAAGTGTGTAAAAACTCAATTCTGGAGAAACTCAGACGGTAAAAAAGTGTAAAGAAACTAAATGATGTGGAAACAGCAAGTGAAAAGTGTAAAAATTCAATGCTGTGGACTTCAGCAGGTAAAAAAGTGTGAAAATAGAGTGATGGGGAAACACAGCAGGTGAACAGTTTAAAAACTCAATGCTGGAGAAACTCAGCAGGTCAAAGTGTGTAAATCTCAATGCTGGAGAAACTCAGTAGGTAAAAAAGTGTGAAAATAGAGTGATGGGGAAACACAGCAGGTGAACAGTTTAAAAACTCAATGCTGGAGAAACTCAGCAGGTCAAAGTGTGTAAAATCTCAATTCTGGAGAAACTCAGTCGGTAAAAAAGTGTAAAAACTCAATGATGGTGAAACTCTGAAGGACAAACAGTGTAAAAACTCAATGATGGAGAAACTCAGCAGGTCAAAGTGTGTAAAATCTCAATTCTGGAGAAACTCAGTCGGTAAAAAAGTATAAAAACTAAATGATGTGAAAACAGCAAGTGAACAGTGTAAAAACTCAATGATGGGGAAACTCTGAAGGACAAAGAGTGTAAAAACTCAATGCTGGAGAAACTTAGCAGGTCAAACAGTGCAAAGACCCAATGCTGGGGAAACAGCAAGTGAACAGTGTAAAAATTCAATGCTGGGGCATCAAATTAGGTCAAACGGTGTAAATCTCTGCTGGGGACCTCAACAGGTCAAACATGGTAAAATCTCAATGCTGGAGAAATTCAGCAGGTTCAAACAGTGTAAAAACTCAAAGCTGGAGAAACTTAGCAGGTCAAACAGTGGAAAAATCAATGCTGGAGAAACTCAGCAGGTTAAACAGTGGAAAATATCAATGCTGGAGAAACTCAGCAGGTCAAAGTGTGTAAAAATTCAATTCTGGAGAAACTCAGTCGGTAAAAATGTGTAAAAAATAAATGATGTGGAAACAGCAAGTGAACAAAGTAAAAACTCAATGATGGGGAAACTCTGAAGGACAAACAGTTTAAAAAGTCAATGCTGGAGAAACTCAGTAGGTCAAAGTGTGTAAATCTCAATGCTGGAGAAACTTAGCAGGTCATACAGTGTAAAAACTCAATGCTTGGGAAACACAGCAGGTCAAACAGTGTAAAAACTCACTGCTGGAGAAACTTAGCAGGTGAAACAGTGGAAAATCACAATGCTGGAGAAACTCAGCAGGTCAAAGTGTGTAAAAACTCAATTCTGGAGAAACTAAGCAGGTAAAAATGTGTGAAAACTGAATGATGGGGAAACACAGCAGGAGAACAGTGTAAAAACTCAATGATGGGGAAACTTACTAGGTGAAAAAGTGTAAAGACTCAATGCTGCAGAAATTGAACAGGTCAAACATTGTAAAAACTAAATGCTGGAGAAACTCTGAAGGACAAACAGTTTAAAAAGTCAATGCTGGAGAAACTCAGCAGGTCAAAGTGTGTAAATCTCAATGCTGGAGAAACTTAGCAGGTCAAACGAGGCATAAACTCAGTGCTGCAAAAACTCAGCAGGTTAAAAAGTGTAAAAACTCAATGCTGGAGTAACTTAGCAGGTCAAACAATATAGAAACTCAATGCTGGGGAAACAGCAAGTGAACAGTGTAAAAATTCAATGGTGTGGAATCACAGCAGGTCAAACGGTGTAAAAACTTTGCTTGGAACCTCAGCAGGTCAAACATGGTAAAAACACAATGCTGGAGAAACTCAGCAGGTAAAAGAGTGCAAAGACCCAATGCTGGTGAAACAGCAAGTGAACAGTGTAAAATCTCAAAGATGAGGAAACTCATCAGGTCAAACAGATTAAAAACTCAGTGCTGGAGAAACACAGCAGGTCAAAGTGTGTAAAAATTCAATTCTGGAGAAACTCAGTAGGTAAAAAATGTGTAAAAACTGAATGATGGGCAAGCACAGAAGGTCAAACAGGGTAAAAACTCGATTTTGTAGAAAGTGAACAAGTGAAATGGTGTAAAACCTCAATGCTGGGGAAACATAGCAGGTCAAACAGTGTAAAAACTCAATGATGGAGAAATTGAACAGGTAAAAAATTGTGAAAACTCAAGTCTGGGGAAATTCAGCAGGTCAAAGTGTGTAAAAACTCAATGCTGGAGAAACGTAGCAGGTCAAACAGTGTAAAAACTCAATGCTGGAGAAACTTAGCAGGTCAAACAGTGTAAAAACTCAATGCTGGAGAAACTTAGCAGGTCAAACAGTGTAAAAACTCAATGCTGGAGAAAAACAGCAGGTCAAATGATGCATGAAATCAATGCCGGACAAACTCAGCAGGTAAAACAGTGGAAAGACCCAATGCTGGGGAAACAGCAAGTGCATAGTGTAAAATCTCAAAGATAAGGAAACTTATCAGGTCAAACTGTTGAAAAACTCAATGCTGGAGAAACTCAGCAGGTCAAAGTGTGTAAAAACTCAATTCTGGAGAAACTCAGTAGGTAAAAAAGTGTGAAAACTGAATGATGGGGAAACACAGCAGGTGAACAGTTTAAAAACTCAATGCTGGAGAAACTCAGCAGGTCAAAGTGTGTAAAATCTCAATTCTGGAGAAACTCAGTCGGTAAAAATGTGTAAAAACTAAATGATGTGGAAACAGCAAGTGAACAGTGTAAAAACTCAATGATGGGGAAACTCTGAAGGACAAACAGTTTAAAAACTCAAGGCTGGAGAAACTTAGTAGGTCATACAGTGTAAAAACTCAATGCTTGGGAAACACAGCAGGTCAAACAGTGTAAAAACTCACTGCTGGAGAAACTTAGCAGGTGAAACAGTGTAAAAACTCAAGGCTGGAGAAACTTAGCAGGTCAAACAGTGGAAAATCTCAATGCTGGAGAAACTCAGCAGGTCAAAGTGTGTAAAAACTCAATTCTGGAGAAACTTAGAAGGTCAAACAATATAGAAACTCAATGCTGGGGAAACAGCAAGTGAACAGTGTAAAAATTCAATGGTGTGGAATCACAGCAGGTCAAACGGTGTAAAAACTTTGCTCGAAACCTCAGCAGGTCAAACATGGTAAAAACTCAATGCTGGAGAAACTCAGCAGGTAAAAGAGTGCAAAGACCCAATGCTGGTGAAACAGCAAGTGAACAGTGTAAAAATTCAATGCTGGGGCATCAAAGCAGGTAAAACGGTGTAAAAACTCTGCTGGAGACCTCAACAGGAAAAATATGGTAAAAACTCAATGCCGGAGAAACTTAGCGGGTCAAACAGTGGAAAAATCAATGCTGGAGAAACTCAGCAGGTTAAACAATGGAAAATATCAATGCTGGAGAAACTCAGCAGGTCAAAGTGTGTAAAAACTCAATTCTGGAGAAACTCAGTAGGTAAAAAAGTGTGAAAACTGAATGATGGGGAAACACAGCAGGAGAACAGTGTAAAAACTCAATGATGAGGAAACTTACCAGTTGAAAATGTGTAAAAACTCAATTCTAGAGAGATTGAACAGGTCAAACATTTTAAAAACTCAATGCTGGAGAAACTCTGAAGGTCAAACAGTTGAAAAAGTCATTGCTGGAGAAACTCATCAGGTGAAACAGTGTAAAAAGTCAATGCTGGGGAAACTTATCAGGTCTTACTGTTTAAAAACTCAACACTGGAGAAACTTAGCAGGTCAAACAGTGTAAAATCTCAATGTTGAAGAAACTTAGCAGGTCAAACGATGCATAAAATCAGTGCTGGAAAAACTCAGCATGTAAAACAGTGTAAAAACTCAATGCTGGAGTAACTTAGCAGGTCAAACAAGAAAGAAACTCAGTGCTGCAAAAACTCAGCAGGTCAAACAGTATAAAAACTCAATGCTGGGGAAACAGCTAGTGAACAGTGTAAAAATTCAATGCTAGTGTATCACAGCAGGTCAAACGGTGTAAAAACTTTGCTGGGGACCTCAGCTGCTCAAACATGTTAAAAATCCAATGCGGGAGAAACTCAGAAGGTCAAACAGTGTAAAAACTCAATGCTGGAGAAACTCAGAAGGTCAAACAATATATAAACTCAGTGCTGCAAAAACACCGCAGGTCAAACGGTTTAAAAACTGAAAGCTGGAGAAACTTAGCAGGTCAAACAGCGTCAAACTTAATGCTGGGGAAACACCACAGGTGAACAGTGTAAAAATCAATACCGGACAAACTCAGCAGGTAAAACAGTGCAAAGACCCAATGCTGGGGAAACAGCAAGTGCACAGTGTAAAATCTCAAAGATGAGGAAACTTATCAGGTCAAACAGTTTAAAAACACAATGCTGGAGAAACTCAGCAGGTCAAAGTGTGTAAAATCTCAATTCTGGAGAAACTCAGTCGGTAAAAAAGTGTAAAAACTAAATGATGTGGAAACAGCAAGTGAACAGTGTAAAAACTCAATGATGGGGAAACTCAGAAGGACAAACAGTTTAAAAAGTCAATGCTGGAGAAACTCAGCAGGTCAAAGTGTGTAAAATTTCAATTCTGGAGAAACTCAGTCGGTAAAAATATGTAAAAACTAAATGATGTGGAAACAGCAAGTGAACAGTGTAAAAACTCAATGATGGGGAAACTCTGAAGGACAAACATTTTAAAAAGTCAATGCTGGAGAAACTCAGCAGGTCAAAGTGTGTAAATCTCAATGCTGGAGAAACTTAGCAGGTCGACAGTGTAAAAACTCAATGCTGGGGAAACACTGCAGGTCAAACAGTGTAAAAACTCAAGGCTGGAGAAACTCAGCAGGTCAAAGTGTGTAAAAACTCAATTCTGGAGAAACTCAGACGGTAAAAAAGTGTAAAGAAACTAAATGATGTGGAAACAGCAAGTGAAAAGTGTAAAAATTCAATGCTGTGGACCTCAGCAGGTCAAACAGTGTAAAAACTCAATGCTGGAGAAACTCAGCAGGTCAAAGAGTGTAAAAACTCAATGCTGGGGAAACACAGCAGGTCAAAGAGTGTAAAAACTCAAGGCTGGAGAAACTTAGCAGGTCAAACAGTGGAAAATCTCAATGCTGGAGACACTCAGCAGGTCAAAGTGTGTAAAATCTCAATTCTGGAGAAACTCAGTCGGTAAAAAAGTGTAAAAACTAAATGATGTGGAAACAGCAAGTGAACAGTGTAAAAACTCAATGATGGGGAAACTCTGAAGGACAAACAGTGTAAAAACTCAATGATGGAGAAACTCAGCAGGTCAAAGTGTGTAAATCTCAATGCTGGAGAAACTTAGCAGGTTAAACAGTGCAAAACTAAATGATTGGAAAACCAAGCAGGTGAAACGGTTTAAAAATTAAATGCTGGAGAAACTTAGCAGGTCAAACAGTGCAAAGACCCAATGCTGGGGAAACAGCAAGTGAACAGTGAAAAAATTCAATGCTGGGGCATCAAATTAGGTCAAACGGTGTAAATCTCTGCTGGGGACCTCAACAGGTCAAACATGGTAAAATCTCAATGCTGGAGAAATTCAGCAGGTTCAAACAGTGTAAAATCTCAATTCTGGAGAAACTCAGTCGGTAAAAAAGTGTAAAAACTAAATGATGTGGAAACAGCAAGTAAACAGTGTAAAAACTCAATGATGGGGAAACTCTGAAGGACAAACAGTGTAAAAACTCAATGATGGAGAAACTCAGCAGGTCAAAGTGTATAAATCTCAATGCTGGAGAAACTTAGCAGGTCAAACAGTAGAAAATCTCAATGCTGGAGAAACTCAGCAGGTCAAAGTGTGTAAAATCTCAAATCTGGAGAAACTCAGTCGGTAAAAAAGTGTAAAAACTAAATGATGTGGAAACAGCAAGTGAACAGTGTAAAAACTCAATGATGGGGAAACTCTGAAGGACAAACAGTTTAAAAAGTCAATGCTGGAGAAACTCAGCAGGTCAAAGTGTGTAAAATTTCAATTCTGGAGAAACTCAGTCGGTAAAAATGTGTAAAAACTAAATGATGTGGAAACAGCAAGTGAACAGTGTAAAAACTCAATGATGGGGAAACTCTGAAGGACAAACAGTTTAAAAAGTCAATGCTGGAGAAACTCAGCAGGTCAAAGTGTGTAAATCTCAATGCTGGAGAAACTTAGCAGGTCGACAGTGTAAAAACTCAATGCTGGGGAAACACTGCAGGTCAAACAGTGTAAAAACTCAAGGCTGGAGAAACTTAGTAGGTCATACAGTGTAAAAACTCAATGCTTGGGAAACACAGCAGGTCAAAGAGTGTAAAAACTCACTGCTGGAGAAACTTAGCAGGTCAAACAGTGTAAAAACTCAAGGCTGGAGAAACTTAGCAGGTCAAACAGTGCAAAAACTCAATTCTGGAGAAACTCAGCAGGTAAAAATGTGTGAAAACTGAATGATGGGGAAACACAGCAGGAGAACAGTGTAAAAACTCAATGATGGGGAAACTTACCAGGTGAAAAAGTGTAAAGACACAATGCTGCAGAAATTGAACAGGTCAAACATTGTAAAAACTCAATGCTGGAGAAACTCTGAAGGACAAACAGTTTAAAAACTCAATGCTGGAGAAACGTAGCAGGTCAAACAGTGTAAAAACTCAATGCTGGAGAAATTGAACAGGTAAAAAATTGTGAAAACTCAAGTCTGGGGAAATTCAGCAGGTCAAAGTGTGTAAAAACTCAATGCTGGAGAAACTTAGCAGGTCAAACAGTGTAAAAACTCAATGCCGGACAAACTCAGCAGGTAAAACAGTGGAAAGACCCAATGCTGGGGAAACAGCAAGTGCATAGTGTAAAATCTCAAAGATAAGGAAACTTATCAGGTCAAACTGTTGAAAAACTCAATGCTGGAGAAACTCAGCAGGTCAAAGTGTGTAAAAACTCAATTCTGGAGAAACTCAGTAGGTAAAAAAGTGTGAAAACTGAATGATGGGGAAACACAGCAGGTGAACAGTTTAAAAACTCAATGCTGGAGAAACTCAGCAGGTCAAAGTGTGTAAAATCTCAATTCTGGAGAAACTCAGTCGGTAAAAATGTGTAAAAACTAAATAATGTGGAAACAGCAAGTGAACATTGTAAAAACTCAATGATGGGGAAACTCTGAAGGACAAACAGTTTAAAAACTCAAGGCTGGAGAAACTTAGTAGGTCATACAGTGTAAAAACTCAATGCTTGGGAAACACAGCAGGTCAAACAGTGTAAAAACTCACTGCTGGAGAAACTTAGCAGGTGAAACAGTGTAAAAACTCAAGGCTGGAGAAACTTAGCAGGTCAAACAGTGGAAAATCTCAATGCTGGAGAAACTCAGCAGGTCAAAGTGTGTAAAAACTCAATTCTGGAGAAACTTAGAAGGTCAAACAATATAGAAACTCAATGCTGGGGAAACATCAAGTGAACAGTGTAAAAATTCAATGGTGTGGAATCACAGCAGGTCAAACGGTGTAAAAACTTTGCTCGAAACCTCAGCAGGTCAAACATGGTAAAAACTCAATGCTGGAGAAACTCAGCAGGTAAAAGAGTGCAAAGACCCAATGCTGGTGAAACAGCAAGTGAACAGTGTAAAAATTCAATGCTGGGGCATCAAAGCAGGTAAAACGGTGTAAAAACTCTGCTGGAGACCTCAACAGGAAAAATATGGTAAAAACTCAATGCCGGAGAAACTTAGCAGGTCAAACAGTGGAAAAATCAATGCTGGAGAAACTCAGCAGGTTAAACAATGGAAAATATCAATGCTGGAGAAACTCAGCAGGTCAAAGTGTGTAAAAACTCAATTCTGGAGAAACTCAGTAGGTAAAAAAGTGTGAAAACTGAATGATGGGGAAACACAGCAGGAGAACAGTGTAAAAACTCAATGATGAGGAAACTTACCAGTTGAAAATGTGTAAAAACTCAATTCTAGAGAGATTGAACAGGTCAAACATTTTAAAAACTCAATGCTGGAGAAACTCTGAAGGTCAAACAGTTGAAAAAGTCATTGCTGGAGAAACTCATCAGGTGAAACAGTGTAAAAAGTCAATGCTGGGGAAACTTATCAGGTCTTACTGTTTAAAAACTCAACACTGGAGAAACTTAGCAGGTCAAACAGTGTAAAATCTCAATGTTGAAGAAACTTAGCAGGTCAAACGATGCATAAAATCAGTGCTGGAAAAACTCAGCATGTAAAACAGTGTAAAAACTCAATGCTGGAGTAACTTAGCAGGTCAAACAAGAAAGAAACTCAGTGCTGCAAAAACTCAGCAGGTCAAACAGTATAAAAACTCAATGCTGCGGAAACAGCTAGTGAACAGTGTAAAAATTCAATGCTAGTGTATCACAGCAGGTCAAACGGTGTAAAAACTTTGCTGGGGACCTCAGCTGCTCAAACATGTTAAAAATCCAATGCGGGAGAAACTCAGAAGGTCAAACAGTGTAAAAACTCAATGCTGGAGAAACTCAGAAGGTCAAACAATATATAAACTCAGTGCTGCAAAAACACCGCAGGTCAAACGGTTTAAAAACTGAAAGCTGGAGAAACTTAGCAGGTCAAACAGCGTCAAACTTAATGCTGTGGAAACACCACAGGTGAACAGTGTAAAAATCAATACCGGACAAACTCAGCAGGTAAAACAGTGCAAAGACCCAATGCTGGGGAAACAGCAAGTGCACAGTGTAAAATCTCAAAGATGAGGAAACTTATCAGGTCAAACAGTTTAAAAACACAATGCTGGAGAAACTCAGCAGGTCAAAGTGTGTAAAATCTCAATTCTGGAGAAACTCAGTCGGTAAAAAAGTGTAAAAACTAAATGATGTGGAAACAGCAAGTGAACAGTGTAAAAACTCAATGATGGGGAAACTCAGAAGGACAAACAGTTTAAAAAGTCAATGCTGGAGAAACTCAGCAGGTCAAAGTGTGTAAAATTTCAATTCTGGAGAAACTCAGTCGGTAAAAATATGTAAAAACTAAATGATGTGGAAACAGCAAGTGAACAGTGTAAAAACTCAATGATGGGGAAACTCTGAAGGACAAACATTTTAAAAAGTCAATGCTGGAGAAACTCAGCAGGTCAAAGTGTGTAAATCTCAATGCTGGAGAAACTTAGCAGGTCGACAGTGTAAAAACTCAATGCTGGGGAAACACTGCAGGTCAAACAGTGTAAAAACTCAAGGCTGGAGAAACTCAGCAGGTCAAAGTGTGTAAAAACTCAATTCTGGAGAAACTCAGACGGTAAAAAAGTGTAAAGAAACTAAATGATGTGGAAACAGCAAGTGAAAAGTGTAAAAATTCAATGCTGTGGACCTCAGCAGGTCAAACAGTGTAAAAACTCAATGCTGGAGAAACTCAGCTGGTCAAAGAGTGTAAAAACTCAATGCTGGGGAAACACAGCAGGTCAAACAGTGTAAAAACTCAATGCTGGAGAAACTCAGCAGGTCAAAGAGTGTAAAAACACAATGCTGGAGAAACTCAGCAGGTAAAAGAGTGCAAAGACCCAATGCTGGTGAAACAGCAAGTGAACAGTGTAAAATCTCAAAGATGAGGAAACTCATCAGGTCAAACAGATTAAAAACTCAGTGCTGGAGAAACTCAGCAGGTCAAAGTGTGTAAATACTCAATGATGGAGAAATTGAACAGGTAAAAAATTGTGAAAACTCAAGTCTGGGGAAATTCAGCAGGTCAAAGTGTGTAAAAACTCAATGCTGGAGAAACTTAGCAGGTCAAAGAGTGTAAAAACTCAATGCTGGAGAAACTCAGCAGGTTAAAAATTGTAAAAATTCAATGCTGGAGAAACTCAGCAGGTCAAAGAGTGTAAAAACTCAATGCTGGAGAAACTTAGCAGGTCAAAGAGTGTAAAAACTCAATGCTGGAGAAACGTAGCAGGTCAAACAGTGTAAAAACTCAATGCTGGAGAAACGTAGCAGGTCAAAGAGTGTAAAAACTCAATGCTGGAGAAACGTAGCAGGTCAAAGAGTGTAAAAACTCAATGCTGGAGAAACATAGCAGGTCAAACAGTGTAAAAACTCAATGCTGGAGAAACTTAGCAGGTCAAAGAGTGTAAAAACTCAATGATGGAGAAACGTAGCAGGTCAAACAGTGTAAAACCTCAATGCTGGAGAAACTTAGCAGGTCAAACAGTGTAAAAACTCAATGCTGGAGAAACGTAGCAGGTCAAACAGTGTAAAAACTCAATGCTGGAGAAACGTAGCAGGTCAAACAGTGTAAAAACTCAAGGCTGGAGAAACTTAGCAGGTCAAAGAGTGTAAAAACTCAATGCTGGAGAAACATAGCAGGTCAAACAGTGTAAAAACTCAATGCTGGAGAAACTTAGCAGGTCAAAGAGTGTAAAAACTCAATGATGGAGAAACGTAGCAGGTCAAACAGTGTAAAACCTCAATGCTGGAGAAACTTAGCAGGTCAAACAGTGTAAAAACTCAATGCTGGAGAAACGTAGCAGGTCAAACAGTGTAAAAGCTCAATGCTGGAGAAACGTAGCAGGTCAAACAGTGTAAAAACTCAAGGCTGGACAAACTCAGCAGGTTAAAAATTGTAAAGACTTAATGCTGGAGAAACTCAGCAGGTCAAACAGCGTAAAACTTAATGCTGGAGAAACACCACAGGTGAACAGTGTAAACATCAATGCCGGACAAACTCAGCAGGTAAAACAGTGCAAAGACCCAATGCTGGGGAAACAGCAAGTGCACAGTGTAAAATCTCAAAGATAAGGAAACTTATCAGGTCAAACAGTTTAAAAACTCAATGCTGGAGAAACTCAGCGGGTCAAAGTGTGTAAAAACTCAATTCTGGAGAAACTCAGACGGTAAAAAAGTGTAAAGAAACTAAATGATGTGGAAACAGCAAGTGAAAAGTGTAAAAATTCAATGCTGTGGACTTCAGCAGGTAAAAAAGTGTGAAAATAGAGTGATGGGGAAACACAGCAGGTGAACAGTTTAAAAACTCAATGCTGGAGAAACTCAGCAGGTCAAAGTGTGTAAATCTCAATGCTGGAGAAACTCAGTAGGTAAAAAAGTGTGAAAATAGAGTGATGGGGAAACACAGCAGGTGAACAGTTTAAAAACTCAATGCTGGAGAAACTCAGCAGGTCAAAGTGTGTAAAATCTCAATTCTGGAGAAACTCAGTCGGTAAAAAAGTGTAAAAACTCAATGATGGTGAAACTCTGAAGGACAAACAGTGTAAAAACTCAATGATGGAGAAACTCAGCAGGTCAAAGTGTGTAAAATCTCAATTCTGGAGAAACTCAGTCGGTAAAAAAGTATAAAAACTAAATGATGTGAAAACAGCAAGTGAACAGTGTAAAAACTCAATGATGGGGAAACTCTGAAGGACAAAGAGTGTAAAAACTCAATGCTGGAGAAACTTAGCAGGTCAAACAGTGCAAAGACCCAATGCTGGGGAAACAGCAAGTGAACAGTGTAAAAATTCAATGCTGGGGCATCAAATTAGGTCAAACGGTGTAAATCTCTGCTGGGGACCTCAACAGGTCAAACATGGTAAAATCTCAATGCTGGAGAAATTCAGCAGGTTCAAACAGTGTAAAAACTCAAAGCTGGAGAAACTTAGCAGGTCAAACAGTGGAAAAATCAATGCTGGAGAAACTCAGCAGGTTAAACAGTGGAAAATATCAATGCTGGAGAAACTCAGCAGGTCAAAGTGTGTAAAAATTCAATTCTGGAGAAACTCAGTCGGTAAAAATGTGTAAAAAATAAATGATGTGGAAACAGCAAGTGAACAAAGTAAAAACTCAATGATGGGGAAACTCTGAAGGACAAACAGTTTAAAAAGTCAATGCTGGAGAAACTCAGTAGGTCAAAGTGTGTAAATCTCAATGCTGGAGAAACTTAGCAGGTCATACAGTGTAAAAACTCAATGCTTGGGAAACACAGCAGGTCAAACAGTGTAAAAACTCACTGCTGGAGAAACTTAGCAGGTGAAACAGTGGAAAATCTCAATGCTGGAGAAACTCAGCAGGTCAAAGTGTGTAAAAACTCAATTCTGGAGAAACTAAGCAGGTAAAAATGTGTGAAAACTGAATGATGGGGAAACACAGCAGGAGAACAGTGTAAAAACTCAATGATGGGGAAACTTACTAGGTGAAAAAGTGTAAAGACTCAATGCTGCAGAAATTGAACAGGTCAAACATTGTAAAAACTAAATGCTGGAGAAACTCTGAAGGACAAACAGTTTAAAAAGTCAATGCTGGAGAAACTCAGCAGGTCAAAGTGTGTAAATCTCAATGCTGGAGAAACTTAGCAGGTCAAACGAGGCATAAACTCAGTGCTGCAAAAACTCAGCAGGTTAAAAAGTGTAAAAACTCAATGCTGGAGTAACTTAGCAGGTCAAACAATATAGAAACTCAATGCTGGGGAAACAGCAAGTGAACAGTGTAAAAATTCAATGGTGTGGAATCACAGCAGGTCAAACGGTGTAAAAACTTTGCTTGGAACCTCAGCAGGTCAAACATGGTAAAAACACAATGCTGGAGAAACTCAGCAGGTAAAAGAGTGCAAAGACCCAATGCTGGTGAAACAGCAAGTGAACAGTGTAAAATCTCAAAGATGAGGAAACTCATCAGGTCAAACAGATTAAAAACTCAGTGCTGGAGAAACACAGCAGGTCAAAGTGTGTAAAAATTCAATTCTGGAGAAACTCAGTAGGTAAAAAATGTGTAAAAACTGAATGATGGGCAAGCACAGAAGGTCAAACAGGGTAAAAACTCGATTTTGTAGAAAGTGAACAAGTGAAATGGTGTAAAACCTCAATGCTGGGGAAACATAGCAGGTCAAACAGTGTAAAAACTCAATGATGGAGAAATTGAACAGGTAAAAAATTGTGAAAACTCAAGTCTGGGGAAATTCAGCAGGTCAAAGTGTGTAAAAACTCAATGCTGGAGAAACGTAGCAGGTCAAACAGTGTAAAAACTCAATGCTGGAGAAACTTAGCAGGTCAAACAGTGTAAAAACTCAATGCTGGAGAAACTTAGCAGGTCAAACAGTGTAAAAACTCAATGCTGGAGAAAAACAGCAGGTCAAATGATGCATGAAATCAATGCCGGACAAACTCAGCAGGTAAAACAGTGGAAAGACCCAATGCTGGGGAAACAGCAAGTGCATAGTGTAAAATCTCAAAGATAAGGAAACTTATCAGGTCAAACTGTTGAAAAACTCAATGCTGGAGAAACTCAGCAGGTCAAAGTGTGTAAAAACTCAATTCTGGAGAAACTCAGTAGGTAAAAAAGTGTGAAAACTGAATGATGGGGAAACACAGCAGGTGAACAGTTTAAAAACTCAATGCTGGAGAAACTCAGCAGGTCAAAGTGTGTAAAATCTCAATTCTGGAGAAACTCAGTCGGTAAAAATGTGTAAAAACTAAATGATGTGGAAACAGCAAGTGAACAGTGTAAAAACTCAATGATGGGGAAACTCTGAAGGACAAACAGTTTAAAAACTCAAGGCTGGAGAAACTTAGTAGGTCATACAGTGTAAAAACTCAATGCTTGGGAAACACAGCAGGTCAAACAGTGTAAAAACTCACTGCTGGAGAAACTTAGCAGGTGAAACAGTGTAAAAACTCAAGGCTGGAGAAACTTAGCAGGTCAAACAGTGGAAAATCTCAATGCTGGAGAAACTCAGCAGGTCAAAGTGTGTAAAAACTCAATTCTGGAGAAACTTAGAAGGTCAAACAATATAGAAACTCAATGCTGGGGAAACAGCAAGTGAACAGTGTAAAAATTCAATGGTGTGGAATCACAGCAGGTCAAACGGTGTAAAAACTTTGCTCGAAACCTCAGCAGGTCAAACATGGTAAAAACTCAATGCTGGAGAAACTCAGCAGGTAAAAGAGTGCAAAGACCCAATGCTGGTGAAACAGCAAGTGAACAGTGTAAAAATTCAATGCTGGGGCATCAAAGCAGGTAAAACGGTGTAAAAACTCTGCTGGAGACCTCAACAGGAAAAATATGGTAAAAACTCAATGCCGGAGAAACTTAGCGGGTCAAACAGTGGAAAAATCAATGCTGGAGAAACTCAGCAGGTTAAACAATGGAAAATATCAATGCTGGAGAAACTCAGCAGGTCAAAGTGTGTAAAAACTCAATTCTGGAGAAACTCAGTAGGTAAAAAAGTGTGAAAACTGAATGATGGGGAAACACAGCAGGAGAACAGTGTAAAAACTCAATGATGAGGAAACTTACCAGTTGAAAATGTGTAAAAACTCAATTCTAGAGAGATTGAACAGGTCAAACATTTTAAAAACTCAATGCTGGAGAAACTCTGAAGGTCAAACAGTTGAAAAAGTCATTGCTGGAGAAACTTAGCAGGTCAAACAGTGTAAAATCTCAATGTTGAAGAAACTTAGCAGGTCAAACGATGCATAAAATCAGTGCTGGAAAAACTCAGCATGTAAAACAGTGTAAAAACTCAATGCTGGAGTAACTTAGCAGGTCAAACAAGAAAGAAACTCAGTGCTGCAAAAACTCAGCAGGTCAAACAGTATAAAAACTCAATGCTGGGGAAACAGCTAGTGAACAGTGTAAAAATTCAATGCTAGTGTATCACAGCAGGTCAAACGGTGTAAAAACTTTGCTGGGGACCTCAGCTGCTCAAACATGTTAAAAATCCAATGCGGGAGAAACTCAGAAGGTCAAACAGTGTAAAAACTCAATGCTAGAGAAACTCAGCCGCTCAAACAGTGTAAAAACTCAATGCTGGAGAAACTCAGAAGGTCAAACAATATATAAACTCAGTGCTGCAAAAACACCGCAGGTCAAACGGTTTAAAAACTGAAAGCTGGAGAAACTTAGCAGGTCAAACAGCGTCAAACTTAATGCTGGGGAAACACCACAGGTGAACAGTGTAAAAATCAATACCGGACAAACTCAGCAGGTAAAACAGTGCAAAGACCCAATGCTGGGGAAACAGCAAGTGCACAGTGTAAAATCTCAAAGATGAGGAAACTTATCAGGTCAAACAGTTTAAAAACACAATGCTGGAGAAACTCAGCAGGTCAAAGTGTGTAAAAACTCAATTCTGGAGAAACTCAGACGGTAAAAAAGTGTAAAGAAACTAAATGATGTGGAAACAGCAAGTGAAAAGTGTAAAAATTCAATGCTGTGGACCTCAGCAGGTCAAACAGTGTAAAAACTCAATGCTGGAGAAACACAGCAGGTCAAACAGTTTAAAAACTCAAGGCTGGAGAAACTTAGCAGGTCAAACAGTGGAAAATCTCAATGCTGGAGACACTCAGCAGGTCAAAGTGTGTAAAAACTCAATTCTGAAGAAACTCAGTAGGTAAAAAAGTGTGAAAACAAAATGATGGGGAAACACAGCAGGAGAACAGTGTAAAAACTCATTGATGGGGAAACTTACCATGTGAAAAAGTGTAAAAACTCAATGCTGGAGAAACACAGCAGGTCAAACAGTGTTAAAACAGGTAAAAAATTCTAAATAATCAATGCTGGAGAAACTTAGCAGGTCAAACAGTGTAAAATCTCAATGCTGGAGAAACTCAGCAGGTCAAAGTGTGTAAAATCTCAATGCTGGAGAAACTTAGCAGGTTAAACAGTGCAAAGACCCAATGCTGGGGAAACAGCAAGTGAACAGTGAAAAAATTCAATGCTGGGGCATCAAATTAGGTCAAACGGTGTAAATCTCTGCTGGGGACCTCAACAGGTCAAACATGGTAAAATCTCAATGCTGGAGAAATTCAGCAGGTTCAAACAGTGTAAAATCTCAATTCTGGAGAAACTCAGTCGGTAAAAAAGTGTAAAAACTAAATGATGTGGAAACAGCAAGTGAACAGTGTAAAAACTCAATGATGGGGAAACTCTGAAGGACAAACAGTTTAAAAACTCACTGCTGGAGAAACTCAGTCGGTAAAAAAGTGTAAAAACTAAATGATGTGGAAACAGTAGTGAACAGTGTAAAAACTCAATGATGGGGAAACTCATCAGGTCAAAGTGTGTAAATCTCAATGCTGGAGAAACTTAGCAGGTCAAACAGTAGAAAATCTCAATGCTGGAGAAACTCAGCAGGTCAAAGTGTGTAAAATCTCAATTCTGGAGAAACTCAGTCGGTAAAAAAGTGTAAAAACTAAATGATGTGGAAACAGCAAGTGAACAGTGTAAAAACTCAATGATGGGGAAACTCTGAAGGACAAACAGTTTAAAAAGTCAATGCTGGAGAAACTCAGCAGGTCAAAGTGTGTAAAATCTCAATGCTGGAGAAACTTAGCAGGTTAAACAGTGCAAAACTAAATGATTGGAAAACCAAGCAGGTGAAACGGTTTATAAATTAAATGCTGGAGAAACTTAGCAGGTCAAACAGTGCAAAGACCCAATGCTGGGGAAACAGCAAGTGAACAGTGAAAAAATTCAATGCTGGGGCATCAAATTAGGTCAAACGGTGTAAATCTCTGCTGGGGACCTCAACAGGTCAAACATGGTAAAATCTCAATGCTGGAGAAATTCAGCAGGTTCAAACAGTGTAAAATCTCAATTCTGGAGAAACTCAGTCGGTAAAAAAGTGTAAAAACTAAATGATGTGGAAACAGCAAGTGAACAGTGTAAAAACTCAATGATGGGGAAACTCATCAGGTCAAAGTGTGTAAATCTCAATGCTGGAGAAACTTAGCAGGTAAAACAGTAGAAAATCTCAATGCTGGAGAAACTCAGCAGGTCAAAGTGTGTAAAATCTCAATTCTGGAGAAACTCAGTCGGTAAAAAAGTGTAAAAACTAAATGATGTGGAAACAGCAAGTGAACAGTGTAAAAACTCAATGATGGGGAAACTCTGAAGGACAAACAGTTTAAAAAGTCAATGCTGGAGAAACTCAGCAGGTCAAAGTGTGTAAAATTTCAATTCTGGAGAAACTCAGTCGGTAAAAATGTGTAAAAACTAAATGATGTGGAAACACTGCAGGTCAAACAGTGTAAAAACTCAAGGCTGGAGAAACTTAGTAGGTCATACAGTGTAAAAACTCAATGCTTGGGAAACACAGCAGGTCAAACAGTGTAAAAACTCACTGCTGGAGAAACTTAGCAGGTCAAACAGTGTAAAAACTCAAGGCTGGAGAAACTTAGCAGGTCAAACAGTGGGAAATCTCAATGCTGGAGAAACTCAGCAGGTCAAAGTGTGTAAAAACTCAATTCTGGAGAAACTCAGCAGGTAAAAATGTGTGAAAACTGAATGATGGGGAAACATAGCAGGAGAACAGTGTAAAAACTCAATGATGGGGAAACTTACCAGCTGAAAAAGTGTAAAGGCTCAATGCTGCAGAAATTGAACAGGTCAAACATTGTAAAAACACAATGCTGGAGAAACTCTGAAGGACAAACAGTTTAAAAAGTCAATGCTGGAGAAACTCAGCAGGTCAAAGTGTGTAAATCTCAATGCACGAGAAACTTAGCAGGTCAAACGAGGCATAAACTCAGTGCTGCAAAAACTCAGCAGGTTAAAAAGTGTAAAAACTCAATGCTGCAGTAACTTAGCAGGTCAAACAATCTAGAAACTCAATGCTGGGGAAACAGCAAGTGAACAGTGTAAAAATTCAATGGTGTGGAATCACAGCAGGTCAAACGGTGTAAAAACTTTGCTCGGAACCTCAGCAGGTCAAACATGGTAAAAACTCAATGCTGGAGAAACTCAGCAGGTAAAAGAGTGCAAAGACCCAATGCTGGTGAAACAGCAAGTGAACAGTGTAAAATCTCAAAGATGAGGAAACTCATCAGGTCAAACAGATTAAAAACTCAGTGCTGGAGAAACTCAGCAGGTCAAAGTGTGTAAAAACTCAATGATGGAGAAATTGAACAGGTAAAAAATTGTGAAAACTCAAGTCTGGGGAAATTCAGCAGGTCAAAGTGTGTAAAAACTCAATGCTGGAGAAACTTAGCAGGTCAAAGAGTGTAAAAACTCAATGCTGGAGAAACTCAGCAGGTTAAAAATTGTAAAAATTCAATGCTGGAGAAACTCAGCAGGTCAAAGAGTGTAAAAACTCAATGCTGGAGAAACTTAGCAGGTCAAAGAGTGTAAAAACTCAATGCTGGAGAAACGTAGCAGGTCAAACAGTGTAAAAACTCAATGCTGGAGAAACGTAGCAGGTCAAAGAGTGTAAAAACTCAATGCTGGAGAAACGTAGCAGGTCAAACAGTGTAAAACCTCAATGCTGGAGAAACTTAGCAGGTCAAAGAGTGTAAAAACTCAATGCTGGAGAAACGTAGCAGGTCAAACAGTGTAAAAACTCAATGCTGGAGAAACTTAGCAGGTCAAAGAGTGTAAAAACTCAATGCTGGAGAAACGTAGCAGGTCAAACAGTGTAAAACCTCAATGCTGGAGAAACTTAGCAGGTCAAACAGTGTAAAAACTCAATGCTGGAGAAACGTAGCAGGTCAAACAGTGTAAAAACTCAATGCTGGAGAAACGTAGCAGGTCAAACAGTGTAAAAACTCAAGGCTGGACAAACTCAGCAGGTTAAAAATTGTAAAGACTTAATGCTGGAGAAACTCAGCAGGTCAAACAGCGTAAAACTTAATGCTGGAGAAACACCACAGGTGAACAGTGTAAAAATCAATGCCGGACAAACTCAGCAGGTAAAACAGTGCAAAGACCCAATGCTGGGGAAACAGCAAGTGCACAGTGTAAAATCTCAAAGATAAGGAAACTTATCAGGTCAAACAGTTTAAAAACTCAATGCTGGAGAAACTCATCAGGTCAAAGTGTGTAAATCTCAATGCTGGAGAAACTTAGCAGGTCAAACAGTAGAAAATCTCAATGCTGGAGAAACTCAGCAGGTCAAAGTGTGTAAAATCTCAATTCTGGAGAAACTCAGTCGGTAAAAAAGTGTAAAAACTCAATGATGGTGAAACTCTGAAGGACAAACAGTTTAAAAACTCAATGCTGGAGAAACTCAGCAGGTCAAAGTGTGTAAAATCTCAATTCTGGAGAAACTCAGTCGGTAAAAAAGTGTAAAAACTAAATGATGTGAAAACAGCAAGTGAACAGTGTAAAAACTCAATGATGGGGAAACTCTGAAGGACAAACAGTGTAAAAACTCAATGCTGGAGAAACTTAGCAGGTCAAACAGTGCAAAGACCCAATGCTGGGGAAACAGCAAGTGAACAGTGTAAAAATTCAATGCTGGGGCATCAAATTAGGTCAAACGGTGTAAATCTCTGCTGGGGACCTCAACAGGTCAAACATGGTAAAATCTCAATGCTGGAGAAATTCAGCAGGTTCAAACAGTGTAAAAACTCAAAGCTGGAGAAACTTAGCAAGTCAAACAGTGGAAAAATCAATGCTGGAGAAACTCAGCAGGTTAAACAGTGGAAAATATCAATGCTGGAGAAACTCAGCAGGTCAAAGTGTGTAAAAATTCAATTCTGGAGAAACTCAGTCGGTAAAAATGTGTAAAAAATAAATGATGTGGAAACAGCAAGTGAACAAAGTAAAAACTCAATGATGGGGAAACTCTGAAGGACAAACAGTTTAAAAAGTCAATGCTGGAGAAACTCAGTAGGTCAAAGTGTGTAAATCTCAATGCTGGAGAAACTTAGCAGGTCATACAGTGTAAAAACTCAATGCTTGGGAAACACAGCAGGTCAAACAGTGTAAAAACTCACTGCTGGAGAAACTTAGCAGGTCAAACAGTGTAAAAACTCAAGGCTGGAGAAACTTAGCAGGTCAAACAGTGGGAAATATCAATGCTGGAGAAACTCAGCAGGTCAAAGTGTGTAAAAACTCAATTCTGGAGAAACTCAGCAGGTAAAAATGTGTGAAAACTGAATGATGGGGAAACTCAGCCGCTCAAACAGTGTAAAAACTCAATGCTGGAGAAACTCAGAAGGTCAAACAATATATAAACTCAGTGCTGCAAAAACACCGCAGGTCAAACGGTTTAAAAACTGAAAGCTGGAGAAACTTAGCAGGTCAAACAGCGTCAAACTTAATGCTGGGGAAACACCACAGGTGAACAGTGTAAAAATCAATACCGGACAAACTCAGCAGGTAAAACAGTGCAAAGACCCAATGCTGGGGAAACAGCAAGTGCACAGTGTAAAATCTCAAAGATGAGGAAACTTATCAGGTCAAACAGTTTAAAAACACAATGCTGGAGAAACTCAGCAGGTCAAAGTGTGTAAAAACTCAATTCTGGAGAAACTCAGACGGTAAAAAAGTGTAAAGAAACTAAATGATGTGGAAACAGCAAGTGAAAAGTGTAAAAATTCAATGCTGTGGACCTCAGCAGGTCAAACAGTATAAAAACTCAATGCTGGGGAAACAGCTAGTGAACAGTGTAAAAATTCAATGCTCGTGTATCACAGCAGGTCAAACGGTGTAAAAACTTTGCTGGGGACCTCAGCTGCTCAAACATGTTAAAAATCCAATGCTAGAGAAACTCAGCCGCTCAAACAGTGTAAAAACTCAATGCTGGAGAAACTCAGAAGGTCAAACAATATATAAACTCAGTGCTGCAAAAACACCGCAGGTCAAACGGTTTAAAAACTGAAAGCTGGAGAAACTTAGCAGGTGAAACAGCGTCAAACTTAATGCTGGGGAAACACCACAGGTGAACAGTGTAAAAATCAATACCGGACAAACTCAGCAGGTAAAACAGTGCAAAGACCCAATGCTGGGGAAACAGCAAGTGCACAGTGTAAAATCTCAAAGATGAGGAAACTTATCAGGTCAAACAGTTTAAAAACACAATGCTGGAGAAACTTAGCAGGTCAAAGAGTGTAAAAACTCAATGCTAGAGAAACGTAGCAGGTCAAACAGTGTAAAAACTCAATGCTGGAGAAACTTAGCAGGTCAAAGAGTGTAAAAACTCAATGCTGGAGAAACGTAGCAGGTCAAACAGTGTAAAACCTCAATGCTGGAGAAACTTAGCAGGTCAAAGAGTGTAAAAACTCAATGCTGGAGAAACGTAGCAGGTCAAACAGTGTAAAAACTCAATGCTGGAGAAACGTAGCAGGTCAAACAGTGTAAAAACTCAAGGCTGGACAAACTCAGCAGGTTAAAAATTGTAAAGACTTAATGCTGGAGAAACTCAGCAGGTCAAACAGCGTAAAACTTAATGCTGGAGAAACACCACAGGTGAACAGTGTAAAAATCAATGCCGGACAAACTCAGCAGGTAAAACAGTGCAAAGACCCAATGCTGGGGAAACAGCAAGTGCACAGTGTAAAATCTCAAAGATAAGGAAACTTATCAGGTCAAACAGTTTAAAAACTCAATGCTGGAGAAACTCAGCGGGTCAAAGTGTGTAAAAACTCAATTCTGGAGAAACTCAGTAGGTAAAAAAGTGTAAAGAAACTAAATGATGTGGAAACAGCAAGTGAAAAGTGTAAAAATTCCATGCTGTGGACTTCAGCAGGTAAAAAAGTGTGAAAATAGAGTGATGGGGAAACACAGCAGGTGAACAGTTTAAAAACTCAATGCTGGAGAAACTCAGCAGGTCAAAGTGTGTAAATCTCAATGCTGGAGAAACTCAGTAGGTAAAAAAGTGTGAAAATAGAGTGATGGGGAAACACAGCAGGTGAACAGTTTAAAAACTCAATGCTGGAGAAACTCAGCAGGTCAAAGTGTGTAAAATCTCAATTCTGGAGAAACTCAGTCGGTAAAAAAGTGTAAAAACTCAATGATGGTGAAACTCTGAAGGACAAACAGTGTAAAAACTCAATGATGGAGAAACTCAGCAGGTCAAAGTGTGTAAAATCTCAATTCTGGAGAAACTCAGTCGGTAAAAAAGTGTAAAAACTAAATGATGTGAAAACAGCAAGTGAACAGTGTAAAAACTCAATGATGGGGAAACTCTGAAGGACAAACAGTGTAAAAACTCAATGCTGGAGAAACTTAGCAGGTCAAACAGTGCAAAGACCCAATGCTGGGGAAACAGCAAGTGAACAGTGTAAAAATTCAATGCTGGGGCATCAAATTAGGTCAAACGGTGTAAATCTCTGCTGGGGACCTCAACAGGTCAAACATGGTAAAATCTCAATGCTGGAGAAATTCAGCAGGTTCAAACAGTGTAAAAACTCAAAGCTGGAGAAACTTAGCAAGTCAAACAGTGGAAAAATCAATGCTGGAGAAACTCAGCAGGTTAAACAGTGGAAAATATCAATTCTGGAGAAACTTAGCAGGTCATACAGTGTAAAAACTCACTGCTGGAGAAACTTAGCAGGTGAAACAGTGGAAAATCTCAATGCTGGAGAAACTCAGCAGGTCAAAGTGTGTAAAAACTCAATTCTGGAGAAACTAAGCAGGTAAAAATGTGTGAAAACTGAATGATGGGGAAACACAGCAGAACAGTGTAAAAACTCAATGATGGGGAGACTTACCAGGTGAAAAAGTGTAAAGACTCAATGCTACAGAAATTGAACAGGTCAAACATTGTAAAAACTAAATGCTGGAGAAACTCTGAAGGACAAACAGTTTAAAAAGTCAATGCTGGAGAAACACAGCAGGTCAAAGTGTGTAAATCTCAATGCTGGAGAAACTTAGCAGGTCAAACGAGGCATAAACTCAGTGCTGCAAAAACTCAGCAGGTTAAAAAGTGTAAAAACTCAATGCTGGAGTAACTTAGCAGGTCAAACAATCTAGAAACTCAATGCTGGGGAAACAGCAAGTGAACAGTGTAAAAATTCAATGGTGTGGAATCACAGCAGGTCAAACGGTGTAAAAACTTTGCTCGGAACCTCAGCAGGTCAAACATGGTAAAAACTCAATGCTGGAGAAACTCAGCAGGTAAAAGAGTGCAAAGACCCAATGCTGGTGAAACAGCAAGTGAACAGTGTAAAATCTCAAAGATGAGGAAACTCATCAGGTCAAACAGATTAAAAACTCAGTGCTGGAGAAACTCAGCAGGTCAAAGTGTGTAAAAATTCAATTCTGGAGAAACTCAGTAGGTAAAAAATGTGTAAAAACTGAATGATGGGCAAGCACAGAAGGTCAAACAGGGTAAAAACTCGATTTTGTAGAAAGTGAACAAGTGAAATGGTGTAAAACCTCAATGCTGGGGAAACATAGCAGGTCAAACAGTGTAAAAACTCAATGATGGAGAAATTGAACAGGTAAAAAATTGTGAAAACTCAAGTCTGGGGAAATTCAGCAGGTCAAAGTGTGTAAAAACTCAATGCTGGAGAAACGTAGCAGGTCAAACAGTGTAAAAACTCAATGCTGGAGAAACTTAGCAGGTCAAACAGTGTAAAAACTCAATGCTGGAGAAAAACAGCAGGTCAAATGATGCATGAAATCAATACCGGACAAACTCAGCAGGTAAAACAGTGGAAAGACCCAATGCTGGGGAAACAGCAAGTGCATAGTGTAAAATCTCAAAGATAAGGAAACTTATCAGGTCAAACTGTTGAAAAACTCAATGCTGGAGAAACTCAGCAGGTCAAAGTGTGTAAAAACTCAATTCTGGAGAAACTCAGTAGGTAAAAAAGTGTGAAAACTGAATGATGGGGAAACACAGCAGGTGAACAGTTTAAAAACTCAATGCTGGAGAAACTCAGCAGGTCAAAGTGTGTAAAATCTCAATTCTGGAGAAACTCAGTCGGTAAAAATGTGTAAAAACTAAATGATGTGGAAACAGCAAGTGAACAGTGTAAAAACTCAATGATGGGGAAACTCTGAAGGACAAACAGTTTAAAAACTCAAGGCTGGAGAAACTTAGTAGGTCATACAGTGTAAAAACTCAATGCTTGGGAAACACAGCAGGTCAAACAGTGTAAAAACTCACTGCTGGAGAAACTTAGCAGGTGAAACAGTGTAAAAACTCAAGGCTGGAGAAACTTAGCAGGTCAAACAGTGGAAAATCTCAATGCTGGAGAAACTCAGCAGGTCAAAGTGTGTAAAAACTCAATTCTGGAGAAACTTAGAAGGTCAAACAATATAGAAACTCAATGCTGGGGAAACAGCAAGTGAACAGTGTAAAAATTCAATGGTGTGGAATCACAGCAGGTCAAACGGTGTAAAAACTTTGCTCGAAACCTCAGCAGGTCAAACATGGTAAAAACTCAATGCTGGAGAAACTCAGCAGGTAAAAGAGTGCAAAGACCCAATGCTGATGAAACAGCAAGTGAACAGTGTAAAAATTCAATGCTGGTGCATCAAAGCAGGTAAAACGGTGTAAAAACTCTGCTGGAGACCTCAACAGGAAAAATATGGTAAAAACTCAATGCCGGAGAAACTTAGCAGGTCAAACAGTGGAAAAATCAATGCTGGAGAAACTCAGCAGGTTAAACAATGGAAAATATCAATGCTGGAGAAACTCAGCAGGTCAAAGTGTGTAAAAATTCAATTCTGGAGAAACTCAATAGGTAAAAAAGTGTGAAAACTGAATGATGGGGAAACACAGCAGGAGAACAGTGTAAAAACTCAATGATGAGGAAACTTACCAGTTGAAAATGTGTAAAAACTCAATTCTAGAGAGATTGAACAGGTCAAACATTTTAAAAACTCAATGCTGGAGAAACTCTGAAGGTCAAACAGTTGAAAAAGTCATTGCTGGAGAAACTCATCAGGTGAAACAGTGTAAAAAGTCAATGCTGGGGAAACTTATCAGGTCTTACTGTTTAAAAACTCAACACTGGAGAAACTTAGCAGGTCAAACAGTGTAAAATCTCAATGTTGAAGAAACTTAGCAGGTCAAACGATGCATAAAATCAGTGCTGGAAAAACTCAGCATGTAAAACAGTGTAAAAACTCAATGCTGGAGTAACTTAGCAGGTCAAACAAGAAAGAAACTCAGTGCTGCAAAAACTCAGCAGGTCAAACAGTATAAAAACTCAATGCTGGGGAAACAGCTAGTGAACAGTGTAAAAATTCAATGCTCGTGTATCACAGCAGGTCAAACGGTGTAAAAACTTTGCTGGGGACCTCAGCTGCTCAAACATGTTAAAAATCCAATGCTAGAGAAACTCAGCCGCTCAAACAGTGTAAAAACTCAATGCTGGAGAAACTCAGAAGGTCAAACAATATATAAACTCAGTGCTGCAAAAACACCGCAGGTCAAACGGTTTAAAAACTGAAAGCTGGAGAAACTTAGCAGGTCAAACAGCGTCAAACTTAATGCTGGGGAAACACCACAGGTGAACAGTGTAAAAATCAATACCGGACAAACTCAGCAGGTAAAACAGTGCAAAGACCCAATGCTGGGGAAACAGCAAGTGCACAGTGTAAAATCTCAAAGATGAGGAAACTTATCAGGTCAAACAGTTTAAAAACACAATGCTGGAGAAACTCAGCAGGTCAAAGTGTGTAAAAACTCAATTCTGGAGAAACTCAGACGGTAAAAAAGTGTAAAGAAACTAAATGATGTGGAAACAGCAAGTGAAAAGTGTAAAAATTCAATGCTGTGGACCTCAGCAGGTCAAACAGTGTAAAAACTCAATGCTGGAGAAACTGTGCAGGTCAAACAGTGTAAAAACTCAATGCTGGAGAAACACAGCAGGTCAAACAGTGTAAAAACTCAATGCTGGAGAAACACAGCAGGTCAAACAGTGTAAAAACTCAATGCTGGGGAAACACAGCAGGTCAAACAGTGGAAAATCTCAATGCTGGAGACACTCAGCAGGTCAAAGTGTGTAAAAACTCAATTCTGAAGTAACTCAGTAGGTAAAAAAGTGTGAAAACAAAATGATGGGGAAACTTACCAGGTGAAAAAGTGTAAAAACTCAATGCTGGAGAAACACAGCAGGTCAAACAGTGTTAAAACAGGTAAAAAATTCTAAATAATCAATGTTGGAGAAACTTAGCAGGTAAAAGAGTGCAAAGACCCAATGCTGGTGAAACAGCAAGTGAACAGTGTAAAATCTCAAAGATGAGGAAACTCATCAGGTCAAACAGATTAAAAACTCAGTGCTGGAGAAACTCAGCAGGTCAAAGTGTGTAAAAACTCAATGATGGAGAAATTGAACAGGTAAAAAATTGTGAAAACTCAAGTCTGGGGAAATTCAGCAGGTCAAAGTGTGTAAAAACTCAATGCTGGAGAAACTTAGCAGGTCAAAGAGTGTAAAAACTCAATGCTGGAGAAACTCAGCAGGTTAAAAATTGTAAAAATTCAATGCTGGAGAAACTCAGCAGGTCAAAGAGTGTAAAAACTCAATGCTGGAGAAACTTAGCAGGTCAAAGAGTGTAAAAACTCAATGCTGGAGAAACGTAGCAGGTCAAACAGTGTAAAAACTCAATGCTGGAGAAACGTAGCAGGTCAAAGAGTGTAAAAACTCAATGCTGGAGAAACGTAGCAGGTCAAACAGTGTAAAACCTCAATGCTGGAGAAACTTAGCAGGTCAAAGAGTGTAAAAACTCAATGCTGGAGAAACGTAGCAGGTCAAACAGTGTAAAAACTCAATGCTGGAGAAACTTAGCAGGTCAAAGAGTGTAAAAACTCAAGGCTGGACAAACTCAGCAGGTTAAAAATTGTAAAGACTTAATGCTGGAGAAACTCAGCAGGTCAAACAGCGTAAAACTTAATGCTGGAGAAACACCACAGGTGAACAGTGTAAAAATTAATGCCGGACAAACTCAGCAGGTAAAACAGTGCAAAGACCCAATGCTGGGGAAACAGCAAGTGCACAGTGTAAAATCTCAAAGATAAGGAAACTTATCAGGTCAAACAGTTTAAAAACTCAATGCTGGAGAAACTCAGCAGGTCAAAGTGTGTAAAAACTCAATTCTGGAGAAACTCAGTAGGTAAAAAAGTGTAAAGAAACTAAATGATGTGGAAACAGCAAGTGAAAAGTGTAAAAATTCAATGCTGTGGACTTCAGCAGGTAAAAAAGTGTGAAAATAGAGTGATGGGGAAACACAGCAGGTGAACAGTTTAAAAACTCAATGCTGGAGAAACTCAGCAGGTCAAAGTGTGTAAATCTCAATGCTGGAGAAACTCAGTAGGTAAAAAAATGTGAAAATAGAGTGATGGGGAAACACAGCAGGTGAACAGTTTAAAAACTCAATGCTGGAGAAACTCAGCAGGTCAAAGTGTGTAAAATCTCAATTCTGGAGAAACTCAGTCGGTAAAAAAGTGTAAAAACTCAATGATGGTGAAACTCTGAAGGACAAACAGTGTAAAAACTCAATGATGGAGAAACTCAGCAGGTCAAAGTGTGTAAAATCTCAATTCTGGAGAAACTCAGTCGGTAAAAAAGTGTAAAAACTAAATGATGTGAAAACAGCAAGTGAACAGTGTAAAAACTCAATGATGGGGAAACTCTGAAGGACAAACAGTGTAAAAACTCAATGCTGGAGAAACTTAGCAGGTCAAACAGTGCAAAGACCCAATGCTGGGGAAACAGCAAGTGAACAGTGTAAAAATTCAATGCTGGGGCATCAAATTAGGTCAAACGGTGTAAATCTCTGCTGGGGACCTCAACAGGTCAAACATGGTAAAATCTCAATGCTGGAGAAATTCAGCAGGTTCAAACAGTGTAAAAACTCAAAGCTGGAGAAACTTAGCAGGTCAAACAGTGGAAAAATCAATGCTGGAGAAACTCAGAAGGTTAAACAGTGGAAAATATCAATGCTGGAGAAACTCAGCAGGTCAAAGTGTGTAAAAATTCAATTCTGGAGAAACTCAGTCGGTAAAAATGTGTAAAAAATAAATGATGTGGAAACAGCAAGTGAACAAAGTAAAAACTCAATGATGGGGAAACTCTGAAGGACAAACAGTTTAAAAAGTCAATGCTGGAGAAACTCAGTAGGTCAAAGTGTGTAAATCTCAATGCTGGAGAAACTTAGCAGGTCATACAGTGTAAAAACTCAATGCTTGGGAAACACAGCAGGTCAAACAGTGTAAAAACTCACTGCTGGAGAAACTTAGCAGGTGAAACAGTGGAAAATCTCAATGCTGGAGAAACTCAGCAGGTCAAAGTGTGTAAAAACTCAATTCTGGAGAAACTAAGCAGGTAAAAATGTGTGAAAACTGAATGATGGGGAAACACAGCAGGAGAACAGTGTAAAAACTCAATGATGGGGAAACTTACTAGGTGAAAAAGTGTAAAGACTCAATGCTGCAGAAATTGAACAGGTCAAACATTGTAAAAACTAAATGCTGGAGAAACTCTGAAGGACAAACAGTTTAAAAAGTCAATGCTGGAGAAACTCAGCAGGTCAAAGTGTGTAAATCTCAATGCTGGAGAAACTTAGCAGGTCAAACGAGGCATAAACTCAGTGCTGCAAAAACTCAGCAGGTTAAAAAGTGTAAAAACTCAATGCTGGAGTAACTTAGCAGGTCAAACAATATAGAAACTCAATGCTGGGGAAACAGCAAGTGAACAGTGTAAAAATTCAATGGTGTGGAATCACAGCAGGTCAAACGGTGTAAAAACTTTGCTTGGAACCTCAGCAGGTCAAACATGGTAAAAACACAATGCTGGAGAAACTCAGCAGGTAAAAGAGTGCAAAGACCCAATGCTGGTGAAACAGCAAGTGAACAGTGTAAAATCTCAAAGATGAGGAAACTCATCAGGTCAAACAGATTAAAAACTCAGTGCTGGAGAAACTCAGCAGGTCAAAGTGTGTAAAAACTCAATGATGGAGAAATTGAACAGGTAAAAAATTGTGAAAACTCAAGTCTGGGGAAATTCAGCAGGTCAAAGTGTGTAAAAACTCAATGCTGGAGAAACTTAGCAGGTCAAAGAGTGTAAAAACTCAATGCTGGAGAAACTCAGCAGGTTAAAAATTGTAAAAATTCAATGCTGGAGAAACTCAGCAGGTCAAAGAGTGTAAAAACTCAATGCTGGAGAAACTTAGCAGGTCAAAGAGTGTAAAAACTCAATGCTGGAGAAACGTAGCAGGTCAAACAGTGTAAAAACTCAATGCTGGAGAAACGTAGCAGGTCAAAGAGTGTAAAAACTCAATGCTGGAGAAACGTAGCAGGTCAAACAGTGTAAAACCTCAATGCTGGAGAAACTTAGCAGGTCAAAGAGTGTAAAAACTCAATGCTGGAGAAACATAGCAGGTCAAACAGTGTAAAAACTCAATGCTGGAGAAACTTAGCAGGTCAAAGAGTGTAAAAACTCAATGATGGAGAAACGTAGCAGGTCAAGCAGTGTAAAACCTCAATGCTGGAGAAACTTAGCAGGTCAAACAGTGTAAAAACTCAATGCTGGAGAAACGTAGCAGGTCAAACAGTGTAAAAACTCAATGCTGGAGAAACGTAGCAGGTCAAACAGTGTAAAAACTCAAGGCTGGACAAACTCAGCAGGTTAAAAATTGTAAAGACTTAATGCTGGAGAAACTCAGCAGGTCAAACAGCGTAAAACTTAATGCTGGAGAAACACCACAGGTGAACAGTGTAAAAATCAATGCCGGACAAACTCAGCAGGTAAAACAGTGCAAAGACCCAATGCTGGGGAAACAGCAAGTGCACAGTGTAAAATCTCAAAGATAAGGAAACTTATCAGGTCAAACAGTTTAAAAACTCAATGCTGGAGAAACTCAGCGGGTCAAAGTGTGTAAAAACTCAATTCTGGAGAAACTCAGTAGGTAAAAAAGTGTAAAGAAACTAAATGATGTGGAAACAGCAAGTGAAAAGTGTAAAAATTCAATTCTGTGGACTTCAGCAGGTAAAAAAGTGTGAAAATAGAGTGATGGGGAAACACAGCAGGTGAACAGTTTAAAAACTCAATGCTGGAGAAACTCAGCAGGTCAAAGTGTGTAAATCTCAATGCTGGAGAAACTCAGTAGGTAAAAAAGTGTGAAAATAGAGTGATGGGGAAGCACAGCAGGTGAACAGTTTAAAAACTCAATGCTGGAGAAACTCAGCAGGTCAAAGTGTGTAAAATCTCAATTCTGGAGAAACTCAGTCGGTAAAAAAGTGTAAAAACTCAATGATGGTGAAACTCTGAAGGACAAACAGTGTAAAAACTCAATGATGGAGAAACTCAGCAGGTCAAAGTGTGTAAAATCTCAATTCTGGAGAAACTCAGTCGGTAAAAAAGTGTAAAAACTAAATGATGTGAAAACAGCAAGTGAACAGTGTAAAAACTCAATGATGGGGAAACTCTGAAGGACAAACAGTGTAAAAACTCAATGCTGGAGAAACTTAGCAGGTCAAACAGTGCAAAGACCCAATGCTGGGGAAACAGCAAGTGAACAGTGTAAAAATTCAATGCTGGGGCATCAAATTAGGTCAAACGGTGTAAATCTCTGCTGGGGACCTCAACAGGTCAAACATGGTAAAATCTCAATGCTGGAGAAATTCAGCAGGTTCAAACAGTGTAAAAACTCAAAGCTGGAGAAACTTAGCAGGTCAAACAGTGGAAAAATCAATGCTGGAGAAACTCAGCAGGTTAAACAGTGGAAAATATCAATGCTGGAGAAACTCAGCAGGTCAAAGTGTGTAAAAATTCAATTCTGGAGAAACTCAGTCGGTAAAAATGTGTAAAAACTAAATGATGTGGAAACAGCAAGTGAACAAAGTAAAAACTCAATGATGGGGAAACTCTGAAGGACAAACAGTTTAAAAAGTCAATGCTGGAGAAACTCAGTAGGTCAAAGTGTGTAAATCTCAATGCTGGAGAAACTTAGCAGGTCATACAGTGTAAAAACTCAATGCTTGGGAAACACAGCAGGTCAAACAGTGTAAAAACTCACTGCTGGAGAAACTTAGCAGGTGAAACAGTGGAAAATCTCAATGCTGGAGAAACTCAGCAGGTCAAAGTGTGTAAAAACTCAATTCTGGAGAAACTAAGCAGGTAAAAATGTGTGAAAACTGAATGATGGGGAAACACAGCAGGAGAACAGTGTAAAAACTCAATGATGGGGAAACTTACCAGCTGAAAAAGTGTAAAGGCTCAATGCTGCAGAAATTGAACAGGTCAAACATTGTAAAAACTCAATGCTGGAGAAACTCTGAAGGACAAACAGTTTAAAAAGTCAATGCTGGAGAAACTCAGCAGGTCAAAGTGTGTAAATCTCAATGCTGGAGAAACTTAGCAGGTCAAACGAGGCATAAACTCAGTGCTGCAAAAACTCAGCAGGTTAAAAAGTGTAAAAACTCAATGCTGGAGTAACTTAGCAGGTCAAACAATCTAGAAACTCAATGCTGGGGAAACAGCAAGTGAACAGTGTAAAAATTCAATGGTGTGGAATCACAGCAGGTCAAACGGTGTAAAAACTTTGCTCGGAACCTCAGCAGGTCAAACATGGTAAAAACTCAATGCTGGAGAAACTCAGCAGGTAAAAGAGTGCAAAGACCCAATGCTGGTGAAACAGCAAGTGAACAGTGTAAAATCTCAAAGATGAGGAAACTCATCAGGTCAAACAGATTAAAAACTCAGTGCTGGAGAAACTCAGCAGGTCAAAGTGTGTAAAAACTCAATGATGGAGAAATTGAACAGGTAAAAAATTGTGAAAACTCAAGTCTGGGGAAATTCAGCAGGTCAAAGTGTGTAAAATCTCAATGCTGGAGAAACTTAGCAGGTCAAAGAGTGTAAAAAGTCAATGCTGGAGAAACTCAGCAGGTCAAAGAGTGTAAAAATTCAATGCTGGAGAAACTCAGCAGGTCAAAGAGTGTAAAAACTCAATGCTGGAGAAACTTAGCAGGTCAAAGAGTGTAAAAACTCAATGCTGGAGAAACGTAGCAGGTCAAACAGTGTAAAAACTCAATGCTGGAGAAACGTAGCAGGTCAAAGAGTGTAAAAACTCAATGCTGGAGAAACGTAGCAGGTCAAACAGTGTAAAACCTCAATGCTGGAGAAACTTAGCAGGTCAAAGAGTGTAAAAACTCAATGCTGGAGAAACGTAGCAGGTCAAACAGTGTAAAAACTCAATGCTGGAGAAACTTAGCAGGTCAAAGAGTGTAAAAACTCAATGCTGGAGAAACGTAGCAGGTCAAACAGTGTAAAACCTCAATGCTGGAGAAACTTAGCAGGTCAAACAGTGTAAAAACTCAATGCTGGAGAAACTCAGCAGGTCAAAGTGCGTAAATCTCAATGCTGGAGAAACTTAGCAGGTCAAACGAGGCATAAATTCAGTGCTGCAAAAACTCAGCAGGTTAAAAATTGTAAAGACTTAATGCTGGAGAAACTCAGCAGGTCAAACAGCGTAAAACTTAATGCTGGAGAAACAGCACAGGTGAACAGTGTAAAAATCAATGCCGGACAAACTCAGCAGGTAAAACAGTGGAAAGACCCAATGCTGGGGAAACAGCAAGTGCACAGTGTAAAATCTCAAAGATAAGGAAACTTATCAGGTCAAACAGTTTAAAAACTCAATGCTGGAGAAACTCAGCGGGTCAAAGTGTGTAAAAACTCAATTCTGGAGAAACTCAGTAGGTAAAAAAGTGTAAAGAAACTAAATGATGTGGAAACAGCAAGTGAAAAGTGTAAAAATTTAATTCTGTGGACTTCAGCAGGTAAAAAAGTGTGAAAATAGAGTGATGGGGAAACACAGCAGGTGAACAGTTTAAAAACTCAATGCTGGAGAAACTCAGCAGGTCAAAGTGTGTAAATCTCAATGCTGGAGAAACTCAGTAGGTAAAAAAGTGTGAAAATAGAGTGATGGGGAAACACAGCAGGTGAACAGTTTAAAAACTCAATGCTGGAGAAACTCAGCAGGTCAAAGTGTGTAAAATCTCAATTCTGGAGAAACTCAGTCGGTAAAAAAGTGTAAAAACTCAATGATGGTGAAACTCTGAAGGACAAACAGTGTAAAAACTCAATGATGGAGAAACTCAGCAGGTCAAAGTGTGTAAAATCTCAATTCTGGAGAAACTCAGTCGGTAAAAAAGTGTAAAAACTAAATGATGTGAAAACAGCAAGTGAACAGTGTAAAAACTCAATGATGGGGAAACTCTGAAGGACAAACAGTGTAAAAACTCAATGCTGGAGAAACTTAGCAGGTCAAACAGTGCAAAGACCCAATGCTGGGGAAACAGCAAGTGAACAGTGTAAAAATTCAATGCTGGGGCATCAAATTAGGTCAAACGGTGTAAATCTCTGCTGGGGACCTCAACAGGTCAAACATGGTAAAATCTCAATGCTGGAGAAATTCAGCAGGTTCAA
Organism: Narcine bancroftii; assembly: GCF_036971445.1. Taxonomy (NCBI): domain Eukaryota; kingdom Metazoa; phylum Chordata; class Chondrichthyes; order Torpediniformes; family Narcinidae; genus Narcine; species Narcine bancroftii. The sequence goes on from NC_091474.1 coordinate 244,490,577, forward strand.
ACAGTGTAAAAACTCAAAGCTGGAGAAACTTAGCAGGTCAAACAGTGGAAAAATCAATGCTGGAGAAACTCAGCAGGTTAAACAGTGGAAAATATCAATGCTGGAGAAACTCAGCAGGTCAAAGTGTGTAAAAATTCAATTCTGGAGAAACTCAGTCGGTAAAAATGTGTAAAAACTAAATGATGTGGAAACAGCAAGTGAACAAAGTAAAAACTCAATGATGGGGAAACTCTGAAGGACAAACAGTTTAAAAAGTCAATGCTGGAGAAACTCAGTAGGTCAAAGTGTGTAAATCTCAATGCTGGAGAAACTTAGCAGGTCATACAGTGTAAAAACTCAATGCTTGGGAAACACAGCAGGTCAAACAGTGTAAAAACTCACTGCTGGAGAAACTTAGCAGGTGAAACAGTGGAAAATCTCAATGCTGGAGAAACTCAGCAGGTCAAAGTGTGTAAAAACTCAATTCTGGAGAAACTAAGCAGGTAAAAATGTGTGAAAACTGAATGATGGGGAAACACAGCAGGAGAACAGTGTAAAAACTCAATGATGGGGAAACTTACCAGCTGAAAAAGTGTAAAGGCTCAATGCTGCAGAAATTGAACAGGTCAAACATTGTAAAAACTCAATGCTGGAGAAACTCTGAAGGACAAACAGTTTAAAAAGTCAATGCTGGAGAAACTCAGCAGGTCAAAGTGTGTAAATCTCAATGCTGGAGAAACTTAGCAGGTCAAACGAGGCATAAACTCAGTGCTGCAAAAACTCAGCAGGTTAAAAAGTGTAAAAACTCAATGCTGGAGTAACTTAGCAGGTCAAACAATCTAGAAACTCAATGCTGGGGAAACAGCAAGTGAACAGTGTAAAAATTCAATGGTGTGGAATCACAGCAGGTCAAACGGTGTAAAAACTTTGCTCGGAACCTCAGCAGGTCAAACATGGTAAAAACTCAATGCTGGAGAAACTCAGCAGGTAAAAGAGTGCAAAGACCCAATGCTGGTGAAACAGCAAGTGAACAGTGTAAAATCTCAAAGATGAGGAAACTCATCAGGTCAAACAGATTAAAAACTCAGTGCTGGAGAAACTCAGCAGGTCAAAGTGTGTAAAAACTCAATGATGGAGAAATTGAACAGGTAAAAAATTGTGAAAACTCAAGTCTGGGGAAATTCAGCAGGTCAAAGTGTGTAAAATCTCAATGCTGGAGAAACTTAGCAGGTCAAAGAGTGTAAAAACTCAATGCTGGAGAAACTCAGCAGGTCAAAGAGTGTAAAAATTCAATGCTGGAGAAACTCAGCAGGTCAAAGAGTGTAAAAACTCAATGCTGGAGAAACTTAGCAGGTCAAAGAGTGTAAAAACTCAATGCTGGAGAAACGTAGCAGGTCAAACAGTGTAAAAACTCAATGCTGGAGAAACGTAGCAGGTCAAAGAGTGTAAAAACTCAATGCTGGAGAAACGTAGCAGGTCAAACAGTGTAAAACCTCAATGCTGGAGAAACTTAGCAGGTCAAAGAGTGTAAAAACTCAATGCTGGAGAAACGTAGCAGGTCAAACAGTGTAAAAACTCAATGCTGGAGAAACTTAGCAGGTCAAAGAGTGTAAAAACTCAATGCTGGAGAAACGTAGCAGGTCAAACAGTGTAAAACCTCAATGCTGGAGAAACTTAGCAGGTCAAACAGTGTAAAAACTCAATGCTGGAGAAACTAAGCAGGTCAAAGTGTGTAAATCTCAATGCTGGAGAAACTTAGCAGGTCAAACGAGGCATAAATTCAGTGCTGCAAAAACTCAGCAGGTTAAAAATTGTAAAGACTTAATGCTGGAGAAACTCAGCAGGTCAAACAGCGTAAAACTTAATGCTGGAGAAACACCACAGGTGAACAGTGTAAAAATCAATGCCGGACAAACTCAGCAGGTAAAACAGTGGAAAGACCCAATGCTGGGGAAACAGCAAGTGCACAGTGTAAAATCTCAAAGATAAGGAAACTTATTAGGTCAAACAGTTTAAAAACTCAATGCTGGAGAAACTCAGCGGGTCAAAGTGTGTAAAAACTCAATTCTGGAGAAACTCAGTAGGTAAAAAAGTGTAAAGAAACTAAATGATGTGGAAACAGCAAGTGAAAAGTGTAAAAATTCAATTCTGTGGACTTCAGCAGGTAAAAAAGTGTGAAAATAGAGTGATGGGGAAACACAGCAGGTGAACAGTTTAAAAACTCAATGCTGGAGAAACTCAGCAGGTCAAAGTGTGTAAATCTCAATGCTGGAGAAACTCAGTCGGTAAAAAAGTGTAAAAACTCAATGATGGTGAAACTCTGAAGGACAAACAGTGTAAAAACTCAATGATGGAGAAACTCAGCAGGTCAAAGTGTGTAAAATCTCAATTCTGGAGAAACTCAGTCGGTAAAAAAGTGTAAAAACTAAATGATGTGAAAACAGCAAGTGAACAGTATAAAAACTCAATGATGGGGAAACTCTGAAGGACAAACAGTGTAAAAACTCAATGCTGGAGAAACTTAGCAGGTCAAACAGTGCAAAGACCCAATGCTGGGGAAACAGCAAGTGAACAGTGTAAAAATTCAATGCTGGGGCATCAAATTAGGTCAAAAGGTGTAAATCTCTGCTGGTGACCTCAACAGGTCAAACATGGTAAAATCTCAATGCTGGAGAAATTCAGCAGGTTCAAACAGTGTAAAAACTCAAAGCTGGAGAAACTTAGCAGGTCAAACAGTGGAAAAATCAATGCTGGAGAAACTCAGCAGGTTAAACAGTGGAAAATATCAATGCTGGAGAAACTCAGCAGGTCAAAGTGTGTAAAAATTCAATTCTGGAGAAACTCAGTCGGTAAAAATGTGTAAAAACTAAATGATGCGGAAACAGCAAGTGAACAAAGTAAAAACTCAATGATGGGGAAACTCTGAAGGGCAAACAGTTTAAAAAGTCAATGCTGGAGAAACTCAGTAGGTCAAAGTGTGTAAATCTCAATGCTGGAGAAACTTAGCAGGTCATACAGTGTAAAAACTCAATGCTTGGGAAACACAGCAGGTCAAACAGTGTAAAAACTCACTGCTGGAGAAACTTAGCAGGTGAAACAGTGGAAAATCTCAATGCTGGAGAAACTCAGCAGGTCAAAGTGTGTAAAAACTCAATTCTGGAGAAACTAAGCAGGTAAAAATGTGTGAAAACTGAATGATGGGGAAACACAGCAGGAGAACAGTGTAAAAACTCAATGATGGGGAAACTTACCAGCTGAAAAAGTGTAAAGGCTCAATGCTGCAGAAATTGAACAGGTCAAACATTGTAAAAACTCAATGCTGGAGAAACTCTGAAGGACAAACAGTTTAAAAAGTCAATGCTGGAGAAACTCAGCAGGTCAAAGTGTGTAAATCTCAATGCTGGAGAAACTTAGCAGGTCAAACGAGGCATAAACTCAGTGCTGCAAAAACTCAGCAGGTTAAAAAGTGTAAAAACTCAATGCTGGAGTAACTTAGCAGGTCAAACAATCTAGAAACTCAATGCTGGGGAAACAGCAAGTGAACAGTGTAAAAATTCAATGGTGTGGAATCACAGCAGGTCAAACGGTGTAAAAACTTTGCTTGGAACCTCAGCAGGTCAAACATGGTAAAAACTCAATGCTGGAGAAACTCAGCAGGTAAAAGAGTGCAAAGACCCAATGCTGGTGAAACAGCAAGTGAACAGTGTAAAATCTCAAAGATGAGGAAACTCATCAGGTCAAACAGATTAAAAACTCAGTGCTGGAGAAACTCAGCAGGTCAAAGTGTGTAAAAACTCAATGATGGAGAAATTGAACAGGTAAAAAATTGTGAAAACTCAAGTCCGGGGAAATTCAGCATGTCAAAGTGTGTAAAAACTCAATGCTGGAGAAACTTAGCAGGTCAAAGAGTGTAAAAACTCAATGCTGGAGAAACTCAGCAGGTTAAAAATTGTAAAAATTCAATGCTGGAGAAACTCAGCAGGTCAAAGAGTGTAAAAACTCAATGCTGGAGAAACTTAGCAGGTCAAAGAGTGTAAAAACTCAATGCTGGAGAAACGTAGCAGGTCAAACAGTGTAAAAACTCAATGCTGGAGAAACGTAGCAGGTCAAAGAGTGTAAAAACTCAATGCTGGAGAAACGTAGCAGGTCAAACAGTGTAAAACCTCAATGCTGGAGAAACTTAGCAGGTCAAAGAGTGTAAAAACTCAATGCTGGAGAAACGTAGCAGGTCAAACAGTGTAAAACCTCAATGCTGGAGAAACTTAGCAGGTCAAAGAGTGTAAAAACTCAATGCTGGAGAAACGTAGCAGGTCAAACAGTGTAAAAACTCAATGCTGGAGAAACGTAGCAGGTCAAACAGTGTAAAAACTCAAGGCTGGACAAACTCAGCAGGTTAAAAATTGTAAAGACTTAATGCTGGAGAAACTCAGCAGGTCAAACAGCGTAAAACTTAATGCTGGAGAAACACCACAGGTGAACAGTGTAAAAATCAATGCCGGACAAACTCAGCAGGTAAAACAGTGCAAAGACCCAATGCTGGGGAAACAGCAAGTGCACAGTGTAAAATCTCAAAGATAAGGAAACTTATCAGGTCAAACAGTTTAAAAACTCAATGCTGGAGAAACTCAGCGGGTCAAAGTGTGTAAAAACTCAATTCTGGAGAAACTCAGTAGGTAAAAAAGTGTAAAGAAACTAAATGATGTGGAAACAGCAAGTGAAAAGTGTAAAAATTCAATGCTGTGGACTTCAGCAGGTAAAAAAGTGTGAAAATAGAGTGATGGGGAAACAGCAAGTGAAAAGTGTAAAAATTCAATTCTGTGGACTTCAGCAGGTAAAAAAGTGTGAAAATAGAGTGATGGGGAAACACAGCAGGTGAACAGTTTAAAAACTCAATGCTGGAGAAACTCAGCAGGTCAAAGTGTGTAAATCTCAATGCTGGAGAAACTCAGTCGGTAAAAAAGTGTAAAAACTCAATGATGGTGAAACTCTGAAGGACAAACAGTGTAAAAACTCAATGATGGAGAAACTCAGCAGGTCAAAGTGTGTAAAATCTCAATTCTGGAGAAACTCAGTCGGTAAAAAAGTGTAAAAACTAAATGATGTGAAAACAGCAAGTGAACAGTGTAAAAACTCAATGATGGGGAAACTCTGAAGGACAAACAGTGTAAAAACTCAATGCTGGAGAAACTTAGCAGGTCAAACAGTGCAAAGACCCAATGCTGGGGAAACAGCAAGTGAACAGTGTAAAAATTCAATGCTGGGGCATCAAGTTAGGTCAAAAGGTGTAAATCTCTGCTGGGGACCTCAACAGGTCAAACATGGTAAAATCTCAATGCTGGAGAAATTCAGCAGGTTCAAACAGTGTAAAAACTCAAAGCTGGAGAAACTTAGCAGGTCAAACAGTGGAAAAATCAATGCTGGAGAAACTCAGCAGGTTAAACAGTGGAAAATATCAATGCTGGAGAAACTCAGCAGGTCAAAGTGTGTAAAAATTCAATTCTGGAGAAACTCAGTCGGTAAAAATGTGTAAAAACTAAATGATGTGGAAACAGCAAGTGAACAAAGTAAAAACTCAATGATGGGGAAACTCTGAAGGACAAACAGTTTAAAAAGTCAATGCTGGAGAAACTCAGTAGGTCAAAGTGTGTAAATCTCAATGCTGGAGAAACTTAGCAGGTCATACAGTGTAAAAACTCAATGCTTGGGAAACACAGCAGGTCAAACAGTGTAAAAACTCACTGCTGGAGAAACTTAGCAGGTGAAACAGTGGAAAATCTCAATGCTGGAGAAACTCAGCAGGTCAAAGTGTGTAAAAACTCAATTCTGGAGAAACTAAGCAGGTAAAAATGTGTGAAAACTGAATGATGGGGAAACACAGCAGGAGAACAGTGTAAAAACTCAATGATGGGGAAACTTACCAGCTGAAAAAGTGTAAAGGCTCAATGCTGCAGAAATTGAACAGGTCAAACATTGTAAAAACTCAATGCTGGAGAAACTCTGAAGGACAAACAGTTTAAAAAGTCAATGCTGGAGAAACTCAGCAGGTCAAAGTGTGTAAATCTCAATGCTGGAGAAACTTAGCAGGTCAAACGAGGCATAAACTCAGTGCTGCAAAAACTCAGCAGGTTAAAAAGTGTAAAAACTCAATGCTGGAGTAACTTAGCAGGTCAAACAATCTAGAAACTCAATGCTGGGGAAACAGCAAGTGAACAGTGTAAAAATTCAATGGTGTGGAATCACAGCAGGTCAAACGGTGTAAAAACTTTGCTTGGAACCTCAGCAGGTCAAACATGGTAAAAACTCAATGCTGGAGAAACTCAGCAGGTAAAAGAGTGCAAAGACCCAATGCTGGTGAAACAGCAAGTGAACAGTGTAAAATCTCAAAGATGAGGAAACTCATCAGGTCAAACAGATTAAAAACTCAGTGCTGGAGAAACTCAGCAGGTCAAAGTGTGTAAAAACTCAATGATGGAGAAATTGAACAGGTAAAAAATTGTGAAAACTCAAGTCCGGGGAAATTCAGCATGTCAAAGTGTGTAAAAACTCAATGCTGGAGAAACTTAGCAGGTCAAAGAGTGTAAAAACTCAATGCTGGAGAAACTCAGCAGGTTAAAAATTGTAAAAATTCAATGCTGGAGAAACTCAGCAGGTCAAAGAGTGTAAAAACTCAATGCTGGAGAAACTTAGCAGGTCAAAGAGTGTAAAAACTCAATGCTGGAGAAACGTAGCAGGTCAAACAGTGTAAAAACTCAATGCTGGAGAAACGTAGCAGGTCAAAGAGTGTAAAAACTCAATGCTGGAGAAACGTAGCAGGTCAAACAGTGTAAAACCTCAATGCTGGAGAAACTTAGCAGGTCAAAGAGTGTAAAAACTCAATGCTGGAGAAACGTAGCAGGTCAAACAGTGTAAAACCTCAATGCTGGAGAAACTTAGCAGGTCAAAGAGTGTAAAAACTCAATGCTGGAGAAACGTAGCAGGTCAAACAGTGTAAAAACTCAATGCTGGAGAAACGTAGCAGGTCAAACAGTGTAAAAACTCAAGGCTGGACAAACTCAGCAGGTTAAAAATTGTAAAGACTTAATGCTGGAGAAACTCAGCAGGTCAAACAGCGTAAAACTTAATGCTGGAGAAACACCACAGGTGAACAGTGTAAAAATCAATGCCGGACAAACTCAGCAGGTAAAACAGTGCAAAGACCCAATGCTGGGGAAACAGCAAGTGCACAGTGTAAAATCTCAAAGATAAGGAAACTTATCAGGTCAAACAGTTTAAAAACTCAATGCTGGAGAAACTCAGCGGGTCAAAGTGTGTAAAAACTCAATTCTGGAGAAACTCAGTAGGTAAAAAAGTGTAAAGAAACTAAATGATGTGGAAACAGCAAGTGAAAAGTGTAAAAATTCAATGCTGTGGACTTCAGCAGGTAAAAAAGTGTGAAAATAGAGTGATGGTGAAACACAGCAGGTGAACAGTTTAAAAACTCAATGCTGGAGAAACTCAGCAGGTCAAAGTGTGTAAATCTCAATGCTGGAGAAACTCAGTAGGTAAAAAAGTGTGAAAATAGAGTGATGGGGAAACACAGCAGGTGAACAGTTTAAAAACTCAATGCTGGAGAAACTCAGCAGGTCAAAGTGTGTAAAATCTCAATTCTGGAGAAACTCAGTCTGTAAAAAAGTGTAAAAACTCAATGATGGTGTAACTCTGAAGGACAAACAGTGTAAAAACTCAATGATGGAGAAACTCAGCAGGTCAAAGTGTGTAAAATCTCAATTCTGGAGAAACTCAGTCGGTAAAAAAGTGTAAAAACTAAATGATGTGAAAACAGCAAGTGAACAGTGTAAAAACTCAATGATGGGGAAACTCTGAAGGACAAACAGTGTAAAAACTCAATGCTGGAGAAACTTAGCAGGTCAAACAGTGCAAAGACCCAATGCTGGGGAAACAGCAAGTGAACAGTGTAAAAATTCAATGCTGGGGCATCAAATTAGGTCAAACGGTGGAAATCTCCGCTGGGGACCTCAACAGGTCAAACATGGTAAAATCTCAATGCTGGAGAAAGTCAGCAGGTTCAAACAGTGTAAAAACTCAAAGCTGGAGAAACTTAGCAGGTCAAACAGTGGAAAAATCAATGCTGGAGAAACTCAGCAGGTTAAACAGTGGAAAATAACAATGCTGGAGAAACTCAGCAGGTCAAAGTGTGTAAAAATTCAATTCTGGAGAAACTCAGTCGGTAAAAATGTGTAAAAACTAAATGATGTGGAAACAGCAAGTGAACAAAGTAAAAACTCAATGATGGGGAAACTCTGAAGGACAAACAGTGTAAAAACTCAAAGCTGGAGAAACTTAGCAGGTCAAACAGTGGAAATCTCAATGCTGGAGAAACTTAGCAGGTCATACAGTGTAAAAACTCAATGCTTGGGAAACACAGCAGGTCAAACAGTGTAAAAACTCACTGCTGGAGAAACTTAGCAGGTGAAACAGTGGAAAATCTCAATGCTGGAGAAACTCAGCAGGTCAAAGTGTGTAAAAACTCAATTCTGGAGAAACTAAGCAGGTAAAAATGTGTGAAAACTGAATGATGGGGAAACACAGCAGGAGAACAGTGTAAAAACTCAATGATGGGGAAACTTACCAGCTGAAAAAGTGTAAAGGCTCAATGCTGCAGAAATTGAACAGGTCAAACATTGTAAAAACTCAATGCTGGAGAAACTCTGAAGGACAAACAGTTTAAAAAGTCAATGCTGGAGAAACTCAGCAGGTCAAAGTGTGTAAATCTCAATGCTGGAGAAACTTAGCAGGTCAAACGTGGCATAAACTCAGTGCTGCAAAAACTCAGCAGGTTAAAAAGTGTAAAAACTCAATGCTGGAGTAACTTAGCAGGTCAAACAATCTAGAAACTCAATGCTGGGGAAACAGCAAGTGAACAGTGTAAAAATTCAATGGTGTGGTATCACAGCAGGTCAAACGGTGTAAAAACTTTGCTCGGAACCTCAGCAGGTCAAACATGGTAAAAACTCAATGCTGGAGAAACTCAGCAGGTAAAAGAGTGCAAAGACCCAATGCTGGTGAAACAGCAAGTGAACAGTGTAAAATCTCAAAGATGAGGAAACTCATCAGGTCAAACAGATTAAAAACTCAGTGCTGGAGAAACTCAGCAGGTCAAAGTGTGTAAAAACTCAATGATGGAGAAATTGAACAGATAAAAAATTGTGAAAACTCAAGTCTGGGGAAATTCAGCAGGTCAAAGTGTGTAAAAACTCAATGCTGGAGAAACTTAGCAGGTCAAAGAGTGTAAAAACTCAATGCTGGAGAAACTCAGCAGGTTAAAAATTGTAAAAATTCAATGCTGGAGAAACGTAGCAGGTCAAACAGTGTAAAAACTCAATGCTGGAGAAACGTAGCAGGTCAAAGAGTGTAAAAACTCAATGCTGGAGAAACGTAGCAGGTCAAACAGTGTAAAACCTCAATGCTGGAGAAACTTAGCAGGTCAAAGAGTGTAAAAACTCAATGCTGGAGAAACGTAGCAGGTCAAAGAGTGTAAAAACTCAATGCTGGAGAAACTTAGCAGGTCAAAGAGTGTAAAAACTCAATGCTGGAGAAACGTAGCAGGTCAAACAGTGTAAAACCTCAATGCTGGAGAAACTTAGCAGGTCAAACAGTGTAAAAACTCAATGCTGGAGAAACTCAGCAGGTCAAAGTGTGTAAATCTCAATGCTGGAGAAACTTAGCAGGTCAAACGAGGCATAAATTCAGTGCTGCAAAAACTCAGCAGGTTAAAAAGTGTAAAACTCAATGCTGGAGTAACTTAGCAGGTCAAACAATATAGAAACTCAATGCTGGGGAAACAGCAAGTGAACAGTGTAAAAATTCAATGGTGTGGAATCACAGCAGGTCAAACGGTGTAAAAACTTTGCTCGGAACCTCAGCAGGTCAAACATGGTAGAAACTCAATGCTGGAGAAATTCAGCAGGTCAAACATGTTAAAAATTCAATGCTGGAGAAACTCAGCAGGTCAAAGTGTGTAAAAACTCAATGTTGGAGAAACTCAGCAGGTAAAAAAGTGTAAAAACTCAATGCTGCAGTAATTGAACAGGACAAACATTGTAAAAACCCAATGCTGGGGAATCATAGCAGGTCAAACGGTGTAAAAACTTAATGCTGGAGAAACTCAGCAGGTCAAACAGCGTAAAACTTAATGCTGGTGAAACACCGCAGGTGAACAGTGTAAAAATCAATTCCGGACAAACTCAGCAGGTAAAACAGTGCAAAGACCCAATGCTGGGGAAACAGCAAGTGCACAGTGTAAAATCTCAAAGATAAGGAAACTTATCAGGTCAAACAGTTTAAAAACTCAATGCTGGAGAAACTCAGCGGGTCAAAGTGTGTAAAAACTCAATTCTGGAGAAACTCAGTAGGTAAAAAAGTGTAAAGAAACTAAATGATGTGGAAACAGCAAGTGAAAAGTGTAAAAATTCAATGCTGTGGACTTCAGCAGGTAAAAAAGTGTGAAAATAGAGTTATGGGGAAACACAGCAGGTGAACAGTTTAAAAACTCAATGCTGGAGAAACTCAGCAGGTCAAAGTGTGTAAATCTCAATGCTGGAGAAACTCAGTAGGTAAAAAAGTGTGAAAATAGAGTGATGGGGAAACACAGCAGGTGAACAGTTTAAAAACTCAATGCTGGAGAAACTCAGCAGGTCAAAGTGTGTAAAATCTCAATTCTGGAGAAACTCAGTCGGTAAAAAAGTGTAAAAACTCAATGATGGTGAAACTCTGAAGGACAAACAGTGTAAAAACTCAATGATGGAGAAACTCAGCAGGTCAAAGTGTGTAAAATCTCAATTCTGGAGAAACTCAGTCGGTAAAAAAGTGTAAAAACTAAATGATGTGAAAACAGCAAGTGAACATTGTAAAAACTCAATGCTGGAGAAACTCTGAAGGACAAACAGTTTAAAAAGTCAATGCTGGAGAAACTCAGCAGGTCAAAGTGTGTAAATCTCAATGCTGGAGAAACTTAGCAGGTCAAACGTGGCATAAACTCAGTGCTGCAAAAACTCAGCAGGTTAAAAAGTGTAAAAACTCAATGCTGGAGTAACTTAGCAGGTCAAACAATCTAGAAACTCAATGCTGGGGAAACAGCAAGTGAACAGTGTAAAAATTCAATGGTGTGGTATCACAGCAGGTCAAACGGTGTAAAAACTTTGCTCGGAACCTCAGCAGGTCAAACATGGTAAAAACTCAATGCTGGAGAAACTCAGCAGGTAAAAGAGTGCAAAGACCCAATGCTGGTGAAACAGCAAGTGAACAGTGTAAAATCTCAAAGATGAGGAAACTCATCAGGTCAAACAGATTAAAAACTCAGTGCTGGAGAAACTCAGCAGGTCAAAGTGTGTAAAAACTCAATGATGGAGAAATTGAACAGGTAAAAAATTGTGAAAACTCAAGTCTGGGGAAATTCAGCAGGTCAAAGTGTGTAAAAACTCAATGCTGGAGAAACTTAGCAGGTCAAAGAGTGTAAAAACTCAATGCTGGAGAAACTCAGCAGGTTAAAAATTGTAAAAATTCAATGCTGGAGAAACTCAGCAGGTCAAAGAGTGTAAAAACTCAATGCTGGAGAAACTTAGCAGGTCAAAGAGTGTAAAAACTCAATGCTGGAGAAACGTAGCAGGTCAAACAGTGTAAAAACTCAATGCTGGAGAAACGTAGCAGGTCAAAGAGTGTAAAAACTCAATGCTGGAGAAACGTAGCAGGTCAAACAGTGTAAAACCTCAATGCTGGAGAAACTTAGCAGGTCAAAGAGTGTAAAAACTCAATGCTGGAGAAACGTAGCAGGTCAAAGAGTGTAAAAACTCAATGCTGGAGAAACTTAGCAGGTCAAAGAGTGTAAAAACTCAATGCTGGAGAAACGTAGCAGGTCAAACAGTGTAAAACCTCAATGCTGGAGAAACTTAGCAGGTCAAACAGTGTAAAAACTCAATGCTGGAGAAACTCAGCAGGTCAAAGTGTGTAAATCTCAATGCTGGAGAAACTTAGCAGGTCAAACGAGGCATAAATTCAGTGCTGCAAAAACTCAGCAGGTTAAAAAGTGTAAAAACTCAATGCTGGAGTAACTTAGCAGGTCAAACAATATAGAAACTCAATGCTGGGGAAACAGCAAGTGAACAGTGTAAAAATTCAATGGTGTGGAATCACAGCAGGTCAAACGGTGTAAAAACTTTGCTCGGAACCTCAGCAGGTCAAACATGGTAGAAACTCAATGCTGGAGAAATTCAGCAGGTCAAACATGTTAAAAATTCAATGCTGGAGAAACTCAGCAGGTCAAAGTGTGTAAAAACTCAATGTTGGAGAAACTCAGCAGGTAAAAAAGTGTAAAAACTCAATGCTGCAGTAATTGAACAGGACAAACATTGTAAAAACCCAATGCTGGGGAATCATAGCAGGTCAAACGGTGTAAAAACTTAATGCTGGAGAAACTCAGCAGGTCAAACAGCGTAAAACTTAATGCTGGTGAAACACCGCAGGTGAACAGTGTAAAAATCAATTCCGGACAAACTCAGCAGGTAAAACAGTGCAAAGACCCAATGCTGGGGAAACAGCAAGTGCACAGTGTAAAATCTCAAATATAAGGAAACTTATCAGGTCAAACAGTTTAAAAACTCAATGCCGGAGAAACTCAGCAGGTCAATTTGTGTAAAAACTCAATTCTGGGGAAACTCAGTCGGTAAAAAAGTGTAAAAACTAAATGATGTGGAAACAGCAAGTGAAAAGTGTAAAAATTCAATGCTGTGGACCTCAGCAGGTCAAACAGTGTAAAAACAGGTAAAAAATTCTAAAAACTCAATGTTGGAGAAACTTAGCAGGTCAAACAGTGTAAAAACTCAATGCTGGAGAAACGTAGCAGGTCAAATAGTGTAAAAACTCAATGCTGGAGAAACGTAGCAGGTCAAACAGTGTAAAAACTCAAGGCTGGACAAACTCAGCAGGTTAAAAATTGTAAAGACTTAATGCTGGAGAAACTCAGCAGGTCAAACAGCGTAAAACTTAATGCTGGAGAAACACCACAGGTGAACAGTGTAAAAATCAATGCCGGACAAACTCAGCAGGTAAAACAGTGCAAAGACCCAATGCTGGGGAAACAGCAAGTGCACAGTGTAAAATCTCAAAGATAAGGAAACTTATCAGGTCAAACAGTTTAAAAACTCAATGCTGGAGAAACTCAGCGGGTCAAAGTGTGTAAAAACTCAATTCTGGAGAAACTCAGTAGGTAAAAAAGTGTAAAGAAACTAAATGATGTGGAAACAGCAAGTGAAAAGTGTAAAAATTCAATGCTGTGGACTTCAGCAGGTAAAAAAGTGTGAAAATAGAGTTATGGGGAAACACAGCAGGTGAACAGTTTAAAAACTCAATGCTGGAGAAACTCAGCAGGTCAAAGTGTGTAAATCTCAATGCTGGAGAAACTCAGTAGGTAAAAAAGTGTGAAAATAGAGTGATGGGGAAACACAGCAGGTGAACAGTTTAAAAACACAATGTTGGAGAAACTCAGCAGGTCAAAGTGTGTAAAATCTCAATTCTGGAGAAACTCAGTCGGTAAAAAAGTGTAAAAACTCAATGATGGTGAAACTCTGAAGGACAAACAGTGTAAAAACTCAATGATGGAGAAACTCAGCAGGTCAAAGTGTGTAAAATCTCAATTCTGGAGAAACTCAGTCGGTAAAAAAGTGTAAAAACTAAATGATGTGAAAACAGCAAGTGAACAGTGTAAAAACTCAATGATGGGGAAACTCTGAAGGACAAACAGTGTAAAAACTCAATGCTGGAGAAACTTAGCAGGTCAAACAGTGCAAAGACCCAATGCTGGGGAAACAGCAAGTGAACAGTGTAAAAATTCAATGCTGGGGCATCAAATTAGGTCAAACGGTGTAAATCTCTGCTGGGGACCTCAACAGGTCAAACATGGTAAAATCTCAATGCTGGAGAAATTCAGCAGGTTCAAACAGTGTAAAAACTCAAAGCTGGAGAAACTTAGCAGGTCAAACAGTGGAAAAATCAATGCTGGAGAAACTCAGCAGGTTAAACAGTGGAAAATATCAATGCTGGAGAAACTCAGCAGGTCAAAGTGTGTAAAAATTCAATTCTGGAGAAACTCAGTCGGTAAAAATGTGTAAAAACTAAATGATGTGGAAACAGCAAGTGAACAAAGTAAAAACTCAATGATGGGGAAACTCTGAAGGACAAACAGTTTAAAAAGTCAATGCTGGAGAAACTCAGTAGGTCAAAGTGTGTAAATCTCAATGCTGGAGAAACTTAGCAGGTCATACAGTGTAAAAACTCAATGCTTGGGAAACACAGCAGGTCAAACAGTGTAAAAACTCACTGCTGGAGAAACTTAGCAGGTGAAACAGTGGAAAATCTCAATGCTGGAGAAACTCAGCAGGTCAAAGTGTGTAAAAACTCAATTCTGGAGAAACTAAGCAGGTAAAAATGTGTGAAAACTGAATGATGGGGAAACACAGCAGGAGAACAGTGTAAAAACTCAATGATGGGGAAACTTACCAGCTGAAAAAGTGTAAAGGCTCAATGCTGCAGAAATTGAACAGGTCAAACATTGTAAAAACTCAATGCTGGAGAAACTCTGAAGGACAAACAGTTTAAAAAGTCAATGCTGGAGAAACTCAGCAGGTCAAAGTGTGTAAATCTCAATGCTGGAGAAACTTAGCAGGTCAAACGAGGCATAAACTCAGTGCTGCAAAAACTCAGCAGGTTAAAAAGTGTAAAAACTCAATGCTGGAGTAACTTAGCAGGTCAAACAATCTAGAAACTCAATGCTGGGGAAACAGCAAGTGAACAGTGTAAAAATTCAATGGTGTGGAATCACAGCAGGTCAAACGGTGTAAAAACTTTGCTCGGAACCTCAGCAGGTCAAACATGGTAAAAACTCAATGCTGGAGAAACTCAGCAGGTAAAAGAGTGCAAAGACCCAATGCTGGTGAAACAGCAAGTGAACAGTGTAAAATCTCAAAGATGAGGAAACTCATCAGGTCAAACAGATTAAAAACTCAGTGCTGGAGAAACTCAGCAGGTCAAAGTGTGTAAAAACTCAATGATGGAGAAATTGAACAGGTAAAAAATTGTGAAAACTCAAGTCTGGGGAAATTCAGCAGGTCAAAGTGTGTAAAATCTCAATGCTGGAGAAACTTAGCAGGTCAAAGAGTGTAAAAACTCAATGCTGGAGAAACTCAGCAGGTCAAAGAGTGTAAAAATTCAATGCTGGAGAAACTCAGCAGGTCAAAGAGTGTAAAAACTCAATGCTGGAGAAACTTAGCAGGTCAAAGAGTGTAAAAACTCAATGCTGGAGAAACGTAGCAGGTCAAACAGTGTAAAAACTCAATGCTGGAGAAACGTAGCAGGTCAAAGAGTGTAAAAACTCAATGCTGGAGAAACGTAGCAGGTCAAACAGTGTAAAACCTCAATGCTGGAGAAACTTAGCAGGTCAAAGAGTGTAAAAACTCAATGCTGGAGAAACGTAGCAGGTCAAACAGTGTAAAAACTCAATGCTGGAGAAACTTAGCAGGTCAAAGAGTGTAAAAACTCAATGCTGGAGAAACGTAGCAGGTCAAACAGTGTAAAACCTCAATGCTGGAGAAACTTAGCAGGTCAAACAGTGTAAAAACTCAATGCTGGAGAAACTAAGCAGGTCAAAGTGTGTAAATCTCAATGCTGGAGAAACTTAGCAGGTCAAACGAGGCATAAATTCAGTGCTGCAAAAACTCAGCAGGTTAAAAATTGTAAAGACTTAATGCTGGAGAAACTCAGCAGGTCAAACAGCGTAAAACTTAATGCTGGAGAAACACCACAGGTGAACAGTGTAAAAATCAATGCCGGACAAACTCAGCAGGTAAAACAGTGGAAAGACCCAATGCTGGGGAAACAGCAAGTGCACAGTGTAAAATCTCAAAGATAAGGAAACTTATTAGGTCAAACAGTTTAAAAACTCAATGCTGGAGAAACTCAGCGGGTCAAAGTGTGTAAAAACTCAATTCTGGAGAAACTCAGTAGGTAAAAAAGTGTAAAGAAACTAAATGATGTGGAAACAGCAAGTGAAAAGTGTAAAAATTCAATTCTGTGGACTTCAGCAGGTAAAAAAGTGTGAAAATAGAGTGATGGGGAAACACAGCAGGTGAACAGTTTAAAAACTCAATGCTGGAGAAACTCAGCAGGTCAAAGTGTGTAAATCTCAATGCTGGAGAAACTCAGTCGGTAAAAAAGTGTAAAAACTCAATGATGGTGAAACTCTGAAGGACAAACAGTGTAAAAACTCAATGATGGAGAAACTCAGCAGGTCAAAGTGTGTAAAATCTCAATTCTGGAGAAACTCAGTCGGTAAAAAAGTGTAAAAACTAAATGATGTGAAAACAGCAAGTGAACAGTATAAAAACTCAATGATGGGGAAACTCTGAAGGACAAACAGTGTAAAAACTCAATGCTGGAGAAACTTAGCAGGTCAAACAGTGCAAAGACCCAATGCTGGGGAAACAGCAAGTGAACAGTGTAAAAATTCAATGCTGGGGCATCAAATTAGGTCAAAAGGTGTAAATCTCTGCTGGTGACCTCAACAGGTCAAACATGGTAAAATCTCAATGCTGGAGAAATTCAGCAGGTTCAAACAGTGTAAAAACTCAAAGCTGGAGAAACTTAGCAGGTCAAACAGTGGAAAAATCAATGCTGGAGAAACTCAGCAGGTTAAACAGTGGAAAATATCAATGCTGGAGAAACTCAGCAGGTCAAAGTGTGTAAAAATTCAATTCTGGAGAAACTCAGTCGGTAAAAATGTGTAAAAACTAAATGATGTGGAAACAGCAAGTGAACAAAGTAAAAACTCAATGATGGGGAAACTCTGAAGGGCAAACAGTTTAAAAAGTCAATGCTGGAGAAACTCAGTAGGTCAAAGTGTGTAAATCTCAATGCTGGAGAAACTTAGCAGGTCATACAGTGTAAAAACTCAATGCTTGGGAAACACAGCAGGTCAAACAGTGTAAAAACTCACTGCTGGAGAAACTTAGCAGGTGAAACAGTGGAAAATCTCAATGCTGGAGAAACTCAGCAGGTCAAAGTGTGTAAAAACTCAATTCTGGAGAAACTAAGCAGGTAAAAATGTGTGAAAACTGAATGATGGGGAAACACAGCAGGAGAACAGTGTAAAAACTCAATGATGGGGAAACTTACCAGCTGAAAAAGTGTAAAGGCTCAATGCTGCAGAAATTGAACAGGTCAAACATTGTAAAAACTCAATGCTGGAGAAACTCTGAAGGACAAACAGTTTAAAAAGTCAATGCTGGAGAAACTCAGCAGGTCAAAGTGTGTAAATCTCAATGCTGGAGAAACTTAGCAGGTCAAACGAGGCATAAACTCAGTGCTGCAAAAACTCAGCAGGTTAAAAAGTGTAAAAACTCAATGCTGGAGTAACTTAGCAGGTCAAACAATCTAGAAACTCAATGCTGGGGAAACAGCAAGTGAACAGTGTAAAAATTCAATGGTGTGGAATCACAGCAGGTCAAACGGTGTAAAAACTTTGCTTGGAACCTCAGCAGGTCAAACATGGTAAAAACTCAATGCTGGAGAAACTCAGCAGGTAAAAGAGTGCAAAGACCCAATGCTGGTGAAACAGCAAGTGAACAGTGTAAAATCTCAAAGATGAGGAAACTCATCAGGTCAAACAGATTAAAAACTCAGTGCTGGAGAAACTCAGCAGGTCAAAGTGTGTAAAAACTCAATGATGGAGAAATTGAACAGGTAAAAAATTGTGAAAACTCAAGTCCGGGGAAATTCAGCATGTCAAAGTGTGTAAAAACTCAATGCTGGAGAAACTTAGCAGGTCAAAGAGTGTAAAAACTCAATGCTGGAGAAACTCAGCAGGTTAAAAATTGTAAAAATTCAATGCTGGAGAAACTCAGCAGGTCAAAGAGTGTAAAAACTCAATGCTGGAGAAACTTAGCAGGTCAAAGAGTGTAAAAACTCAATGCTGGAGAAACGTAGCAGGTCAAACAGTGTAAAAACTCAATGCTGGAGAAACGTAGCTGGTCAAAGAGTGTAAAAACTCAATGCTGGAGAAACGTAGCAGGTCAAACAGTGTAAAACCTCAATGCTGGAGAAACTTAGCAGGTCAAAGAGTGTAAAAACTCAATGCTGGAGAAACGTAGCAGGTCAAACAGTGTAAAACCTCAATGCTGGAGAAACTTAGCAGGTCAAAGAGTGTAAAAACTCAATGCTGGAGAAACGTAGCAGGTCAAACAGTGTAAAAACTCAATGCTGGAGAAACGTAGCAGGTCAAACAGTGTAAAAACTCAAGGCTGGACAAACTCAGCAGGTTAAAAATTGTAAAGACTTAATGCTGGAGAAACTCAGCAGGTCAAACAGCGTAAAACTTAATGCTGGAGAAACACCACAGGTGAACAGTGTAAAAATCAATGCCGGACAAACTCAGCAGGTAAAACAGTGCAAAGACCCA
Source organism: Narcine bancroftii (assembly GCF_036971445.1). NCBI lineage: Eukaryota > Metazoa > Chordata > Chondrichthyes > Torpediniformes > Narcinidae > Narcine > Narcine bancroftii. The sequence goes on from NC_091474.1 coordinate 244,509,058, forward strand.
ATGCTGGGGAAACAGCAAGTGCACAGTGTAAAATCTCAAAGATAAGGAAACTTATCAGGTCAAACAGTTTAAAAACTCAATGCTGGAGAAACTCAGCGGGTCAAAGTGTGTAAAAACTCAATTCTGGAGAAACTCAGTAGGTAAAAAAGTGTAAAGAAACTAAATGATGTGGAAACAGCAAGTGAAAAGTGTAAAAATTCAATGCTGTGGACTTCAGCAGGTAAAAAAGTGTGAAAATAGAGTGATGGGGAAACAGCAAGTGAAAAGTGTAAAAATTCAATTCTGTGGACTTCAGCAGGTAAAAAAGTGTGAAAATAGAGTGATGGGGAAACACAGCAGGTGAACAGTTTAAAAACTCAATGCTGGAGAAACTCAGCAGGTCAAAGTGTGTAAATCTCAATGCTGGAGAAACTCAGTCGGTAAAAAAGTGTAAAAACTCAATGATGGTGAAACTCTGAAGGACAAACAGTGTAAAAACTCAATGATGGAGAAACTCAGCAGGTCAAAGTGTGTAAAATCTCAATTCTGGAGAAACTCAGTCGGTAAAAAAGTGTAAAAACTAAATGATGTGAAAACAGCAAGTGAACAGTGTAAAAACTCAATGATGGGGAAACTCTGAAGGACAAACAGTGTAAAAACTCAATGCTGGAGAAACTTAGCAGGTCAAACAGTGCAAAGACCCAATGCTGGGGAAACAGCAAGTGAACAGTGTAAAAATTCAATGCTGGGGCATCAAGTTAGGTCAAAAGGTGTAAATCTCTGCTGGGGACCTCAACAGGTCAAACATGGTAAAATCTCAATGCTGGAGAAATTCAGCAGGTTCAAACAGTGTAAAAACTCAAAGCTGGAGAAACTTAGCAGGTCAAACAGTGGAAAAATCAATGCTGGAGAAACTCAGCAGGTTAAACAGTGGAAAATATCAATGCTGGAGAAACTCAGCAGGTCAAAGTGTGTAAAAATTCAATTCTGGAGAAACTCAGTCGGTAAAAATGTGTAAAAACTAAATGATGTGGAAACAGCAAGTGAACAAAGTAAAAACTCAATGATGGGGAAACTCTGAAGGACAAACAGTTTAAAAAGTCAATGCTGGAGAAACTCAGTAGGTCAAAGTGTGTAAATCTCAATGCTGGAGAAACTTAGCAGGTCATACAGTGTAAAAACTCAATGCTTGGGAAACACAGCAGGTCAAACAGTGTAAAAACTCACTGCTGGAGAAACTTAGCAGGTGAAACAGTGGAAAATCTCAATGCTGGAGAAACTCAGCAGGTCAAAGTGTGTAAAAACTCAATTCTGGAGAAACTAAGCAGGTAAAAATGTGTGAAAACTGAATGATGGGGAAACACAGCAGGAGAACAGTGTAAAAACTCAATGATGGGGAAACTTACCAGCTGAAAAAGTGTAAAGGCTCAATGCTGCAGAAATTGAACAGGTCAAACATTGTAAAAACTCAATGCTGGAGAAACTCTGAAGGACAAACAGTTTAAAAAGTCAATGCTGGAGAAACTCAGCAGGTCAAAGTGTGTAAATCTCAATGCTGGAGAAACTTAGCAGGTCAAACGAGGCATAAACTCAGTGCTGCAAAAACTCAGCAGGTTAAAAAGTGTAAAAACTCAATGCTGGAGTAACTTAGCAGGTCAAACAATCTAGAAACTCAATGCTGGGGAAACAGCAAGTGAACAGTGTAAAAATTCAATGGTGTGGAATCACAGCAGGTCAAACGGTGTAAAAACTTTGCTTGGAACCTCAGCAGGTCAAACATGGTAAAAACTCAATGCTGGAGAAACTCAGCAGGTAAAAGAGTGCAAAGACCCAATGCTGGTGAAACAGCAAGTGAACAGTGTAAAATCTCAAAGATGAGGAAACTCATCAGGTCAAACAGATTAAAAACTCAGTACTGGAGAAACTCAGCAGGTCAAAGTGTGTAAAAACTCAATGATGGAGAAATTGAACAGGTAAAAAATTGTGAAAACTCAAGTCCGGGGAAATTCAGCATGTCAAAGTGTGTAAAAACTCAATGCTGGAGAAACTTAGCAGGTCAAAGAGTGTAAAAACTCAATGCTGGAGAAACTCAGCAGGTTAAAAATTGTAAAAATTCAATGCTGGAGAAACTCAGCAGGTCAAAGAGTGTAAAAACTCAATGCTGGAGAAACTTAGCAGGTCAAAGAGTGTAAAAACTCAATGCTGGAGAAACGTAGCAGGTCAAACAGTGTAAAAACTCAATGCTGGAGAAACGTAGCAGGTCAAAGAGTGTAAAAACTCAATGCTGGAGAAACGTAGCAGGTCAAACAGTGTAAAACCTCAATGCTGGAGAAACTTAGCAGGTCAAAGAGTGTAAAAACTCAATGCTGGAGAAACGTAGCAGGTCAAACAGTGTAAAACCTCAATGCTGGAGAAACTTAGCAGGTCAAAGAGTGTAAAAACTCAATGCTGGAGAAACGTAGCAGGTCAAACAGTGTAAAAACTCAATGCTGGAGAAACGTAGCAGGTCAAACAGTGTAAAAACTCAAGGCTGGACAAACTCAGCAGGTTAAAAATTGTAAAGACTTAATGCTGGAGAAACTCAGCAGGTCAAACAGCGTAAAACTTAATGCTGGAGAAACACCACAGGTGAACAGTGTAAAAATCAATGCCGGACAAACTCAGCAGGTAAAACAGTGCAAAGACCCAATGCTGGGGAAACAGCAAGTGCACAGTGTAAAATCTCAAAGATAAGGAAACTTATCAGGTCAAACAGTTTAAAAACTCAATGCTGGAGAAACTCAGCGGGTCAAAGTGTGTAAAAACTCAATTCTGGAGAAACTCAGTAGGTAAAAAAGTGTAAAGAAACTAAATGATGTGGAAACAGCAAGTGAAAAGTGTAAAAATTCAATGCTGTGGACTTCAGCAGGTAAAAAAGTGTGAAAATAGAGTGATGGTGAAACACAGCAGGTGAACAGTTTAAAAACTCAATGCTGGAGAAACTCAGCAGGTCAAAGTGTGTAAATCTCAATGCTGGAGAAACTCAGTAGGTAAAAAAGTGTGAAAATAGAGTGATGGGGAAACACAGCAGGTGAACAGTTTAAAAACTCAATGCTGGAGAAACTCAGCAGGTCAAAGTGTGTAAAATCTCAATTCTGGAGAAACTCAGTCTGTAAAAAAGTGTAAAAACTCAATGATGGTGTAACTCTGAAGGACAAACAGTGTAAAAACTCAATGATGGAGAAACTCAGCAGGTCAAAGTGTGTAAAATCTCAATTCTGGAGAAACTCAGTCGGTAAAAAAGTGTAAAAACTAAATGATGTGAAAACAGCAAGTGAACAGTGTAAAAACTCAATGATGGGGAAACTCTGAAGGACAAACAGTGTAAAAACTCAATGCTGGAGAAACTTAGCAGGTCAAACAGTGCAAAGACCCAATGCTGGGGAAACAGCAAGTGAACAGTGTAAAAATTCAATGCTGGGGCATCAAATTAGGTCAAACGGTGGAAATCTCCGCTGGGGACCTCAACAGGTCAAACATGGTAAAATCTCAATGCTGGAGAAAGTCAGCAGGTTCAAACAGTGTAAAAACTCAAAGCTGGAGAAACTTAGCAGGTCAAACAGTGGAAAAATCAATGCTGGAGAAACTCAGCAGGTTAAACAGTGGAAAATAACAATGCTGGAGAAACTCAGCAGGTCAAAGTGTGTAAAAATTCAATTCTGGAGAAACTCAGTCGGTAAAAATGTGTAAAAACTAAATGATGTGGAAACAGCAAGTGAACAAAGTAAAAACTCAATGATGGGGAAACTCTGAAGGACAAACAGTGTAAAAACTCAAAGCTGGAGAAACTTAGCAGGTCAAACAGTGGAAATCTCAATGCTGGAGAAACTTAGCAGGTCATACAGTGTAAAAACTCAATGCTTGGGAAACACAGCAGGTCAAACAGTGTAAAAACTCACTGCTGGAGAAACTTAGCAGGTCAAACAGTGGAAAATCTCAATGCTGGAGAAACTCAGCAGGTCAAAGTGTGTAAAAACTCAATTCTGGAGAAACTAAGCAGGTAAAAATGTGTGAAAACTGAATGATGGGGAAACACAGCAGGAGAACAGTGTAAAAACTCAATGATGGGGAAACTTACCAGCTGAAAAAGTGTAAAGGCTCAATGCTGCAGAAATTGAACAGGTCAAACATTGTAAAAACTCAATGCTGGAGAAACTCTGAAGGACAAACAGTTTAAAAAGTCAATGCTGGAGAAACTCAGCAGGTCAAAGTGTGTAAATCTCAATGCTGGAGAAACTTAGCAGGTCAAACGTGGCATAAACTCAGTGCTGCAAAAACTCAGCAGGTTAAAAAGTGTAAAAACTCAATGCTGGAGTAACTTAGCAGGTCAAACAATCTAGAAACTCAATGCTGGGGAAACAGCAAGTGAACAGTGTAAAAATTCAATGGTGTGGTATCACAGCAGGTCAAACGGTGTAAAAACTTTGCTCGGAACCTCAGCAGGTCAAACATGGTAAAAACTCAATGCTGGAGAAACTCAGCAGGTAAAAGAGTGCAAAGACCCAATGCTGGTGAAACAGCAAGTGAACAGTGTAAAATCTCAAAGATGAGGAAACTCATCAGGTCAAACAGATTAAAAACTCAGTGCTGGAGAAACTCAGCAGGTCAAAGTGTGTAAAAACTCAATGATGGAGAAATTGAACAGGTAAAAAATTGTGAAAACTCAAGTCTGGGGAAATTCAGCAGGTCAAAGTGTGTAAAAACTCAATGCTGGAGAAACTTAGCAGGTCAAAGAGTGTAAAAACTCAATGCTGGAGAAACTCAGCAGGTTAAAAATTGTAAAAATTGAATGCTGGAGAAACGTAGCAGGTCAAACAGTGTAAAAACTCAATGCTGGAGAAACGTAGCAGGTCAAAGAGTGTAAAAACTCAATGCTGGAGAAACGTAGCAGGTCAAACAGTGTAAAACCTCAATGCTGGAGAAACTTAGCAGGTCAAAGAGTGTAAAAACTCAATGCTGGAGAAACGTAGCAGGTCAAAGAGTGTAAAAACTCAATGCTGGAGAAACTTAGCAGGTCAAAGAGTGTAAAAACTCAATGCTGGAGAAACGTAGCAGGTCAAACAGTGTAAAACCTCAATGCTGGAGAAACTTAGCAGGTCAAAGAGTGTAAAAACTCAATGCTGGAGAAACTCAGCAGGTCAAAGTGTGTAAATCTCAATGCTGGAGAAACTTAGCAGGTCAAACGAGGCATAAATTCAGTGCTGCAAAAACTCAGCAGGTTAAAAAGTGTAAAACTCAATGCTGGAGTAACTTAGCAGGTCAAACAATATAGAAACTCAATGCTGGGGAAACAGCAAGTGAACAGTGTAAAAATTCAATGGTGTGGAATCACAGCAGGTCAAACGGTGTAAAAACTTTGCTCGGAACCTCAGCAGGTCAAACATGGTAGAAACTCAATGCTGGAGAAATTCAGCAGGTCAAACATGTTAAAAATTCAATGCTGGAGAAACTCAGCAGGTCAAAGTGTGTAAAAACTCAATGTTGGAGAAACTCAGCAGGTAAAAAAGTGTAAAAACTCAATGCTGCAGTAATTGAACAGGACAAACATTGTAAAAACCCAATGCTGGGGAATCATAGCAGGTCAAACGGTGTAAAAACTTAATGCTGGAGAAACTCAGCAGGTCAAACAGCGTAAAACTTAATGCTGGTGAAACACCGCAGGTGAACAGTGTAAAAATCAATTCCGGACAAACTCAGCAGGTAAAACAGTGCAAAGACCCAATGCTGGGGAAACAGCAAGTGCACAGTGTAAAATCTCAAAGATAAGGAAACTTATCAGGTCAAACAGTTTAAAAACTCAATGCTGGAGAAACTCAGCGGGTCAAAGTGTGTAAAAACTCAATTCTGGAGAAACTCAGTAGGTAAAAAAGTGTAAAGAAACTAAATGATGTGGAAACAGCAAGTGAAAAGTGTAAAAATTCAATGCTGTGGACTTCAGCAGGTAAAAAAGTGTGAAAATAGAGTTATGGGGAAACACAGCAGGTGAACAGTTTAAAAACTCAATGCTGGAGAAACTCAGCAGGTCAAAGTGTGTAAATCTCAATGCTGGAGAAACTCAGTAGGTAAAAAAGTGTGAAAATAGAGTGATGGGGAAACACAGCAGGTGAACAGTTTAAAAACTCAATGCTGGAGAAACTCAGCAGGTCAAAGTGTGTAAAATCTCAATTCTGGAGAAACTCAGTCGGTAAAAAAGTGTAAAAACTCAATGATGGTGAAACTCTGAAGGACAAACAGTGTAAAAACTCAATGATGGAGAAACTCAGCAGGTCAAAGTGTGTAAAATCTCAATTCTGGAGAAACTCAGTCGGTAAAAAAGTGTAAAAACTAAATGATGTGAAAACAGCAAGTGAACATTGTAAAAACTCAATGCTGGAGAAACTCTGAAGGACAAACAGTTTAAAAAGTCAATGCTGGAGAAACTCAGCAGGTCAAAGTGTGTAAATCTCAATGCTGGAGAAACTTAGCAGGTCAAACGTGGCATAAACTCAGTGCTGCAAAAACTCAGCAGGTTAAAAAGTGTAAAAACTCAATGCTGGAGTAACTTAGCAGGTCAAACAATCTAGAAACTCAATGCTGGGGAAACAGCAAGTGAACAGTGTAAAAATTCAATGGTGTGGTATCACAGCAGGTCAAACGGTGTAAAAACTTTGCTCGGAACCTCAGCAGGTCAAACATGGTAAAAACTCAATGCTGGAGAAACTCAGCAGGTAAAAGAGTGCAAAGACCCAATGCTGGTGAAACAGCAAGTGAACAGTGTAAAATCTCAAAGATGAGGAAACTCATCAGGTCAAACAGATTAAAAACTCAGTGCTGGAGAAACTCAGCAGGTCAAAGTGTGTAAAAACTCAATGATGGAGAAATTGAACAGGTAAAAAATTGTGAAAACTCAAGTCTGGGGAAATTCAGCAGGTCAAAGTGTGTAAAAACTCAATGCTGGAGAAACTTAGCAGGTCAAAGAGTGTAAAAACTCAATGCTGGAGAAACTCAGCAGGTTAAAAATTGTAAAAATTCAATGCTGGAGAAACTCAGCAGGTCAAAGAGTGTAAAAACTCAATGCTGGAGAAACTTAGCAGGTCAAAGAGTGTAAAAACTCAATGCTGGAGAAACGTAGCAGGTCAAACAGTGTAAAAACTCAATGCTGGAGAAACGTAGCAGGTCAAAGAGTGTAAAAACTCAATGCTGGAGAAACGTAGCAGGTCAAACAGTGTAAAACCTCAATGCTGGAGAAACTTAGCAGGTCAAAGAGTGTAAAAACTCAATGCTGGAGAAACGTAGCAGGTCAAAGAGTGTAAAAACTCAATGCTGGAGAAACTTAGCAGGTCAAAGAGTGTAAAAACTCAATGCTGGAGAAACGTAGCAGGTCAAACAGTGTAAAACCTCAATGCTGGAGAAACTTAGCAGGTCAAACAGTGTAAAAACTCAATGCTGGAGAAACTCAGCAGGTCAAAGTGTGTAAATCTCAATGCTGGAGAAACTTAGCAGGTCAAACGAGGCATAAATTCAGTGCTGCAAAAACTCAGCAGGTTAAAAAGTGTAAAAACTCAATGCTGGAGTAACTTAGCAGGTCAAACAATATAGAAACTCAATGCTGGGGAAACAGCAAGTGAACAGTGTAAAAATTCAATGGTGTGGAATCACAGCAGGTCAAACGGTGTAAAAACTTTGCTCGGAACCTCAGCAGGTCAAACATGGTAGAAACTCAATGCTGGAGAAATTCAGCAGGTCAAACATGTTAAAAATTCAATGCTGGAGAAACTCAGCAGGTCAAAGTGTGTAAAAACTCAATGTTGGAGAAACTCAGCAGGTAAAAAAGTGTAAAAACTCAATGCTGCAGTAATTGAACAGGACAAACATTGTAAAAACCCAATGCTGGGGAATCATAGCAGGTCAAACGGTGTAAAAACTTAATGCTGGAGAAACTCAGCAGGTCAAACAGCGTAAAACTTAATGCTGGTGAAACACCGCAGGTGAACAGTGTAAAAATCAATTCCGGACAAACTCAGCAGGTAAAACAGTGCAAAGACCCAATGCTGGGGAAACAGCAAGTGCACAGTGTAAAATCTCAAATATAAGGAAACTTATCAGGTCAAACAGTTTAAAAACTCAATGCCGGAGAAACTCAGCAGGTCAATTTGTGTAAAAACTCAATTCTGGGGAAACTCAGTCGGTAAAAAAGTGTAAAAACTAAATGATGTGGAAACAGCAAGTGAAAAGTGTAAAAATTCAATGCTGTGGACCTCAGCAGGTCAAACAGTGTAAAAACAGGTAAAAAATTCTAAAAACTCAATGTTGGAGAAACTTAGCAGGTCAAACAGTGTAAAAACTCAATGCTGGAGAAACGTAGCAGGTCAAATAGTGTAAAAACTCAATGCTGGAGAAACGTAGCAGGTCAAACAGTGTAAAAACTCAAGGCTGGACAAACTCAGCAGGTTAAAAATTGTAAAGACTTAATGCTGGAGAAACTCAGCAGGTCAAACAGCGTAAAACTTAATGCTGGAGAAACACCACAGGTGAACAGTGTAAAAATCAATGCCGGACAAACTCAGCAGGTAAAACAGTGCAAAGACCCAATGCTGGGGAAACAGCAAGTGCACAGTGTAAAATCTCAAAGATAAGGAAACTTATCAGGTCAAACAGTTTAAAAACTCAATGCTGGAGAAACTCAGCGGGTCAAAGTGTGTAAAAACTCAATTCTGGAGAAACTCAGTAGGTAAAAAAGTGTAAAGAAACTAAATGATGTGGAAACAGCAAGTGAAAAGTGTAAAAATTCAATGCTGTGGACTTCAGCAGGTAAAAAAGTGTGAAAATAGAGTGATGGGGAAACACAGCAGGTGAACAGTTTAAAAACTCAATGCTGGAGAAACTCAGCAGGTCAAAGTGTGTAAATCTCAATGCTGGAGAAACTCAGTAGGTAAAAAAGTGTGAAAATAGAGTGATGGGGAAACACAGCAGGTGAACAGTTTAAAAACACAATGTTGGAGAAACTCAGCAGGTCAAAGTGTGTAAAATCTCAATTCTGGAGAAACTCAGTCGGTAAAAAAGTGTAAAAACTCAATGATGGTGAAACTCTGAAGGACAAACAGTGTAAAAACTCAATGATGGAGAAACTCAGCAGGTCAAAGTGTGTAAAATCTCAATGCTGGAGAAACGTAGCAGGTCAAACAGTGTAAAAACTCAATGCTGGAGAAACGTAGCAGGTCAAAGAGTGTAAAAACTCAATGCTGGAGAAACGTAGCAGGTCAAACAGTGTAAAACCTCAATGCTGGAGAAACTTAGCAGGTCAAAGAGTGTAAAAACTCAATGCTGGAGAAACGTAGCAGGTCAAACAGTGTAAAACCTCAATGCTGGAGAAACTTAGCAGGTCAAAGAGTGTAAAAACTCAATGCTGGAGAAACGTAGCAGGTCAAACAGTGTAAAAACTCAATGCTGGAGAAACGTAGCAGGTCAAACAGTGTAAAAACTCAAGGCTGGACAAACTCAGCAGGTTAAAAATTGTAAAGACTTAATGCTGGAGAAACTCAGCAGGTCAAACAGCGTAAAACTTAATGCTGGAGAAACACCACAGGTGAACAGTGTAAAAATCAATGCCGGACAAACTCAGCAGGTAAAACAGTGCAAAGACCCAATGCTGGGGAAACAGCAAGTGCACAGTGTAAAATCTCAAAGATAAGGAAACTTATCAGGTCAAACAGTTTAAAAACTCAATGCTGGAGAAACTCAGCGGGTCAAAGTGTGTAAAAACTCAATTCTGGAGAAACTCAGTAGGTAAAAAAGTGTAAAGAAACTAAATGATGTGGAAACAGCAAGTGAAAAGTGTAAAAATTCAATGCTGTGGACTTCAGCAGGTAAAAAAGTGTGAAAATAGAGTGATGGTGAAACACAGCAGGTGAACAGTTTAAAAACTCAATGCTGGAGAAACTCAGCAGGTCAAAGTGTGTAAATCTCAATGCTGGAGAAACTCAGTAGGTAAAAAAGTGTGAAAATAGAGTGATGGGGAAACACAGCAGGTGAACAGTTTAAAAACTCAATGCTGGAGAAACTCAGCAGGTCAAAGTGTGTAAAATCTCAATTCTGGAGAAACTCAGTCTGTAAAAAAGTGTAAAAACTCAATGATGGTGTAACTCTGAAGGACAAACAGTGTAAAAACTCAATGATGGAGAAACTCAGCAGGTCAAAGTGTGTAAAATCTCAATTCTGGAGAAACTCAGTCGGTAAAAAAGTGTAAAAACTAAATGATGTGAAAACAGCAAGTGAACAGTGTAAAAACTCAATGATGGGGAAACTCTGAAGGACAAACAGTGTAAAAACTCAATGCTGGAGAAACTTAGCAGGTCAAACAGTGCAAAGACCCAATGCTGGGGAAACAGCAAGTGAACAGTGTAAAAATTCAATGCTGGGGCATCAAATTAGGTCAAACGGTGGAAATCTCCGCTGGGGACCTCAACAGGTCAAACATGGTAAAATCTCAATGCTGGAGAAAGTCAGCAGGTTCAAACAGTGTAAAAACTCAAAGCTGGAGAAACTTAGCAGGTCAAACAGTGGAAAAATCAATGCTGGAGAAACTCAGCAGGTTAAACAGTGGAAAATAACAATGCTGGAGAAACTCAGCAGGTCAAAGTGTGTAAAAATTCAATTCTGGAGAAACTCAGTCGGTAAAAATGTGTAAAAACTAAATGATGTGGAAACAGCAAGTGAACAAAGTAAAAACTCAATGATGGGGAAACTCTGAAGGACAAACAGTGTAAAAACTCAAAGCTGGAGAAACTTAGCAGGTCAAACAGTGGAAATCTCAATGCTGGAGAAACTTAGCAGGTCATACAGTGTAAAAACTCAATGCTTGGGAAACACAGCAGGTCAAACAGTGTAAAAACTCACTGCTGGAGAAACTTAGCAGGTGAAACAGTGGAAAATCTCAATGCTGGAGAAACTCAGCAGGTCAAAGTGTGTAAAAACTCAATTCTGGAGAAACTAAGCAGGTAAAAATGTGTGAAAACTGAATGATGGGGAAACACAGCAGGAGAACAGTGTAAAAACTCAATGATGGGGAAACTTACCAGCTGAAAAAGTGTAAAGGCTCAATGCTGCAGAAATTGAACAGGTCAAACATTGTAAAAACTCAATGCTGGAGAAACTCTGAAGGACAAACAGTTTAAAAAGTCAATGCTGGAGAAACTCAGCAGGTCAAAGTGTGTAAATCTCAATGCTGGAGAAACTTAGCAGGTCAAACGTGGCATAAACTCAGTGCTGCAAAAACTCAGCAGGTTAAAAAGTGTAAAAACTCAATGCTGGAGTAACTTAGCAGGTCAAACAATCTAGAAACTCAATGCTGGGGAAACAGCAAGTGAACAGTGTAAAAATTCAATGGTGTGGTATCACAGCAGGTCAAACGGTGTAAAAACTTTGCTCGGAACCTCAGCAGGTCAAACATGGTAAAAACTCAATGCTGGAGAAACTCAGCAGGTAAAAGAGTGCAAAGACCCAATGCTGGTGAAACAGCAAGTGAACAGTGTAAAATCTCAAAGATGAGGAAACTCATCAGGTCAAACAGATTAAAAACTCAGTGCTGGAGAAACTCAGCAGGTCAAAGTGTGTAAAAACTCAATGATGGAGAAATTGAACAGGTAAAAAATTGTGAAAACTCAAGTCTGGGGAAATTCAGCAGGTCAAAGTGTGTAAAAACTCAATGCTGGAGAAACTTAGCAGGTCAAAGAGTGTAAAAACTCAATGCTGGAGAAACTCAGCAGGTTAAAAATTGTAAAAATTCAATGCTGGAGAAACGTAGCAGGTCAAACAGTGTAAAAACTCAATGCTGGAGAAACATAGCAGGTCAAAGAGTGTAAAAACTCAATGCTGGAGAAACGTAGCAGGTCAAACAGTGTAAAACCTCAATGCTGGAGAAACTTAGCAGGTCAAAGAGTGTAAAAACTCAATGCTGGAGAAACGTAGCAGGTCAAAGAGTGTAAAAACTCAATGCTGGAGAAACTTAGCAGGTCAAAGAGTGTAAAAACTCAATGCTGGAGAAACGTAGCAGGTCAAACAGTGTAAAACCTCAATGCTGGAGAAACTTAGCAGGTCAAACAGTGTAAAAACTCAATGCTGGAGAAACTCAGCAGGTCAAAGTGTGTAAATCTCAATGCTGGAGAAACTTAGCAGGTCAAACGAGGCATAAATTCAGTGCTGCAAAAACTCAGCAGGTTAAAAAGTGTAAAACTCAATGCTGGAGTAACTTAGCAGGTCAAACAATATAGAAACTCAATGCTGGGGAAACAGCAAGTGAACAGTGTAAAAATTCAATGGTGTGGAATCACAGCAGGTCAAACGGTGTAAAAACTTTGCTCGGAACCTCAGCAGGTCAAACATGGTAGAAACTCAATGCTGGAGAAATTCAGCAGGTCAAACATGTTAAAAATTCAATGCTGGAGAAACTCAGCAGGTCAAAGTGTGTAAAAACTCAATGTTGGAGAAACTCAGCAGGTAAAAAAGTGTAAAAACTCAATGCTGCAGTAATTGAACAGGACAAACATTGTAAAAACCCAATGCTGGGGAATCATAGCAGGTCAAACGGTGTAAAAACTTAATGCTGGAGAAACTCAGCAGGTCAAACAGCGTAAAACTTAATGCTGGTGAAACACCGCAGGTGAACAGTGTAAAAATCAATTCCGGACAAACTCAGCAGGTAAAACAGTGCAAAGACCCAATGCTGGGGAAACAGCAAGTGCACAGTGTAAAATCTCAAAGATAAGGAAACTTATCAGGTCAAACAGTTTAAAAACTCAATGCTGGAGAAACTCAGCGGGTCAAAGTGTGTAAAAACTCAATTCTGGAGAAACTCAGTAGGTAAAAAAGTGTAAAGAAACTAAATGATGTGGAAACAGCAAGTGAAAAGTGTAAAAATTCAATGCTGTGGACTTCAGCAGGTAAAAAAGTGTGAAAATAGAGTTATGGGGAAACACAGCAGGTGAACAGTTTAAAAACTCAATGCTGGAGAAACTCAGCAGGTCAAAGTGTGTAAATCTCAATGCTGGAGAAACTCAGTAGGTAAAAAAGTGTGAAAATAGAGTGATGGGGAAACACAGCAGGTGAACAGTTTAAAAACTCAATGCTGGAGAAACTCAGCAGGTCAAAGTGTGTAAAATCTCAATTCTGGAGAAACTCAGTCGGTAAAAAAGTGTAAAAACTCAATGATGGTGAAACTCTGAAGGACAAACAGTGTAAAAACTCAATGATGGAGAAACTCAGCAGGTCAAAGTGTGTAAAATCTCAATTCTGGAGAAACTCAGTCGGTAAAAAAGTGTAAAAACTAAATGATGTGAAAACAGCAAGTGAACATTGTAAAAACTCAATGCTGGAGAAACTCTGAAGGACAAACAGTTTAAAAAGTCAATGCTGGAGAAACTCAGCAGGTCAAAGTGTGTAAATCTCAATGCTGGAGAAACTTAGCAGGTCAAACGTGGCATAAACTCAGTGCTGCAAAAACTCAGCAGGTTAAAAAGTGTAAAAACTCAATGCTGGAGTAACTTAGCAGGTCAAACAATCTAGAAACTCAATGCTGGGGAAACAGCAAGTGAACAGTGTAAAAATTCAATGGTGTGGTATCACAGCAGGTCAAACGGTGTAAAAACTTTGCTCGGAACCTCAGCAGGTCAAACATGGTAAAAACTCAATGCTGGAGAAACTCAGCAGGTAAAAGAGTGCAAAGACCCAATGCTGGTGAAACAGCAAGTGAACAGTGTAAAATCTCAAAGATGAGGAAACTCATCAGGTCAAACAGATTAAAAACTCAGTGCTGGAGAAACTCAGCAGGTCAAAGTGTGTAAAAACTCAATGATGGAGAAATTGAACAGGTAAAAAATTGTGAAAACTCAAGTCTGGGGAAATTCAGCAGGTCAAAGTGTGTAAAAACTCAATGCTGGAGAAACTTAGCAGGTCAAAGAGTGTAAAAACTCAATGCTGGAGAAACTCAGCAGGTTAAAAATTGTAAAAATTCAATGCTGGAGAAACTCAGCAGGTCAAAGAGTGTAAAAACTCAATGCTGGAGAAACTTAGCAGGTCAAAGAGTGTAAAAACTCAATGCTGGAGAAACGTAGCAGGTCAAACAGTGTAAAAACTCAATGCTGGAGAAACGTAGCAGGTCAAAGAGTGTAAAAACTCAATGCTGGAGAAACGTAGCAGGTCAAACAGTGTAAAACCTCAATGCTGGAGAAACTTAGCAGGTCAAAGAGTGTAAAAACTCAATGCTGGAGAAACGTAGCAGGTCAAACAGTGTAAAAACTCAATGCTGGAGAAACTTAGCAGGTCAAAGAGTGTAAAAACTCAATGCTGGAGAAACGTAGCAGGTCAAACAGTGTAAAACCTCAATGCTGGAGAAACTTAGCAGGTCAAACAGTGTAAAAACTCAATGCTGGAGAAACTCAGCAGGTCAAAGTGTGTAAATCTCAATGCTGGAGAAACTTAGCAGGTCAAACGAGGCATAAATTCAGTGCTGCAAAAACTCAGCAGGTTAAAAAGTGTAAAAACTCAATGCTGGAGTAACTTAGCAGGTCAAACAATATAGAAACTCAATGCTGGGGAAACAGCAAGTGAACAGTGTAAAAATTCAATGGTGTGGAATCACAGCAGGTCAAACGGTGTAAAAACTTTGCTCGGAACCTCAGCAGGTCAAACATGGTAGAAACTCAATGCTGGAGAAATTCAGCAGGTCAAACATGTTAAAAATTCAATGCTGGAGAAACTCAGCAGGTCAAAGTGTGTAAAAACTCAATGTTGGAGAAACTCAGCAGGTAAAAAAGTGTAAAAACTCAATGCTGCAGTAATTGAACAGGACAAACATTGTAAAAACCCAATGCTGGGGAATCATAGCAGGTCAAACGGTGTAAAAACTTAATGCTGGAGAAACTCAGCAGGTCAAACAGCGTAAAACTTAATGCTGGTGAAACACCGCAGGTGAACAGTGTAAAAATCAATTCCGGACAAACTCAGCAGGTAAAACAGTGCAAAGACCCAATGCTGGGGAAACAGCAAGTGCACAGTGTAAAATCTCAAATATAAGGAAACTTATCAGGTCAAACAGTTTAAAAACTCAATGCCGGAGAAACTCAGCAGGTCAATTTGTGTAAAAACTCAATTCTGGGGAAACTCAGTCGGTAAAAAAGTGTAAAAACTAAATGATGTGGAAACAGCAAGTGAAAAGTGTAAAAATTCAATGCTGTGGACCTCAGCAGGTCAAACAGTGTAAAAACAGGTAAAAAATTCTAAAAACTCAATGTTGGAGAAACTTAGCAGGTCAAACAGTGTAAAAACTCAATGCTGGAGAAACGTAGCAGGTCAAATAGTGTAAAAACTCAATGCTGGAGAAACGTAGCAGGTCAAACAGTGTAAAAACTCAAGGCTGGACAAACTCAGCAGGTTAAAAATTGTAAAGACTTAATGCTGGAGAAACTCAGCAGGTCAAACAGCGTAAAACTTAATGCTGGAGAAACACCACAGGTGAACAGTGTAAAAATCAATGCCGGACAAACTCAGCAGGTAAAACAGTGCAAAGACCCAATGCTGGGGAAACAGCAAGTGCACAGTGTAAAATCTCAAAGATAAGGAAACTTATCAGGTCAAACAGTTTAAAAACTCAATGCTGGAGAAACTCAGCGGGTCAAAGTGTGTAAAAACTCAATTCTGGAGAAACTCAGTAGGTAAAAAAGTGTAAAGAAACTAAATGATGTGGAAACAGCAAGTGAAAAGTGTAAAAATTCAATGCTGTGGACTTCAGCAGGTAAAAAAGTGTGAAAATAGAGTTATGGGGAAACACAGCAGGTGAACAGTTTAAAAACTCAATGCTGGAGAAACTCAGCAGGTCAAAGTGTGTAAATCTCAATGCTGGAGAAACTCAGTAGGTAAAAAAGTGTGAAAATAGAGTGATGGGGAAACACAGCAGGTGAACAGTTTAAAAACACAATGCTGGAGAAACTCAGCAGGTCAAAGTGTGTAAAATCTCAATTCTGGAGAAACTCAGTCGGTAAAAAAGTGTAAAAACTCAATGATGGTGAAACTCTGAAGGACAAACAGTGTAAAAACTCAATGATGGAGAAACTCAGCAGGTCAAAGTGTGTAAAATCTCAATTCTGGAGAAACTCAGTCGGTAAAAAAGTGTAAAAACTAAATGATGTGAAAACAGCAAGTGAACAGTGTAAAAACTCAATGATGGGGAAACTCTGAAGGACAAACAGTGTAAAAACTCAATGCTGGAGAAACTTAGCAGGTCAAACAGTGCAAAGACCCAATGCTGGGGAAACAGCAAGTGAACAGTGTAAAAATTCAATGCTGGGGCATCAAATTAGGTCAAACGGTGTAAATCTCTGCTGGGGACCTCAACAGGTCAAACATGGTAAAATCTCAATGCTGGAGAAATTCAGCAGGTTCAAACAGTGTAAAAACTCAAAGCTGGAGAAACTCAGTAGGTCAAAGTGTGTAAATCTCAATGCTGGAGAAACTTAGCAGGTCATACAGTGTAAAAACTCACTGCTGGAGAAACTTAGCAGGTGAAACAGTGGAAAATCTCAATGCTGGAGAAACTCAGCAGGTCAAAGTGTGTAAAAACTCAATTCTGGAGAAACTAAGCAGGTAAAAATGTGTGAAAACTGAATGATGGGGAAACACAGCAGGAGAACAGTGTAAAAACTCAATGCTGGAGAAACTTAGCAGGTCAAAGAGTGTAAAAACTCAATGCTGGAGAAACGTAGCAGGTCAAACAGTGTAAAACCTCAATGCTGGAGAAACTTAGCAGGTCAAACAGTGTAAAAACTCAATGCTGGAGAAACTCAGCAGGTCAAAGTGTGTAAATCTCAATGCTGGAGAAACTTAGCAGGTCAAACGAGGCATAAACTCAGTGCTGCAAAAACTCAGCAGGTTAAAAAGTGTAAAAACTCAATGCTGGAGTAACTTAGCAGGTCAAACAATATAGAAACTCAATGCTGGGGAAACAGCAAGTGAACAGTGTAAAAATTCAATGGTGTGGAATCACAGCAGGTCAAACGGTGTAAAAACTTTGCTCGGAACCTCAGCAGGTCAAACATGGTAAAAATTCAATGCTGGAGAAACTCAGCAGGTCAAAGTGTGTAAAATCTCAATGCTGGAGAAACTCAGCAGGTAAAAAAGTGTAAAAACTCAATGCTGCAGTAA
The DNA here is from genome assembly GCF_036971445.1 of Narcine bancroftii. Lineage (NCBI taxonomy): Eukaryota > Metazoa > Chordata > Chondrichthyes > Torpediniformes > Narcinidae > Narcine > Narcine bancroftii. The sequence continues at coordinate 244,526,248 of NC_091474.1, forward strand.
TTGAACAGGACAAACATTGTAAAAACCCAATGCTGGGGAATCATAGCAGGTCAAACGGTGTAAAAACTTAATGCTGGAGAAATTCAGCAGGTCAAACAGCGTAAAACTTAATGCTGGTGAAACACCGCAGGTGAACAGTGTAAAAATCAATTCCGGACAAACTCAGCAGGTAAAACAGTGCAAAGACCCAATGCTGGGGAAACAGCAAGTGCACAGTGTAAAATCTCAAATATAAGGAAACTTATCAGGTCAAACAGTATAAAAACTCAATGCCGGAGAAACTCAGCAGGTCAATTTGTGTAAAAACTCAATTCTGGGGAAACTCAGTCGGTAAAAAAGTGTAAAAACTAAATGATGTGGAAACAGCAAGTGAAAAGTGTAAAAATTCAATGCTGTGGACCTCAGCAGGTCAAACAGTGTAAAAACAGGTAAAAAATTCTAAAAACTCAATGTTGGAGAAACTTAGCAGGTCAAACAGTGTAAAAACTCAATGCTGGAGAAACGTAGCAGGTCAAATAGTGTAAAAACTCAATGCTGGAGAAACTTAGCAGGTCAAACAGTGTAAAACCTCAATGCTGGAGAAACGTAGCAGGTCAAACAGTGTAAAAACTCAATGCTGGAGAAACGTAGCAGGTCAAACAGTGTAAAAACTCAATGCTGGAGAAACGTAGCAGGTCAAACAGTGTAAAAACTCAAGGCTGGACAAACTCAGCAGGTTAAAAATTGTAAAGACTTAATGCTGGAGAAACTCAGCAGGTCAAACAGCGTAAAACTTAATGCTGGAGAAACACCACAGGTGAACAGTGTAAAAATCAATGCCTGACAAACTCAGCAGGTAAAACAGTGCAAAGACCCAATGCTGGGGAAACAGCAAGTGCACAGTGTAAAATTTCAAAGATAAGGAAACTTATCAGGTCAAACAGTTTAAAAACTCAATGCTGGAGAAACTCAGCGGGTCAAAGTGTGTAAAATCTCAATTCTGGAGAAACTCAGTCGGTAAAAAAGTGTAAAGAAACTAAATGATGTGGAAACAGCAAGTGAAAAGTGTAAAAATTCAATGCTGTGGACTTCAGCAGGTAAAAAAGTGTGAAAATAGAGTGATGGGGAAACACAGCAGGTGAACAGTTTAAAAACTCAATGCTGGAGAAACTCAGCAGGTCAAAGTGTGTAAATCTCAATGCTGGAGAAACTCTGTAGGTAAAAAAGTGTGAAAATAGAGTGATGGGGAAACACAGCAGGTGAACAGTTTAAAAACTCAATGCTGGAGAAACTCAGCAGGTCAAAGTGTGTAAAATCTCAATTCTGGAGAAACTCAGTCGGTAAAAAAGTGTAAAAACTCAATGATGGTGAAACTCTGAAGGACAAACAGTGTAAAAACTCAATGATGGAGAAACTCAGCAGGTCAAAGTGTGTAAAATCTCAATTCTGGAGAAACTCAGTCGGTAAAAAAGTGTAAAAACTAAATGATGTGAAAACAGCAAGTGAACAGTGTAAAAACTCAATGATGGGGAAACTCTGAAGGACAAACAGTGTAAAAACTCAATGCTGGAGAAACTTAGCAGGTCAAACAGTGCAAAGACCCAATGCTGGGGAAACAGCAAGTGAACAGTGTAAAAATTCAATGCTGGGGCATCAAATTAGGTCAAACGGTGTAAATCTCTGCTGGGGACCTCAACAGGTCAAACATGGTAAAATCTCAATGCTGGAGAAATTCAGCAGGTTCAAACAGTGTAAAAACTCAAAGCTGGAGAAACTTAGCAGGTCAAACAGTGGAAAAATCAATGCTGGAGAAACTCAGCAGGTTAAACAGTGGAAAATATCAATGCTGGAGAAACTCAGCAGGTCAAAGTGTGTAAAAATTCAATTCTGGAGAAACTCAGTCGGTAAAAATGTGTAAAAACTCAATGCTGCAGTAATTGAACAGGACAAACATTGTAAAAACCCAATGCTGGGGAATCATAGCAGGTCAAACGGTGTAAAAACTTAATGCTGGAGAAACTCAGCAGGTCAAACAGCGTAAAACTTAATGCTGGTGAAACACCGCAGGTGAACAGTGTAAAAATCAATTCCGGACAAACTCAGCAGGTAAAACAGTGCAAAGACCCAATGCTGGGGAAACAGCAAGTGCACAGTGTAAAATCTCAAATATAAGGAAACTTATCAGGTCAAACAGTTTAAAAACTCAATGCCGGAGAAACTCAGCAGGTCAATTTGTGTAAAAACTCAATTCTGGGGAAACTCAGTCGGTAAAAAAGTGTAAAAACTAAATGATGTGGAAACAGCAAGTGAAAAGTGTAAAAATTCAATGCTGTGGACCTCAGCAGGTCAAACAGTGTAAAAACAGGTAAAAAATTCTAAAAACTCAATGTTGGAGAAACTTAGCAGGTCAAACAGTGTAAAAACTCAATGCTGGAGAAACGTAGCAGGTCAAAAAGTGTAAAAACTCAATGCTGGAGAAACTTAGCAGGTCAAACAGTGTAAAACCTCAATGCTGGAGAAACTTAGCAGGTCAAACAGTGTAAAAACTCAATGCTGGAGAAACGTAGCAGGTCAAACAGTGTAAAAACTCAATGCTGGAGAAACGTAGCAGGTCAAACAGTGTAAAAACTCAAGGCTGGACAAACTCAGCAGGTAAAACAGTGCAAAGACCCAATGCTGGGGAAACAGCAAGTGCACAGTGTAAAATCTCAAAGATAAGGAAACTTATCAGGTCAAACAGTTTAAAAACTCAATGCTGGAGAAACTCAGCGGGTCAAAGTGTGTAAAAACTCAATTCTGGAGAAACTCAGTAGGTAAAAAAGTGTAAAGAAACTAAATGATGTGGAAACAGCAAGTGAAAAGTGTAAAAATTCAATGCTGTGGACTTCAGCAGGTAAAAAAGTGTGAAAATAGAGTGATGGGGAAACACAGCAGGTGAACAGTTTAAAAACTCAATGCTGGAGAAACTCAGCAGGTCAAAGTGTGTAAATCTCAATGCTGGAGAAACTCTGTAGGTAAAAAAGTGTGAAAATAGAGTGATGGGGAAACACAGCAGGTGAACAGTTTAAAAACTCAATGCTGGAGAAACTCAGCAGGTCAAAGTGTGTAAAATCTCAATTCTGGAGAAACTCAGTTGGTAAAAAAGTGTAAAAACTCAATGATGGTGAAACTCTGAAGGACAAACAGTGTAAAAACTCAATGATGGAGAAACTTAGCAGGTCAAACAGTGGAAAAATCAATGCTGGAGAAACTCAGCAGGTTAAACAGTGGAAAATATCAATGCTGGAGAAACTCAGCAGGTCAAAGTGTGTAAAAATTCAATTCTGGAGAAACTCAGTCGGTAAAAATGTGTAAAAACTAAATGATGTGGAAACAGCAAGTGAACAAAGTAAAAACTCAATGATGGGGAAACTCTGAAGGACAAACAGTTTAAAAAGTCAATGCTGGAGAAACTCAGTAGGTCAAAGTGTGTAAATCTCAATGCTGGAGAAACTCTGTAGGTAAAAAAGTGTGAAAATAGAGTGATGGGGAAACACAGCAGGTGAACAGTTTAAAAACTCAATGCTGGAGAAACTCAGCAGGTCAAAGTGTGTAAAATCTCAATTCTGGAGAAACTCAGTCGGTAAAAAAGTGTAAAAACTCAATGATGGTGAAACTCTGAAGGACAAACAGTGTAAAAACTCAATGATGGAGAAACTCAGCAGGTCAAAGTGTGTAAAATCTCAATTCTGGAGAAACTCAGTCGGTAAAAAAGTGTAAAAACTAAATGATGTGAAAACAGCAAGTGAACAGTGTAAAAACTCAATGATGGGGAAACTCTGAAGGACAAACAGTGTAAAAACTCAATGCTGGAGAAACTTAGCAGGTCAAACAGTGCAAAGACCCAATGCTGGGGAAACAGCAAGTGAACAGTGTAAAAATTCAATGCTGGGGCATCAAATTAGGTCAAACGGTGTAAATCTCTGCTGGGGACCTCAACAGGTCAAACATGGTAAAATCTCAATGCTGGAGAAATTCAGCAGGTTCAAACAGTGTAAAAACTCAAAGCTGGAGAAACTTAGCAGGTCAAACAGTGGAAAAATCAATGCTGGAGAAACTCAGCAGGTTAAACAGTGGAAAATATCAATGCTGGAGAAACTCAGCAGGTCAAAGTGTGTAAAAATTCAATTCTGGAGAAACTCAGTCGGTAAAAATGTGTAAAAACTCAATGCTGCAGTAATTGAACAGGACAAACATTGTAAAAACCCAATGCTGGGGAATCATAGCAGGTCAAACGGTGTAAAAACTTAATGCTGGAGAAACTCAGCAGGTCAAACAGCGTAAAACTTAATGCTGGTGAAACACCGCAGGTGAACAGTGTAAAAATCAATTCCGGACAAACTCAGCAGGTAAAACAGTGCAAAGACCCAATGCTGGGGAAACAGCAAGTGCACAGTGTAAAATCTCAAATATAAGGAAACTTATCAGGTCAAACAGTTTAAAAACTCAATGCCGGAGAAACTCAGCAGGTCAATTTGTGTAAAAACTCAATTCTGGGGAAACACAGTCGGTAAAAAAGTGTAAAAACTAAATGATGTGGAAACAGCAAGTGAAAAGTGTAAAAATTCAATGCTGTGGACCTCAGCAGGTCAAACAGTGTAAAAACAGGTAAAAAATTCTAAAAACTCAATGTTGGAGAAACTTAGCAGGTCAAACAGTGTAAAAACTCAATGCTGGAGAAACGTAGCAGGTCAAAAAGTGTAAAAACTCAATGCTGGAGAAACTTAGCAGGTCAAACAGTGTAAAACCTCAATGCTGGAGAAACTTAGCAGGTCAAACAGTGTAAAAACTCAATGCTGGAGAAACGTAGCAGGTCAAACAGTGTAAAAACTCAATGCTGGAGAAACGTAGCAGGTCAAACAGTGTAAAAACTCAAGGCTGGACAAACTCAGCAGGTAAAACAGTGCAAAGACCCAATGCTGGGGAAACAGCAAGTGCACAGTGTAAAATCTCAAAGATAAGGAAACTTATCAGGTCAAACAGTTTAAAAACTCAATGCTGGAGAAACTCAGCGGGTCAAAGTGTGTAAAAACTCAATTCTGGAGAAACTCAGTAGGTAAAAAAGTGTAAAGAAACTAAATGATGTGGAAACAGCAAGTGAAAAGTGTAAAAATTCAATGCTGTGGACTTCAGCAGGTAAAAAAGTGTGAAAATAGAGTGATGGGGAAACACAGCAGGTGAACAGTTTAAAAACTCAATGCTGGAGAAACTCAGCAGGTCAAAGTGTGTAAATCTCAATGCTGGAGAAACTCTGTAGGTAAAAAAGTGTGAAAATAGAGTGATGGGGAAACACAGCAGGTGAACAGTTTAAAAACTCAATGCTGGAGAAACTCAGCAGGTCAAAGTGTGTAAAATCTCAATTCTGGAGAAACTCAGTTGGTAAAAAAGTGTAAAAACTCAATGATGGTGAAACTCTGAAGGACAAACAGTGTAAAACCTCAATGATGGAGAAACTTAGCAGGTCAAACAGTGGAAAAATCAATGCTGGAGAAACTCAGCAGGTTAAACAGTGGAAAATATCAATGCTGGAGAAACTCAGCAGGTCAAAGTGTGTAAAAATTCAATTCTGGAGAAACTCAGTCGGTAAAAATGTGTAAAAACTAAATGATGTGGAAACAGCAAGTGAACAAAGTAAAAACTCAATGATGGGGAAACTCTGAAGGACAAACAGTTTAAAAAGTCAATGCTGGAGAAACTCAGTAGGTCAAAGTGTGTAAATCTCAATGCTGGAGAAACTCTGTAGGTAAAAAAGTGTGAAAATAGAGTGATGGGGAAACACAGCAGGTGAACAGTTTAAAAACTCAATGCTGGAGAAACTCAGCAGGTCAAAGTGTGTAAAATCTCAATTCTGGAGAAACTCAGTCGGTAAAAAAGTGTAAAAACTCAATGATGGTGAAACTCTGAAGGACAAACAGTGTAAAAACTCAATGATGGAGAAACTCAGCAGGTCAAAGTGTGTAAAATCTCAATTCTGGAGAAACTCAGTCGGTAAAAAAGTGTAAAAACTAAATGATGTGAAAACAGCAAGTGAACAGTGTAAAAACTCAATGATGGGGAAACTCTGAAGGACAAACAGTGTAAAAACTCAATGCTGGAGAAACTTAGCAGGTCAAACAGTGCAAAGACCCAATGCTGGGGAAACAGCAAGTGAACAGTGTAAAAATTCAATGCTGGGGCATCAAATTAGGTCAAACGGTGTAAATCTCTGCTGGGGACCTCAACAGGTCAAACATGGTAAAATCTCAATGCTGGAGAAATTCAGCAGGTTCAAACAGTGTAAAAACTCAAAGCTGGAGAAACTTAGCAGGTCAAACAGTGGAAAAATCAATGCTGGAGAAACTCAGCAGGTTAAACAGTGGAAAATATCAATGCTGGAGAAACTCAGCAGGTCAAAGTGTGTAAAAATTCAATTCTGGAGAAACTCAGTAGGTAAAAATGTGTAAAAACTCAATGCTGCAGTAATTGAACAGGACAAACATTGTAAAAACCCAATGCTGGGGAATCATAGCAGGTCAAACGGTGTAAAAACTTAATGCTGGAGAAACTCAGCAGGTCAAACAGCGTAAAACTTAATGCTGGTGAAACACCGCAGGTGAACAGTGTAAAAATCAATTCCGGACAAACTCAGCAGGTAAAACAGTGCAAAGACCCAATGCTGGGGAAACAGCAAGTGCACAGTGTAAAATCTCAAATATAAGGAAACTTATCAGGTCAAACAGTTTAAAAACTCAATGCCGGAGAAACTCAGCAGGTCAATTTGTGTAAAAACTCAATTCTGGGGAAACTCAGTCGGTAAAAAAGTGTAAAAACTAAATGATGTGGAAACAGCAAGTGAAAAGTGTAAAAATTCAATGCTGTGGACCTCAGCAGGTCAAACAGTGTAAAAACAGGTAAAAAATTCTAAAAACTCAAAGTTGGAGAAACTTAGCAGGTCAAACAGTGTAAAAAACTCAATGCTGGAGAAACGTAGCAGGTCAAAAAGTGTAAAAACTCAATGCTGGAGAAACTTAGCAGGTCAAACAGTGTAAAACCTCAATGCTGGAGAAACTTAGCAGGTCAAACAGTGTAAAAACTCAATGCTGGAGAAACGTAGCAGGTCAAACAGTGTAAAAACTCAATGCTGGAGAAACGTAGCAGGTCAAACAGTGTAAAAACTCAAGGCTGGACAAACTCAGCAGGTAAAACAGTGCAAAGACCCAATGCTGGGGAAACAGCAAGTGCACAGTGTAAAATCTCAAAGATAAGGAAACTTATCAGGTCAAACAGTTTAAAAACTCAATGCTGGAGAAACTCAGCGGGTCAAAGTGTGTAAAAACTCAATTCTGGAGAAACTCAGTAGGTAAAAAAGTGTAAAGAAACTAAATGATGTGGAAACAGCAAGTGAAAAGTGTAAAAATTCAATGCTGTGGACTTCAGCAGGTAAAAAAGTGTGAAAATAGAGTGATGGGGAAACACAGCAGGTGAACAGTTTAAAAACTCAATGCTGGAGAAACTCAGCAGGTCAAAGTGTGTAAATCTCAATGCTGGAGAAACTCTGTAGGTAAAAAAGTGTGAAAATAGAGTGATGGGGAAACACAGCAGGTGAACAGTTTAAAAACTCAATGCTGGAGAAACTCAGCAGGTCAAAGTGTGTAAAATCTCAATTCTGGAGAAACTCAGTTGGTAAAAAAGTGTAAAAACTCAATGATGGTGAAACTCTGAAGGACAAACAGTGTAAAAACTCAATGATGGAGAAACTCAGCAGGTCAAAGTGTGTAAAATCTCAATTCTGGAGAAACTCAGTCGGTAAAAAAGTGTAAAAACTAAATGATGTGAAAACAGCAAGTGAACAGTGTAAAAACTCAATGATGGGGAAACTCTGAAGGACAAACAGTGTAAAAACTCAATGCTGGAGAAACTTAGCAGGTCAAACAGTGCAAAGACCCAATGCTGGGGAAACAGCAAGTGAACAGTGTAAAAATTCAATGCTGGGGCATCAAATTAGGTCAAACGGTGTAAATCTCTGCTGGGGACCTCAACAGGTCAAACATGGTAAAATCTCAATGCTGGAGAAATTCAGCAGGTTCAAACAGTGTAAAAACTCAAAGCTGGAGAAACTTAACAGGTCAAACAGTGGAAAAATCAATGCTGGAGAAACTCAGCAGGTTAAACAGTGGAAAATATCAATGCTGGAGAAACTCAGCAGGTCAAAGTGTGTAAAAATTCAATTCTGGAGCAACTCAGTCGGTAAAAATGTGTAAAAACTAAATGATGTGGAAACAGCAAGTGAACAAAGTAAAAACTCAATGATGGGGAAACTCTGAAGGACAAACAGTTTAAAAAGTCAATGCTGGAGAAACTCAGTAGCTCAAAGTGTGTAAATCTCAATGCTGGAGAAACTTAGCAGGTCATACAGTGTAAAAACTCAATGCTTGGGAAACACAGCACGTCAAACAGTGTAAAAACTCACTGCTGGAGAAACTTAGCAGGTGAAACAGTGGAAAATCTCAATGCTGGAGAAACTCAGCAGGTCAAAGTGTGTAAAAACTCAATTCTGGAGAAACTAAGCAGGTAAAAATGTGTGAAAACTGAATGATGGGGAAACACAGCAGGAGAACAGTGTAAAAACTCAATGATGGGGAAACTTACCAGCTGAAAAAGTGTAAAGGCTCAATGCTGCAGAAATTGAACAGGTCAAACATTGTAAAAACTCAATGCTGGAGAAACTCTGAAGGACAAACAGTTTAAAAAGTCAATGCTGGAGAAACTCAGCAGGTCAAAGTGTGTAAATCTCAATGCTGGAGAAACTTAGCAGGTCAAACGAGGCATAAACTCAGTGCTGCAAAAACTCAGCAGGTTAAAAAGTGTAAAAACTCAATGCTGGAGTAACTTAGCAGGTCAAACAATCTAGAAACTCAATGCTGGGGAAACAGCAAGTGAACAGTGTAAAAATTCAATGGTGTGGAATCACAGCAGGTCAAACGGTGTAAAAACTTTGCTCGGAACCTCAGCAGGTCAAACATGGTAAAAACTCAATGCTGGAGAAACTCAGCAGGTAAAAGAGTGCAAAGACCCAATGCTGGTGAAACAGCAAGTGAACAGTGTAAAATCTCAAAGATGAGGAAACTCATCAGGTCAAACAGATTAAAAACTCAGTGCTGGAGAAACTCAGCAGGTCAAAGTGTGTAAAAACTCAATGATGGAGAAATTGAACAGGTAAAAAATTGTGAAAACTCAAGTCTGGGGAAATTCAACAGGTCAAAGTGTGTAAAAACTCAATGCTGGAGAAACTTAGCAGGTCAAAGAGTGTAAAAACTCAATGCTGGAGAAACTCAGCAGGTTAAAAATTGTAAAAACACAATGCTGGAGAAACTCAGCAGGTAAAAGAGTGCAAAGACCCAATGCTGGTGAAACAGCAAGTGAACAGTGTAAAATCTCAAAGATGAGCAAACTCATCAGGTCAAACAGATTAAAAACTCCGTGCTGGAGAAACTCAGCAGGTCAAAGTGTGTAAAAATTCAATTCTGGAGAAACTCAGTAGGTAAAAAATGTGTAAAAACTGAATGATGGGCAAGCACAGAAGGTCAAACAGGGTAAAAACTCGATTTTGTAGAAAGTGAACAAGTGAAATGGTGTAAAACCTCAATGCTGGGGAAACATAGCAGGTCAAACAGTGTAAAAACTCAATGATGGAGAAATTGAACAGGTAAAAAATTGTGAAAACTCAAGTCTGGGGAAATTCAGCAGGTCAAAGTGTGTAAAAACTCAATGCTGGAGAAACGTAGCAGGTCAAACAGTGTAAAAACTCAATGCTGGAGAAACTTCGCAGGTCAAACAGTGCAAAGACCCAATGCTGGGGAAACAGCAAGTGAACAGTGTAAAAATTCAATGCTGGGGCATCAAATTAGGTCAAACGGTGTAAATCTCTGCTGGGGACCTCAACAGGTCAAACATGGTAAAATCTCAATGCTGGAGAAATTCAGCAGGTTCAAACAGTGTAAAAACTCAAAGCTGGAGAAACTTAGCAGGTCAAACAGTGGAAAAATCAATGCTGGAGAAACTCAGCAGGTTAAACAGTGGAAAATATCAATGCTGGAGAAACTCAGCAGGTCAAAGTGTGTAAAAATTCAATTCTGGAGCAACTCAGTCGGTAAAAATGTGTAAAAACTAAATGATGTGGAAACAGCAAGTGAACAAAGTAAAAACTCAATGATGGGGAAACTCTGAAGGACAAACAGTTTAAAAAGTCAATGCTGATGAAACTCAGTAGCTCAAAGTGTGTAAATCTCAATGCTGGAGAAACTTAGCAGGTCATACAGTGTAAAAACTCAATGCTTGGGAAACACAGCACGTCAAACAGTGTAAAAACTCACTGCTGGAGAAACTTAGCAGGTGAAACAGTGGAAAATCTCAATGCTGGAGAAACTCAGCAGGTCAAAGTGTGTAAAAACTCAATTCTGGAGAAACTAAGCAGGTAAAAATGTGTGAAAACTGAATGATGGGGAAACACAGCAGGAGAACAGTGTAAAAACTCAATGATGGGGAAACTTACCAGCTGAAAAAGTGTAAAGGCTCAATGCTGCAGAAATTGAACAGGTCAAACATTGTAAAAACTCAATGCTGGAGAAACTCTGAAGGACAAACAGTTTAAAAAGTCAATGCTGGAGAAACTCAGCAGGTCAAAGTGTGTAAATCTCAATGCTGGAGAAACTTAGCAGGTCAAACGAGGCATAAACTCAGTGCTGCAAAAACTCAGCAGGTTAAAAAGTGTAAAAACTCAATGCTGGAGTAACTTAGCAGGTCAAACAATCTAGAAACTCAATGCTGGGGAAACAGCAAGTGAACAGTGTAAAAATTCAATGGTGTGGAATCACAGCAGGTCAAACGGTGTAAAAACTTTGCTCGGAACCTCAGCAGGTCAAACATGGTAAAAACTCAATGCTGGAGAAACTCAGCAGGTAAAAGAGTGCAAAGACCCAATGCTGGTGAAACAGCAAGTGAACAGTGTAAAATCTCAAAGATGAGGAAACTCATCAGGTCAAACAGATTAAAAACTCAGTGCTGGAGAAACTCAGCAGGTCAAAGTGTGTAAAAACTCAATGATGGAGAAATTGAACAGGTAAAAAATTGTGAAAACTCAAGTCTGGGGAAATTCAACAGGTCAAAGTGTGTAAAAACTCAATGCTGGAGAAACTTAGCAGGTCAAAGAGTGTAAAAACTCAATGCTGGAGAAACTCAGCAGGTTAAAAATTGTAAAAACACAATGCTGGAGAAACTCAGCAGGTAAAAGAGTGCAAAGACCCAATGCTGGTGAAACAGCAAGTGAACAGTGTAAAATCTCAAAGATGAGCAAACTCATCAGGTCAAACAGATTAAAAACTCCGTGCTGGAGAAACTCAGCAGGTCAAAGTGTGTAAAAATTCAATTCTGGAGAAACTCAGTAGGTAAAAAATGTGTAAAAACTGAATGATGGGCAAGCACAGAAGGTCAAACAGGGTAAAAACTCGATTTTGTAGAAAGTGAACAAGTGAAATGGTGTAAAACCTCAATGCTGGGGAAACATAGCAGGTCAAACAGTGTAAAAACTCAATGATGGAGAAATTGAACAGGTAAAAAATTGTGAAAACTCAAGTCTGGGGAAATTCAGCAGGTCAAAGTGTGTAAAAACTCAATGCTGGAGAAACGTAGCAGGTCAAACAGTGTAAAAACTCAATGCTGGAGAAACTTAGCAGGTCAAACAGTGTAAAAACTCAATGCTGGAGAAACTTAGCAGGTCAAACAGTGTAAAAACTCAATGCTGGAGAAAAACAGCAGGTCAAATGATGCATGAAATCAATGCCGGACAAACTCAGCAGGTAAAACAGTGGAAAGACCCAATGCTGGGGAAACAGCAAGTGCATAGTGTAAAATCTCAAAGATAAGGAAACTTATCAGGTCAAACTGTTGAAAAACTCAATGCTGGAGAAACTCAGCAGGTCAAAGTGTGTAAAAACTCAATTCTGGAGAAACTCAGTAGGTAAAAAAGTGTGAAAACTGAATGATGGGGAAACACAGCAGGTGAACAGTTTAAAAACTCAATGATGGGGAAACTCTGAAGGACAAACAGTTTAAAAACTCAAGGCTGGAGAAACTTAGTAGGTCATACAGTGTAAAAACTCAATGCTTGGGAAACACAGCAGGTGAAACAGTGTAAAAACTCAAGGCTGGAGAAACTTAGCTGGTCAAACAGTGGAAAATCTCAATGCTGGAGAAACTCAGCAGGTCAAAGTGTGTAAAAACTCAATTCTGGAGAAACTTAGAAGGTCAAACAATATAGAAACTCAATGCTAGGGAAACAGCAAGTGAACAGTGTAAAAATTCAATGCTGGGGCTTCAAAGCAGGTAAAACGGTGTAAAAACTCTGCTGGAGACCTCAACAGGAAAAATATGGTAAAAACTCAATGCCGGAGAAACTTAGCAGGTCAAACAGTGGAAAAACAATGTTGGAGAAACTCAGCAGGTTAAACAATGGAAAATATCAATGCTGGAGAAACTCAGCAGGTCAAAGTGTGTAAAAACTCAATTCTGGAGAAACTCAGTAGGTAAAAAAGTGTGAAAACTGAATGATGGGGAAACACAGCAGGAGAACAGTGTAAAAACTCAATGATGAGGAAACTTACCAGTTGAAAATGTGTAAAAACTCAATTCTAGAGAGATTGAACAGGTCAAACATTTTAAAAACTCAATGCTGGAGAAACTCTGAAGGTCAAACAGTTGAAAAAGTCATTGCTGGAGAAACTTAGCAGGTCAAACAGTGTAAAATCTCAATGTTGAAGAAACTTAGCAGGTCAAACGATGCATAAAATCAGTGCTGGAAAAACTCAGCATGTAAAACAGTGTAAAAACTCAATGCTGGAGTAACTTAGCAGGTCAAACAAGAAAGAAACTCAGTGCTGCAAAAACTCAGCAGGTCAAACAGTATAAAAACTCAATGCTGGGGAAACAGCTAGTGAACAGTGTAAAAATTCAATGCTAGTGTATCACAGCAGGTCAAACGGTGTAAAAACTTTGCTGGGGACCTCAGCTGCTCAAACATGTTAAAAATCCAATGCGGGAGAAACTCAGAAGGTCAAACAGTGTAAAAACTCAATGCTGGAGAAACTCAGAAGGTCAAACAATATATAAACTCAGTGCTGCAAAAACACCGCAGGTCAAAAGGTTTAAAAACTGAAAGCTGGAGAAACTTAGCAGGTCAAACAGCGTCAAACTTAATGCTGGGGAAACACCACAGGTGAACAGTGTAAAAATCAATACCGGACAAACTCAGCAGGTAAAACAGTGCAAAGACCCAATGCTGGGGAAACAGCAAGTGCACAGTGTAAAATCTCAAAGATGAGGAAACTTATCAGGTCAAATAGTTTAAAAACACAATGCTGGAGAAACTCAGCAGGTCAAAGTGTGTAAAATCTCAATTCTGGAGAAACTCAGTTGGTAAAAAAGTGTAAAAACTCAATGATGGTGAAACTCTGAAGGACAAACAGTGTAAAAACTCAATGATGGAGAAACTCAGCAGGTCAAAGTGTGTAAAATCTCAATTCTGGAGAAACTCAGTCGGTAAAAAAGTGTAAAAACTAAATGATGTGAAAACAGCAAGTGAACAGTGTAAAAACTCAATGATGGGGAAACTCTGAAGGACAAACAGTGTAAAAACTCAATGCTGGAGAAACTTAGCAGGTCAAACAGTGCAAAGACCCAATGCTGGGGAAACAGCAAGTGAACAGTGTAAAAATTCAATGCTGGGGCATCAAATTAGGTCAAACGGTGTAAATCTCTGCTGGGGACCTCAACAGGTCAAACATGGTAAAATCTCAATGCTGGAGAAATTCAGCAGGTTCAAACAGTGTAAAAACTCAAAGCTGGAGAAACTTAGCAGGTCAAACAGTGGAAAAATCAATGCTGGAGAAACTCAGCAGGTTAAACAGTGGAAAATATCAATGCTGGAGAAACTCAGCAGGTCAAAGTGTGTAAAAATTCAATTCTGGAGAAACTCAGTCGGTAAAAATGTGTAAAAACTAAATGATGTGGAAACAGCAAGTGAACAAAGTAAAAACTCAATGATGGGGAAACTCTGAAGGACAAACAGTTTAAAAAGTCAATGCTGGAGAAACTCAGTAGCTCAAAGTGTGTAAATCTCAATGCTGGAGAAACTTAGCAGGTCATACAGTGTAAAAACTCAATGCTTGGGAAACACAGCACGTCAAACAGTGTAAAAACTCACTGCTGGAGAAACTTAGCAGGTGAAACAGTGGAAAATCTCAATGCTGGAGAAACTCAGCAGGTCAAAGTGTGTAAAAACTCAATTCTGGAGAAACTAAGCAGGTAAAAATGTGTGAAAACTGAATGATGGGGAAACACAGCAGGAGAACAGTGTAAAAACTCAATGATGGGGAAACTTACCAGCTGAAAAAGTGTAAAGGCTCAATGCTGCAGAAATTGAACAGGTCAAACATTGTAAAAACTCAATGCTGGAGAAACTCTGAAGGACAAACAGTTTAAAAAGTCAATGCTGGAGAAACTCAGCAGGTCAAAGTGTGTAAATCTCAATGCTGGAGAAACTTAGCAGGTCAAACGAGGCATAAACTCAGTGCTGCAAAAACTCAGCAGGTTAAAAAGTGTAAAAACTCAATGCTGGAGTAACTTAGCAGGTCAAACAATCTAGAAACTCAATGCTGGGGAAACAGCAAGTGAACAGTGTAAAAATTCAATGGTGTGGAATCACAGCAGGTCAAACGGTGTAAAAACTTTGCTCGGAACCTCAGCAGGTCAAACATGGTAAAAACTCAATGCTGGAGAAACTCAGCAGGTAAAAGAGTGCAAAGACCCAATGCTGGTGAAACAGCAAGTGAACAGTGTAAAATCTCAAAGATGAGGAAACTCATCAGGTCAAACAGATTAAAAACTCAGTGCTGGAGAAACTCAGCAGGTCAAAGTGTGTAAAAACTCAATGATGGAGAAATTGAACAGGTAAAAAATTGTGAAAACTCAAGTCTGGGGAAATTCAACAGGTCAAAGTGTGTAAAAACTCAATGCTGGAGAAACTTAGCAGGTCAAAGAGTGTAAAAATTCAATGCTGGAGAAACTCAGCAGGTTAAAAATTGTAAAAACACAATGCTGGAGAAACTCAGCAGGTAAAAGAGTGCAAAGACCCAATGCTGGTGAAACAGCAAGTGAACAGTGTAAAATCTCAAAGATGAGCAAACTCATCAGGTCAAACAGATTAAAAACTCCGTGCTGGAGAAACTCAGCAGGTCAAAGTGTGTAAAAATTCAATTCTGGAGAAACTCAGTAGGTAAAAAATGTGTAAAAACTGAATGATGGGCAAGCACAGAAGGTCAAACAGGGTAAAAACTCGATTTTGTAGAAAGTGAACAAGTGAAATGGTGTAAAACCTCAATGCTGGGGAAACATAGCAGGTCAAACAGTGTAAAAACTCAATGATGGAGAAATTGAACAGGTAAAAAATTGTGAAAACTCAAGTCTGGGGAAATTTAGCAGGTCAAAGTGTGTAAAAACTCAATGCTGGAGAAATGTAGCAGGTCAAACAGTGTAAAAACTCAATGCTGGAGAAACTTAGCAGGTCAAACAGTGTAAAAACTCAATGCTGGAGAAACTTAGCAGGTCAAACAGTGTAAAAACTCAATGCTGGAGAAAAACAGCAGGTCAAATGATGCATGAAATCAATGCCGGACAAACTCAGCAGGTAAAACAGTGGAAAGACCCAATGCTGGGGAAACAGCAAGTGCATAGTGTAAAATCTCAAAGATAAGGAAACTTATCAGGTCAAACTGTTGAAAAACTCAATGCTGGAGAAACTCAGCAGGTCAAAGTGTGTAAAAACTCAATTCTGGAGAAACTCAGTAGGTAAAAAAGTGTGAAAACTGAATGATGGGGAAACACAGCAGGTGAACAGTTTAAAAACTCAATGCTGGAGAAACTCAGCAGGTCAAAGTGTGTAAAATCTCAATTCTGGAGAAACTCAGTCGGTAAAAATGTGTAAAAACTAAATGATGTGGAAACAGCAAGTGAACAGTGTAAAAACTCAATGATGGGGAAACTCTGAAGGACAAACAGTTTAAAAACTCAAGGCTGGAGAAACTTAGTAGGTCATACAGTGTAAAAACTCAATGCTTGGGAAACACAGCAGGTGAAACAGTGTAAAAACTCAAGGCTGGAGAAACTTAGCTGGTCAAACAGTGGAAAATCTCAATGCTGGAGAAACTCAGCAGGTCAAAGTGTGTAAAAACTCAATTCTGGAGAAACTTAGAAGGTCAAACAATATAGAAACTCAATGCTAGGGAAACAGCAAGTGAACAGTGTAAAAATTCAATGCTGGGGCATCAAAGCAGGTAAAACGGTGTAAAAACTCTGCTGGAGACCTCAACAGGAAAAATATGGTAAAAACTCAATGCCGGAGAAACTTAGCAGGTCAAACAGTGGAAAAACAATGTTGGAGAAACTCAGCAGGTTAAACAATGGAAAATATCAATGCTGGAGAAACTCAGCAGGTCAAAGTGTGTAAAAACTCAATTCTGGAGAAACTCAGTAGGTAAAAAAGTGTGAAAACTGAATGATGGGGAAACACAGCAGGAGAACAGTGTAAAAACTCAATGATGAGGAAACTTACCAGTTGAAAATGTGTAAAAACTCAATTCTAGAGAGATTGAACAGGTCAAACATTTTAAAAACTCAATGCTGGAGAAACTCTGAAGGTCAAACAGTTGAAAAAGTCATTGCTGGAGAAACTTAGCAGGTCAAACAGTGTAAAATCTCAATGTTGAAGAAACTTAGCAGGTCAAACGATGCATAAAATCAGTGCTGGAAAAACTCAGCATGTAAAACAGTGTAAAAACTCAATGCTGGAGTAACTTAGCAGGTCAAACAAGAAAGAAACTCAGTGCTGCAAAAACTCAGCAGGTCAAACAGTATAAAAACTCAATGCTGGGGAAACAGCTAGTGAACAGTGTAAAAATTCAATGCTAGTGTATCACAGCAGGTCAAACGGTGTAAAAACTTTGCTGGGGACCTCAGCTGCTCAAACATGTTAAAAATCCAATGCGGGAGAAACTCAGAAGGTCAAACAGTGTAAAAACTCAATGCTGGAGAAACTCAGAAGGTCAAACAATATATAAACTCAGTGCTGCAAAAACACCGCAGGTCAAAAGGTTTAAAAACTGAAAGCTGGAGAAACTTAGCAGGTCAAACAGCGTCAAACTTAATGCTGGGGAAACACCACAGGTGAACAGTGTAAAAATCAATACCGGACAAACTCAGCAGGTAAAACAGTGCAAAGACCCAATGCTGGGGAAACAGCAAGTGCACAGTGTAAAATCTCAAAGATGAGGAAACTTATCAGGTCAAATAGTTTAAAAACACAATGCTGGAGAAACTCAGCAGGTCAAAGTGTGTAAAATCTTAATTCTGCAGAAACTCAGTAGGTAAAAAAGTGTAAAGAAACTAAATGATGTGGAAACAGCAAGTGAAAAGTGTAAAAATTCAATGCTGTGGACTTCAGCAGGTCAAACAGTGTAAAAACTCAATGCTGGAGAAACTCAGCAGGTCAAAGAGTGTAAAAACTCAATGCTCGGGAAACACAGCAGGTCAAAGAGTGTAAAAACTCAAGGCTGGGGAAACACAGCAGGTCAAAGAGTGTAAAAACTCAAGGCTGGAGAAACTTAGCAGGTCAAACAGTGGAAAATCTCAATGCTGGAGACACTCAGCAGGTCAAAGTGTGTAAAATCTCAATTCTGGAGAAACTCAGTCGGTAAAAAAGTGTAAAAACTAAATGATGTGGAAACAGCAAGTGAACAGTGTAAAAACTCAATGATGGGGAAACTCTGAAGGACAAACAGTGTAAAAACTCAATGATGGAGAAACTCAGCAGGTCAAAGTGTGTAAATCTCAATGCTGGAGAAACTTAGCAGGTTAAACAGTGCAAAACTAAATGATTGGAAAACCAAGCAGGTGAAACGGTTTAAAAATTAAATGCTGGAGAAACTTAGCAGGTCAAACAGTGCAAAGACCCAATGCTGGGGAAACAGCAAGTGAACAGTGAAAAAATTCAATGCTGGGGCATCAAATTAGGTCAAACGGTGTAAATCTCTGCTGGGGACCTCAACAGGTCAAACATGGTAAAATCTCAATGCTGGAGAAATTCAGCAGGTTCAAACAGTGTAAAATCTCAATTCTGGAGAAACTCAGTCGGTAAAAAAGTGTAAAAACTAAATGATGTGGAAACAGCAAGTGAACAGTGTAAAAACTCAATGATGGGGAAACTCTGAAGGACAAACAGTGTAAAAACTCAATGATGGAGAAACTCAGCAGGTCAAAGTGTGTAAATCTCAATGCTGGAGAAACTCAGCAGGTCAAAGTGTGTAAAATCTCAATTCTGGAGAAACTCCGTCGGTAAAAAAGTGTAAAAACTAAATGATGTGGAAACAGCAAGTGAACAGTGTAAAAACTCAATGATGGGGAAACTCTGAAGGACAAACAGTTTAAAAAGTCAATGCTGGAGACACTCAGCAGGTCAAAGTGTGTAAAATTTCAATTCTGGAGAAACTCAGTCGGTAAAAATGTGTAAAAACTAAATGATGTGGAAACAGCAAGTGAACAGTGTAAAAACTCAATGATGGGGAAACTCTGAAGGACAAACAGTTTAAAAAGTCAATGCTGGAGAAACTCAGCAGGTCAAAGTGTGTAAATCTCAATGCTGGAGAAACTTAGCAGGTCGACAGTGTAAAAACTCAATGCTGGGGAAACACTGCAGGTCAAACAGTGTAAAAACTCAAGGCTGGAGAAACTTAGTAGGTCATACAGTGTAAAAACTCAATGCTTGGGAAACACAGCAGGTCAAACAGTGTAAAAACTCACTGCTGGAGAAACTTAGCAGGTCAAACAGTGTAAAAACTCAAGGCTGGAGAAACTTAGCAGGTCAAACAGTGTAAAAACTCAATTCTGGAGAAACTCAGCAGGTAAAAATGTGTGAAAACTGAATGATGGGGAAACACAGCAGGAGAACAGTGTAAAAACTCAATGATGGGGAAACTTACCAGGTGAAAAAGTGTAAAGACTCAATGCTGCAGAAATTGAACAGGTCAAACATTGTAAAAACTCAATGCTGGAGAAACTCGGAAGGACAAACAGTTTAAAAAGTCAATGCTGGAGAAACTCAGCAGGTCAAAGTGTATAAATCTCAATGCTGGAGAAACTTAGCAGGTCAAACGAGGCATAAACTCAGTGCTGCAAAAACTCAGCAGGTTAAAAAGTGTAAAAACTCAATGCTGGAGTAACTTAGCAGGTCAAACAATCTAGAAACTCAATGCTGGGGAAACAGCAAGTGAACAGTGTAAAAATTCAATGGTGTGGAATCACAGCAGGTCAAACGGTGTAAAAACTTTGCTCGGAACCTCAGCAGGTCAAACATGGTAAAAACTCAATGCTGGAGAAACTCAGCAGGTAAAAGAGTGCAAAGACCCAATGCTGGTGAAACAGCAAGTGAACAGAGTAAAATCTCAAAGATGAGGAAACTCATCAGGTCAAACAGATTAAAAACTCAGTGCTGGAGAAACTTAGCAGGTCAAAGTGTGTAAAAATTCAATTCTGGAGAAACTCAGTAGGTAAAAAATGTGTAAAAACTGAATGATGGGCAAGCACAGAAGGTCAAACAGTGTAAAAACTCAATGATGGAGAAATTGAACAGGTAAAAAAATTGTGAAAACTCAAGTCTGGGGAAATTCAGCACGTCAAAGTGTGTAAAAACTCAATGCTGGAGAAACTTAGCAGGTCAAAGAGTGTAAAAACTCAATGCTGGAGAAACTTAGCAGGTCAAACAGCGTAAAACTTAATGCTGGAGAAACTCAGCAGGTCAAAGTGTGTAAAAACTCAATTCTGGAGAAACTTAGAAGGTCAAACAATATAGAAACTCAATGCTGGGGAAACAGCAAGTGAACAGTGTAAAAATTCAATGGTGTGGAATCACAGCAGGTCAAACGGTGTAAAAGCTTTGCTCGGAACCTCAGCAGGTCAAACATGGTAAAAACTCAATGCTGGAGAAACTCAGCAGGTAAAAGAGTGCAAAGACCCAATGCTGGTGAAACAGCAAGTGAACAGTGTAAAATCTCAAAGATGAGGAAACTCATCAGGTCAAACAGTTTAAAAACTCAGTGCTGGAGAAACTCAGCAGGTCAAAGTGTGTAAAAATTCAATTCTGGAGAAACTCAGTAGGTAAAAAATGTTTAAAAACTGAATGATGGGCAAGCACAGAAGGTCAAACGGTGTAAAAACTCAATGCTGCAAAAACTCAGCAGGTTAAAAACTGTAAAAACTTAATGCTGGAGAAACTCAGCAGGTCAAAGTGTGTAAAATTTCAATTCTGGAGAAACTCAGTCGGTAAAAATGTGTAAAAACTAAATGATGTGGAAACAGCAAGTGAACAGTGTAAAAACTCAATGATGGGGAAACAATGAAGGACAAACAGTTTAAAAAGTCAATGCTGGAGAAACTCAGCAGGTCAAAGTGTGTAAATCTCAATGCTGGAGAAACTTAGCAGGTCGACAGTGTAAAAACTCAATGCTGGGGAAACACTGCAGGTCAAACAGTGTAAAAACTCAAGGCTGGAGAAACTTAGTAGGTCATACAGTGTAAAAACTCAATGCTTGGGAAACACAGCAGGTCAAACAGTGTAAAAACTCACTGCTGGAGAAACTTAGCAGGTCAAACAGTGTAAAAACTCAAGGCTGGAGAAACTTAGCAGGTCAAACAGTGTAAAAACTCAATTCTGGAGAAACTCAGCAGGTAAAAATGTGTGAAAACTGAATGATGGGGAAACACAGCAGGAGAACAGTGTAAAAACTCAATGATGGGGAAACTTACCAGGTGAAAAAGTGTAAAGACTCAATGCTGCAGAAATTGAACAGGTCAAACATTGTAAAAACTCAATGCTGGAGAAACTCGGAAAGACAAACAGTTTAAAAAGTCAATGCTGGAGAAACTCAGCAGGTCAAAGTGTATAAATCTCAATGCTGGAGAAACTTAGCAGGTCAAACGAGGCATAAACTCAGTGCTGCAAAAACTCAGCAGGTTAAAAAGTGTAAAAACTCAATGCTGGAGTAACTTAGCAGGTCAAACAATCTAGAAACTCAATGCTGGGGAAACAGCAAGTGAACAGTGTAAAAATTCAATGGTGTGGAATCACAGCAGGTCAAACGGTGTAAAAACTTTGCTCGGAACCTCAGCAGGTCAAACATGGTAAAAACTCAATGCTGGAGAAACTCAGCAGGTAAAAGAGTGCAAAGACCCAATGCTGGTGAAACAGCAAGTGAACAGAGTAAAATCTCAAAGATGAGGAAACTCATCAGGTCAAACAGATTAAAAACTCAGTGCTGGAGAAACTTAGCAGGTCAAAGTGTGTAAAAATTCAATTCTGGAGAAACTCAGTAGGTAAAAAATGTGTAAAAACTGAATGATGGGCAAGCACAGAAGGTCAAACAGTGTAAAAACTCAATGATGGAGAAATTGAACAGGTAAAAAAATTGTGAAAACTCAAGTCTGGGGAAATTCAGCACGTCAAAGTGTGTAAAAACTCAATGCTGGAGAAACTTAGCAGGTCAAAGAGTGTAAAAACTCAATGCTGGAGAAACTTAGCAGGTCAAACAGCGTAAAACTTAATGCTGGAGAAACTCAGCAGGTCAAAGTGTGTAAAAACTCAATTCTGGAGAAACTTAGAAGGTCAAACAATATAGAAACTCAATGCTGGGGAAACAGCAAGTGAACAGTGTAAAAATTCAATGGTGTGGAATCACAGCAGGTCAAACGGTGTAAAAGCTTTGCTCGGAACCTCAGCAGGTCAAACATGGTAAAAACTCAATGCTGGAGAAACTCAGCAGGTAAAAGAGTGCAAAGACCCAATGCTGGTGAAACAGCAAGTGAACAGTGTAAAATCTCAAAGATGAGGAAACTCATCAGGTCAAACAGTTTAAAAACTCAGTGCTGGAGAAACTCAGCAGGTCAAAGTGTGTAAAAATTCAATTCTGGAGAAACTCAGTAGGTAAAAAATGTTTAAAAACTGAATGATGGGCAAGCACAGAAGGTCAAACGGTGTAAAAACTCAATGCTGCAAAAACTCAGCAGGTTAAAAACTGTAAAAACTTAATGCTGGAGAAACTCAGCAGGTCAAACAGCGTAAAACTTAATGCTGGCGAAACACCGCAGGTGAACAGTGTAAAAATCAATGCCGGACAAACTCAGCAGGTAAAACAGTGCAAAGACCCAATGCTGGGGAAACAGCAAGTGCAGTGTAAAATATCAAAGATGAGGAAACTTATCAGGTCAAACAGTTTAAAAACACAATGCTGGGGAAACTCAGCAGGTCAAAGTGTGTAAAAACTCAATTCTGGAGAAACTCAGTCGGTAAAAAAGTGTAAAATCTAAATGATGTGGAAACAGCAAGTGAACAGTGTAAAAACTCAATGCTGGAGAAACTTAGCAGGTCAAACAGTGTAAAACCTCAATGCTGGAGAAACTTAGCAGGTCAAACAGTGTAAAAACTCAATGCTGGAGAAACGTAGCAGGTCAAACAGTGTAAAAACTCAATGCTGGAGAAACGTAGCAGGTCAAACAGTGTAAAAACTCAAGGCTGGACAAACTCAGCAGGTTAAAAATTGTAAAGACTTAATGCTGGAGAAACTCAGCAGGTCAAACAGCGTAAAACTTAATGCTGGAGAAACACCACAGGTGAACAGTGTAAAAATCAATGCCGGACAAACTCAGCAGGTAAAACAGTGCAAAGACCCAATGCTGGGGAAACAGCAAGTGCACAGTGTAAAATCTCAAAGATAAGGAAACTTATCAGGTCAAACAGTGTAAAAACTCAAGGCTGGACAAACTCAGCAGGTAAAACAGTGCAAAGACCCAATGCTGGGGAAACAGCAAGTGCACAGTGTAAAATCTCAAAGATAAGGAAACTTATCAGGTCAAACAGTTTAAAAACTCAATGCTGGAGAAACTCAGCGGGTCAAAGTGTGTAAAAACTCAATTCTGGAGAAACTCAGTAGGTAAAAAAGTGTAAAGAAACTAAATGATGTGGAAACAGCAAGTGAAAAGTGTAAAAATTCAATGCTGTGGACTTCAGCAGGTAAAAAAGTGTGAAAATAGAGTGATGGGGAAACACAGCAGGTGAACAGTTTAAAAACTCAATGCTGGAGAAACTCAGCAGGTCAAAGTGTGTAAAATCTCAATTCTGGAGAAACTCAGTCGGTAAAAAAGTGTAAAAACTCAATGATGGTGAAACTCTGAAGGACAAACAGTGTAAAAACTCAATGATGGAGAAACTCAGCAGGTCAAAGTGTGTAAAATCTCAATTCTGGAGAAACCCAGTCGGTAAAAAAGTGTAAAAACTAAATGATGTGAAAACAGCAAGTGAACAGTGTAAAAACTCAATGCTGGAGAAACTTAGCAGGTCAAACAGTGCAAAGACCCAATGCTGGGGAAACAGCAAGTGAACAGTGTAAAAATTCAATGCTGGGGCATCAAATTAGGTCAAACGGTGTAAATCTCTGCTGGGGACCTCAACAGGTCAAACATGGTAAAATCTCAATGCTGGAGAAATTCAGCAGGTTCAAACAGTGTAAAAACTCAAAGCTGGAGAAACTTAGCAGGTCAAACAGTGGAAAAATCAATGCTGGAGAAACTCAGCAGGTTAAACAGTGGAAAATATCAATGCTGGAGAAACTCAGCAGGTCAAAGTGTGTAAAAATTCAATTCTGGAGAAACTCAGTCGGTAAAAATGTGTAAAAACTAAATGATGTGGAAACAGCAAGTGAACAAAGTAAAAACTCAATGATGGGGAAACTCTGAAGGACAAACAGTTTAAAAAGTCAATGCTGGAGAAACTCAGTAGGTCAAAGTGTGTAAATCTCAATGCTGGAGAAACTTAGCAGGTCATACAGTGTAAAAACTCAATGCTTGGGAAACACAGCAGGTCAAACAGTGTAAAAACTCACTGCTGGAGAAACTTAGCAGGTGAAACAGCGTAAAACTTAATGCAGGAGAAACTCAGCAGGTCAAAGTGTGTAAAAACTCAATTCTGGAGAAACTTAGAAGGTCAAACAATATAGAAACTCAATGCTGGGGAAACAGCAAGTGAACAGTGTAAAAATTCAATGGTGTGGAATCACAGCAGGTCAAACGGTGTAAAAGCTTTGCTCGGAACCTCAGCAGGTCAAACATGGTAAAAACTCAATGCTGGAGAAACTCAGCAGGTAAAAGAGTGCAAAGACCCAATGCTGGTGAAACAGCAAGTGAACAGTGTAAAATCTAAAAGATGAGGAAACTCATCAGGTCAAACAGTTTAAAAACTCAGTGCTGGAGAAACTCAGCAGGTCAAAGTGTGTAAAAATTCAATTCTGGAGAAACTCAGTAGGTAAAAAATGTTTAAAAACTGAATGATGGGCAAGCACAGAAGGTCAAACGGTGTAAAAACTCAATGCTGCAAAAACTCAGCAGGTTAAAAACTGTAAAAACTTAATGCTGGAGAAACTCAGCAGGTCAAAGTGTGTAAAATTTCAATTCTGGAGAAACTCAGTCGGTAAAAATGTGTAAAAACTAAATGATGTGGAAACAGCAAGTGAACAGTGTAAAAACTCAATGATGGGGAAACTCTGAAGGACAAACAGTTTAAAAAGTCAATGCTGGAGAAACTCAGCAGGTCAAAGTGTGTAAATCTCAATGCTGGAGAAACTTAGCAGGTCGACAGTGTAAAAACTCAATGCTGGGGAAACACTGCAGGTCAAACAGTGTAAAAACTCAAGGCTGGAGAAACTTAGTAGGTCATACAGTGTAAAAACTCAATGCTTGGGAAACACAGCAGGTCAAACAGTGTAAAAACTCACTGCTGGAGAAACTTAGCAGGTCAAACAGTGTAAAAACTCAAGGCTGGAGAAACTTAGCAGGTCAAACAGTGTAAAAACTCAATTCTGGAGAAACTCAGCAGGTAAAAATGTGTGAAAACTGAATGATGGGGAAACACAGCAGGAGAACAGTGTAAAAACTCAATGATGGGGAAACTTACCAGGTGAAAAAGTGTAAAGACTCAATGCTGCAGAAATTGAACAGGTCAAACATTGTAAAAACTCAATGCTGGAGAAACTCGGAAGGACAAACAGTTTAAAAAGTCAATGCTGGAGAAACTCAGCAGGTCAAAGTGTATAAATCTCAATGCTGGAGAAACTTAGCAGGTCAAACGAGGCATAAACTCAGTGCTGCAAAAACTCAGCAGGTTAAAAAGTGTAAAAACTCAATGCTGGAGTAACTTAGCAGGTCAAACAATCTAGAAACTCAATGCTGGGGAAACAGCAAGTGAACAGTGTAAAAATTCAATGGTGTGGAATCACAGCAGGTCAAACGGTGTAAAAACTTTGCTCGGAACCTCAGCAGGTCAAACATGGTAAAAACTCAATGCTGGAGAAACTCAGCAGGTAAAAGAGTGCAAAGACCCAATGCTGGTGAAACAGCAAGTGAACAGAGTAAAATCTCAAAGATGAGGAAACTCATCAGGTCAAACAGATTAAAAACTCAGTGCTGGAGAAACTTAGCAGGTCAAAGTGTGTAAAAATTCAATTCTGGAGAAACTCAGTAGGTAAAAAATGTGTAAAAACTGAATGATGGGCAAGCACAGAAGGTCAAACAGTGTAAAAACTCAATGATGGAGAAATTGAACAGGTAAAAAAATTGTGAAAACTCAAGTCTGGGGAAATTCAGCACGTCAAAGTGTGTAAAAACTCAATGCTGGAGAAACTTAGCAGGTCAAAGAGTGTAAAAACTCAATGCTGGAGAAACTTAGCAGGTCAAACAGCGTAAAACTTAATGCTGGAGAAACTCAGCAGGTCAAAGTGTGTAAAAACTCAATTCTGGAGAAACTTAGAAGGTCAAACAATATAGAAACTCAATGCTGGGGAAACAGCAAGTGAACAGTGTAAAAATTCAATGGTGTGGAATCACAGCAGGTCAAACGGTGTAAAAGCTTTGCTCGGAACCTCAGCAGGTCAAACATGGTAAAAACTCAATGCTGGAGAAACTCAGCAGGTAAAAGAGTGCAAAGACCCAATGCTGGTGAAACAGCAAGTGAACAGTGTAAAATCTCAAAGATGAGGAAACTCATCAGGTCAAACAGTTTAAAAACTCAGTGCTGGAGAAACTCAGCTGGTCAAAGTGTGTAAAAATTCAATTCTGGAGAAACTCAGTAGGTAAAAAATGTTTAAAAACTGAATGATGGGCAAGCACAGAAGGTCAAACGGTGTAAAAACTCAATGCTGCAAAAACTCAGCAGGTTAAAAACTGTAAAAACTTAATGCTGGAGAAACTCAGCAGGTCAAACAGCGTAAAACTTAATGCTGGCGAAACACCGCAGGTGAACAGTGTAAAAATCAATGCCGGACAAACTCAGCAGGTAAAACAGTGCAAAGACCCAATGCTGGGGAAACAGCAAGTGCAGTGTAAAATATCAAAGATGAGGAAACTTATCAGGTCAAACAGTTTAAAAACACAATGCTGGGGAAACTCAGCAGGTCAAAGTGTGTAAAAACTCAATTCTGGAGAAACTCAGTCGGTAAAAAAGTGTAAAATCTAAATGATGTGGAAACAGCAAGTGAACAGTGTAAAAACTCAATGCTGGGGAAACACAGCAGGTCAAAGAGTGTAAAGACTCAAGGCTGGAGAAACTTAGCAGGTCAAACAGTGGAAAATCTCAATGCTGGAGACACTCAGCAGGTCAAAGTGTGTAAAATCTCAAGTCTGGAGAAACTCAGTCGGTAAAAAAGTGTAAAAACTAAATGATGTGGAAACAGCAAGTGAACAGTGTAAAAACTCAATGATGGGGAAACTCTGAAGGACAAACAGTGTAAAAACTCAATGATGGAGAAACTCAGCAGGTCAAAGTGTGTAAATCTCAATGCTGGAGAAACTTAGCAGGTTAAACAGTGCAAAACTAAATGATTGGAAAACCAAGCAGGTGAAACGGTTTAAAAATTAAATGCTGGAGAAACTTAGCAGGTCAAACAGTGCAAAGACCCAATGCTGGGGAAACAGCAAGTGAACAGTGAAAAAATTCAATGCTGGGGCATCAAATTAGGTCAAACGGTGTAAATCTCTGCTGGGGACCTCAACAGGTCAAACATGGTAAAATCTCAATGCTGGAGAAATTCAGCAGGTTCAAACAGTGTAAAATCTCAATTCTGGAGAAACTCAGTCGGTAAAAAAGTGTAAAAACTAAATGATGTGGAAACAGCAAGTGAACAGTGTAAAAACTCAATGATGGGGAAACTCTGAAGGACAAACAGTGTAAAAACTCAATGATGGAGAAACTCAGCAGGTCAAAGTGTGTAAATCTCAATGCTGGAGAAACTCAGCAGGTCAAAGTGTGTAAAATCTCAATTCTGGAGAAACTCCGTCGGTAAAAAAGTGTAAAAACTAAATGATGTGGAAACAGCAAGTGAACAGTGTAAAAACTCAATGATGGGGAAACTCTGAAGGACAAACAGTTTAAAAAGTCAATGCTGGAGACACTCAGCAGGTCAAAGTGTGTAAAATTTCAATTCTGGAGAAACTCAGTCGGTAAAAATGTGTAAAAACTAAATGATGTGGAAACAGCAAGTGAACAGTGTAAAAACTCAATGATGGGGAAACTCTGAAGGACAAACAGTTTAAAAAGTCAATGCTGGAGAAACTCAGCAGGTCAAAGTGTGTAAATCTCAATGCTGGAGAAACTTAGCAGGTCGACAGTGTAAAAACTCAATGCTGGGGAAACACTGCAGGTCAAACAGTGTAAAAACTCAAGGCTGGAGAAACTTAGTAGGTCATACAGTGTAAAAACTCAATGCTTGGGAAACACAGCAGGTCAAACAGTGTAAAAACTCACTGCTGGAGAAACTTAGCAGGTCAAACAGTGTAAAAACTCAAGGCTGGAGAAACTTAGCAGGTCAAACAGTGTAAAAACTCAATTCTGGAGAAACTCAGCAGGTAAAAATGTGTGAAAACTGAATGATGGGGAAACACAGCAGGAGAACAGTGTAAAAACTCAATGATGGGGAAACTTACCAGGTGAAAAAGTGTAAAGACTCAATGCTGCAGAAATTGAACAGGTCAAACATTGTAAAAACTCAATGCTGGAGAAACTCGGAAGGACAAACAGTTTAAAAAGTCAATGCTGGAGAAACTCAGCAGGTCAAAGTGTATAAATCTCAATGCTGGAGAAACTTAGCAGGTCAAACGAGGCATAAACTCAGTGCTGCAAAAACTCAGCAGGTTAAAAAGTGTAAAAACTCAATGCTGGAGTAACTTAGCAGGTCAAACAATCTAGAAACTCAATGCTGGGGAAACAGCAAGTGAACAGTGTAAAAATTCAATGGTGTGGAATCACAGCAGGTCAAACGGTGTAAAAACTTTGCTCGGAACCTCAGCAGGTCAAACATGGTAAAAACTCAATGCTGGAGAAACTCAGCAGGTAAAAGAGTGCAAAGACCCAATGCTGGTGAAACAGCAAGTGAACAGAGTAAAATCTCAAAGATGAGGAAACTCATCAGGTCAAACAGATTAAAAACTCAGTGCTGGAGAAACTTAGCAGGTCAAAGTGTGTAAAAATTCAATTCTGGAGAAACTCAGTAGGTAAAAAATGTGTAAAAACTGAATGATGGGCAAGCACAGAAGGTCAAACAGTGTAAAAACTCAATGATGGAGAAATTGAACAGGTAAAAAAATTGTGAAAACTCAAGTCTGGGGAAATTCAGCACGTCAAAGTGTGTAAAAACTCAATGCTGGAGAAACTTAGCAGGTCAAAGAGTGTAAAAACTCAATGCTGGAGAAACTTAGCAGGTCAAACAGCGTAAAACTTAATGCTGGAGAAACTCAGCAGGTCAAAGTGTGTAAAAACTCAATTCTGGAGAAACTTAGAAGGTCAAACAATATAGAAACTCAATGCTGGGGAAACAGCAAGTGAACAGTGTAAAAATTCAATGGTGTGGAATCACAGCAGGTCAAACGGTGTAAAAGCTTTGCTCGGAACCTCAGCAGGTCAAACATGGTAAAAACTCAATGCTGGAGAAACTCAGCAGGTAAAAGAGTGCAAAGACCCAATGCTGGTGAAACAGCAAGTGAACAGTGTAAAATCTCAAAGATGAGGAAACTCATCAGGTCAAACAGTTTAAAAACTCAGTGCTGGAGAAACTCAGCAGGTCAAAGTGTGTAAAAATTCAATTCTGGAGAAACTCAGTAGGTAAAAAATGTTTAAAAACTGAATGATGGGCAAGCACAGAAGGTCAAACGGTGTAAAAACTCAATGCTGCAAAAACTCAGCAGGTTAAAAACTGTAAAAACTTAATGCTGGAGAAACTCAGCAGGTCAAAGTGTGTAAAATTTCAATTCTGGAGAAACTCAGTCGGTAAAAATGTGTAAAAACTAAATGATGTGGAAACAGCAAGTGAACAGTGTAAAAACTCAATGATGGGGAAACTCTGAAGGACAAACAGTTTAAAAAGTCAATGCTGGAGAAACTCAGCAGGTCAAAGTGTGTAAATCTCAATGCTGGAGAAACTTAGCAGGTCGACAGTGTAAAAACTCAATGCTGGGGAAACACTGCAGGTCAAACAGTGTAAAAACTCAAGGCTGGAGAAACTTAGTAGGTCATACAGTGTAAAAACTCAATGCTTGGGAAACACAGCAGGTCAAACAGTGTAAAAACTCACTGCTGGAGAAACTTAGCAGGTCAAACAGTGTAAAAACTCAAGGCTGGAGAAACTTAGCAGGTCAAACAGTGTAAAAACAAAATTCTGGAGAAACTCAGCAGGTAAAAATGTGTGAAAACTGAATGATGGGGAAACACAGCAGGAGAACAGTGTAAAAACTCAATGATGGGGAAACTTACCAGGTGAAAAAGTGTAAAGACTCAATGCTGCAGAAATTGAACAGGTCAAACATTGTAAAAACTCAATGCTGGAGAAACTCGGAAGGACAAACAGTTTAAAAAGTCAATGCTGGAGAAACTCAGCAGGTCAAAGTGTATAAATCTCAATGCTGGAGAAACTTAGCAGGTCAAACGAGGCATAAACTCAGTGCTGCAAAAACTCAGCAGGTTAAAAAGTGTAAAAACTCAATGCTGGAGTAACTTAGCAGGTCAAACAATCTAGAAACTCAATGCTGGGGAAACAGCAAGTGAACAGTGTAAAAATTCAATGGTGTGGAATCACAGCAGGTCAAACGGTGTAAAAACTTTGCTCGGAACCTCAGCAGGTCAAACATGGTAAAAACTCAATGCTGGAGAAACTCAGCAGGTAAAAGAGTGCAAAGACCCAATGCTGGTGAAACAGCAAGTGAACAGAGTAAAATCTCAAAGATGAGGAAACTCATCAGGTCAAACAGATTAAAAACTCAGTGCTGGAGAAACTTAGCAGGTCAAAGTGTGTAAAAATTCAATTCTGGAGAAACTCAGTAGGTAAAAAATGTGTAAAAACTGAATGATGGGCAAGCACAGAAGGTCAAACAGTGTAAAAACTCAATGATGGAGAAATTGAACAGGTAAAAAAATTGTGAAAACTCAAGTCTGGGGAAATTCAGCACGTCAAAGTGTGTAAAAACTCAATGCTGGAGAAACTTAGCAGGTCAAAGAGTGTAAAAACTCAATGCTGGAGAAACTTAGCAGGTCAAACAGCGTAAAACTTAATGCTGGAGAAACTCAGCAGGTCAAAGTGTGTAAAAACTCAATTCTGGAGAAACTTAGAAGGTCAAACAATATAGAAACTCAATGCTGGGGAAAC
The DNA here is from genome assembly GCF_036971445.1 of Narcine bancroftii. Taxonomy (NCBI): domain Eukaryota; kingdom Metazoa; phylum Chordata; class Chondrichthyes; order Torpediniformes; family Narcinidae; genus Narcine; species Narcine bancroftii. The sequence goes on from NC_091474.1 coordinate 244,557,081, forward strand.
AGCAAGTGAACAGTGTAAAAATTCAATGGTGTGGAATCACAGCAGGTCAAACGGTGTAAAAGCTTTGCTCGGAACCTCAGCAGGTCAAACATGGTAAAAACTCAATGCTGGAGAAACTCAGCAGGTAAAAGAGTGCAAAGACCCAATGCTGGTGAAACAGCAAGTGAACAGTGTAAAATCTCAAAGATGAGGAAACTCATCAGGTCAAACAGTTTAAAAACTCAGTGCTGGAGAAACTCAGCAGGTCAAAGTGTGTAAAAATTCAATTCTGGAGAAACTCAGTAGGTAAAAAATGTTTAAAAACTGAATGATGGGCAAGCACAGAAGGTCAAACGGTGTAAAAACTCAATGCTGCAAAAACTCAGCAGGTTAAAAACTGTAAAAACTTAATGCTGGAGAAACTCAGCAGGTCAAACAGCGTAAAACTTAATGCTGGCGAAACACCGCAGGTGAACAGTGTAAAAATCAATGCCGGACAAACTCAGCAGGTAAAACAGTGCAAAGACCCAATGCTGGGGAAACAGCAAGTGCAGTGTAAAATATCAAAGATGAGGAAACTTATCAGGTCAAACAGTTTAAAAACACAATGCTGGGGAAACTCAGCAGGTCAAAGTGTGTAAAAACTCAATTCTGGAGAAACTCAGTCGGTAAAAAAGTGTAAAATCTAAATGATGTGGAAACAGCAAGTGAACAGTGTAAAAACTCAATGCTGGGGAAACACAGCAGGTCAAAGAGTGTAAAGACTCAAGGCTGGAGAAACTTAGCAGGTCAAACAGTGGAAAATCTCAATGCTGGAGACACTCAGCAGGTCAAAGTGTGTAAAATCTCAAGTCTGGAGAAACTCAGTCGGTAAAAAAGTGTAAAAACTAAATGATGTGGAAACAGCAAGTGAACAGTGTAAAAACTCAATGATGGGGAAACTCTGAAGGACAAACAGTGTAAAAACTCAATGATGGAGAAACTCAGCAGGTCAAAGTGTGTAAATCTCAATGCTGGAGAAACTTAGCAGGTTAAACAGTGCAAAACTAAATGATTGGAAAACCAAGCAGGTGAAACGGTTTAAAAATTAAATGCTGGAGAAACTTAGCAGGTCAAACAGTGCAAAGACCCAATGCTGGGGAAACAGCAAGTGAACAGTGAAAAAATTCAATGCTGGGGCATCAAATTAGGTCAAACGGTGTAAATCTCTGCTGGGGACCTCAACAGGTCAAACATGGTAAAATCTCAATGCTGGAGAAATTCAGCAGGTTCAAACAGTGTAAAATCTCAATTCTGGAGAAACTCAGTCGGTAAAAAAGTGTAAAAACTAAATGATGTGGAAACAGCAAGTGAACAGTGTAAAAACTCAATGATGGGGAAACTCTGAAGGACAAACAGTGTAAAAACTCAATGATGGAGAAACTCAGCAGGTCAAAGTGTGTAAATCTCAATGCTGGAGAAACTCAGCAGGTCAAAGTGTGTAAAATCTCAATTCTGGAGAAACTCCGTCGGTAAAAAAGTGTAAAAACTAAATGATGTGGAAACAGCAAGTGAACAGTGTAAAAACTCAATGATGGGGAAACTCTGAAGGACAAACAGTTTAAAAAGTCAATGCTGGAGACACTCAGCAGGTCAAAGTGTGTAAAATTTCAATTCTGGAGAAACTCAGTCGGTAAAAATGTGTAAAAACTAAATGATGTGGAAACAGCAAGTGAACAGTGTAAAAACTCAATGATGGGGAAACTCTGAAGGACAAACAGTTTAAAAAGTCAATGCTGGAGAAACTCAGCAGGTCAAAGTGTGTAAATCTCAATGCTGGAGAAACTTAGCAGGTCGACAGTGTAAAAACTCAATGCTGGGGAAACACTGCAGGTCAAACAGTGTAAAAACTCAAGGCTGGAGAAACTTAGTAGGTCATACAGTGTAAAAACTCAATGCTTGGGAAACACAGCAGGTCAAACAGTGTAAAAACTCACTGCTGGAGAAACTTAGCAGGTCAAACAGTGTAAAAACTCAAGGCTGGAGAAACTTAGCAGGTCAAACAGTGTAAAAACTCAATTCTGGAGAAACTCAGCAGGTAAAAATGTGTGAAAACTGAATGATGGGGAAACACAGCAGGAGAACAGTGTAAAAACTCAATGATGGGGAAACTTACCAGGTGAAAAAGTGTAAAGACTCAATGCTGCAGAAATTGAACAGGTCAAACATTGTAAAAACTCAATGCTGGAGAAACTCGGAAGGACAAACAGTTTAAAAAGTCAATGCTGGAGAAACTCAGCAGGTCAAAGTGTATAAATCTCAATGCTGGAGAAACTTAGCAGGTCAAACGAGGCATAAACTCAGTGCTGCAAAAACTCAGCAGGTTAAAAAGTGTAAAAACTCAATGCTGGAGTAACTTAGCAGGTCAAACAATCTAGAAACTCAATGCTGGGGAAACAGCAAGTGAACAGTGTAAAAATTCAATGGTGTGGAATCACAGCAGGTCAAACGGTGTAAAAACTTTGCTCGGAACCTCAGCAGGTCAAACATGGTAAAAACTCAATGCTGGAGAAACTCAGCAGGTAAAAGAGTGCAAAGACCCAATGCTGGTGAAACAGCAAGTGAACAGAGTAAAATCTCAAAGATGAGGAAACTCATCAGGTCAAACAGATTAAAAACTCAGTGCTGGAGAAACTTAGCAGGTCAAAGTGTGTAAAAATTCAATTCTGGAGAAACTCAGTAGGTAAAAAATGTGTAAAAACTGAATGATGGGCAAGCACAGAAGGTCAAACAGTGTAAAAACTCAATGATGGAGAAATTGAACAGGTAAAAAAATTGTGAAAACTCAAGTCTGGGGAAATTCAGCACGTCAAAGTGTGTAAAAACTCAATGCTGGAGAAACTTAGCAGGTCAAAGAGTGTAAAAACTCAATGCTGGAGAAACTTAGCAGGTCAAACAGCGTAAAACTTAATGCTGGAGAAACTCAGCAGGTCAAAGTGTGTAAAAACTCAATTCTGGAGAAACTTAGAAGGTCAAACAATATAGAAACTCAATGCTGGGGAAACAGCAAGTGAACAGTGTAAAAATTCAATGGTGTGGAATCACAGCAGGTCAAACGGTGTAAAAGCTTTGCTCGGAACCTCAGCAGGTCAAACATGGTAAAAACTCAATGCTGGAGAAACTCAGCAGGTAAAAGAGTGCAAAGACCCAATGCTGGTGAAACAGCAAGTGAACAGTGTAAAATCTCAAAGATGAGGAAACTCATCAGGTCAAACAGTTTAAAAACTCAGTGCTGGAGAAACTCAGCAGGTCAAAGTGTGTAAAAATTCAATTCTGGAGAAACTCAGTAGGTAAAAAATGTTTAAAAACTGAATGATGGGCAAGCACAGAAGGTCAAACGGTGTAAAAACTCAATGCTGCAAAAACTCAGCAGGTTAAAAACTGTAAAAACTTAATGCTGGAGAAACTCAGCAGGTCAAAGTGTGTAAAATTTCAATTCTGGAGAAACTCAGTCGGTAAAAATGTGTAAAAACTAAATGATGTGGAAACAGCAAGTGAACAGTGTAAAAACTCAATGATGGGGAAACTCTGAAGGACAAACAGTTTAAAAAGTCAATGCTGGAGAAACTCAGCAGGTCAAAGTGTGTAAATCTCAATGCTGGAGAAACTTAGCAGGTCGACAGTGTAAAAACTCAATGCTGGGGAAACACTGCAGGTCAAACAGTGTAAAAACTCAAGGCTGGAGAAACTTAGTAGGTCATACAGTGTAAAAACTCAATGCTTGGGAAACACAGCAGGTCAAACAGTGTAAAAACTCACTGCTGGAGAAACTTAGCAGGTCAAACAGTGTAAAAACTCAAGGCTGGAGAAACTTAGCAGGTCAAACAGTGTAAAAACAAAATTCTGGAGAAACTCAGCAGGTAAAAATGTGTGAAAACTGAATGATGGGGAAACACAGCAGGAGAACAGTGTAAAAACTCAATGATGGGGAAACTTACCAGGTGAAAAAGTGTAAAGACTCAATGCTGCAGAAATTGAACAGGTCAAACATTGTAAAAACTCAATGCTGGAGAAACTCGGAAGGACAAACAGTTTAAAAAGTCAATGCTGGAGAAACTCAGCAGGTCAAAGTGTATAAATCTCAATGCTGGAGAAACTTAGCAGGTCAAACGAGGCATAAACTCAGTGCTGCAAAAACTCAGCAGGTTAAAAAGTGTAAAAACTCAATGCTGGAGTAACTTAGCAGGTCAAACAATCTAGAAACTCAATGCTGGGGAAACAGCAAGTGAACAGTGTAAAAATTCAATGGTGTGGAATCACAGCAGGTCAAACGGTGTAAAAACTTTGCTCGGAACCTCAGCAGGTCAAACATGGTAAAAACTCAATGCTGGAGAAACTCAGCAGGTAAAAGAGTGCAAAGACCCAATGCTGGTGAAACAGCAAGTGAACAGAGTAAAATCTCAAAGATGAGGAAACTCATCAGGTCAAACAGATTAAAAACTCAGTGCTGGAGAAACTTAGCAGGTCAAAGTGTGTAAAAATTCAATTCTGGAGAAACTCAGTAGGTAAAAAATGTGTAAAAACTGAATGATGGGCAAGCACAGAAGGTCAAACAGTGTAAAAACTCAATGATGGAGAAATTGAACAGGTAAAAAAATTGTGAAAACTCAAGTCTGGGGAAATTCAGCACGTCAAAGTGTGTAAAAACTCAATGCTGGAGAAACTTAGCAGGTCAAAGAGTGTAAAAACTCAATGCTGGAGAAACTTAGCAGGTCAAACAGCGTAAAACTTAATGCTGGAGAAACTCAGCAGGTCAAAGTGTGTAAAAACTCAATTCTGGAGAAACTTAGAAGGTCAAACAATATAGAAACTCAATGCTGGGGAAACAGCAAGTGAACAGTGTAAAAATTCAATGGTGTGGAATCACAGCAGGTCAAACGGTGTAAAAGCTTTGCTCGGAACCTCAGCAGGTCAAACATGGTAAAAACTCAATGCTGGAGAAACTCAGCAGGTAAAAGAGTGCAAAGACCCAATGCTGGTGAAACAGCAAGTGAACAGTGTAAAATCTCAAAGATGAGGAAACTCATCAGGTCAAACAGTTTAAAAACTCAGTGCTGGAGAAACTCAGCAGGTCAAAGTGTGTAAAAATTCAATTCTGGAGAAACTCAGTAGGTAAAAAATGTTTAAAAACTGAATGATGGGCAAGCACAGAAGGTCAAACGGTGTAAAAACTCAATGCTGCAAAAACTCAGCAGGTTAAAAACTGTAAAAACTTAATGCTGGAGAAACTCAGCAGGTCAAACAGCGTAAAACTTAATGCTGGCGAAACACCGCAGGTGAACAGTGTAAAAATCAATGCCGGACAAACTCAGCAGGTAAAACAGTGCAAAGACCCAATGCTGGGGAAACAGCAAGTGCAGTGTAAAATATCAAAGATGAGGAAACTTATCAGGTCAAACAGTTTAAAAACACAATGCTGGGGAAACTCAGCAGGTCAAAGTGTGTAAAAACTCAATTCTGGAGAAACTCAGTCGGTAAAAAAGTGTAAAATCTAAATGATGTGGAAACAGCAAGTGAACAGTGTAAAAACTCAATGCTGGGGAAACACAGCAGGTCAAAGAGTGTAAAAACTCAATGCTGGAGAAACTTAGCAGGTCAAACAGTGTAAAAACTCAATGCTGGAGAAACGTAGCAGGTCAAACAGTGTAAAAACTCAATGCTGGAGAAACGTAGCAGGTCAAACAGTGTAAAAACTCAAGGCTGGACAAACTCAGCAGGTTAAAAATTGTAAAGACTTAATGCTGGAGAAACTCAGCAGGTCAAACAGCGTAAAACTTAATGCTGGAGAAACACCACAGGTGAACAGTGTAAAAATCAATGCCGGACAAACTCAGCAGGTAAAACAGTGCAAAGACCCAATGCTGGGGAAACAGCAAGTGCACAGTGTAAAATCTCAAAGATAAGGAAACTTATCAGGTCAAACAGTGTAAAAACTCAAGGCTGGACAAACTCAGCAGGTAAAACAGTGCAAAGACCCAATGCTGGGGAAACAGCAAGTGCACAGTGTAAAATCTCAAAGATAAGGAAACTTATCAGGTCAAACAGTTTAAAAACTCAATGCTGGAGAAACTCAGCGGGTCAAAGTGTGTAAAAACTCAATTCTGGAGAAACTCAGTAGGTAAAAAAGTGTAAAGAAACTAAATGATGTGGAAACAGCAAGTGAAAAGTGTAAAAATTCAATGCTGTGGACTTCAGCAGGTAAAAAAGTGTGAAAATAGAGTGATGGGGAAACACAGCAGGTGAACAGTTTAAAAACTCAATGCTGGAGAAACTCAGCAGGTCAAAGTGTGTAAAATCTCAATTCTGGAGAAACTCAGTCGGTAAAAAAGTGTAAAAACTCAATGATGGTGAAACTCTGAAGGACAAACAGTGTAAAAACTCAATGATGGAGAAACTCAGCAGGTCAAAGTGTGTAAAATCTCAATTCTGGAGAAACTCAGTCGGTAAAAAAGTGTAAAAACTAAATGATGTGAAAACAGCAAGTGAACAGTGTAAAAACTCAATGCTGGAGAAACTTAGCAGGTCAAACAGTGCAAAGACCCAATGCTGGGGAAACAGCAAGTGAACAGTGTAAAAATTCAATGCTGGGGCATCAAATTAGGTCAAACGGTGTAAATTTCTGCTGGGGACCTCAACAGGTCAAACATGGTAAAATCTCAATGCTGGAGAAATTCAGCAGGTTCAAACAGTGTAAAAACTCAAAGCTGGAGAAACTTAGCAGGTCAAACAGTGGAAAAATCAATGCTGGAGAAACTCAGCAGGTTAAACAGTGGAAAATATCAATGCTGGAGAAACTCAGCAGGTCAAAGTGTGTAAAAATTCAATTCTGGAGAAACTCAGTCGGTAAAAATGTGTAAAAACTAAATGATGTGGAAACAGCAAGTGAACAAAGTAAAAACTCAATGATGGGGAAACTCTGAAGGACAAACAGTTTAAAAAGTCAATGCTGGAGAAACTCAGTAGGTAATAGTGTGTAAATCTCAATGCTGGAGAAACTTAGCAGGTCATACAGTGTAAAAACTCAATGCTTGGGAAACACAGCAGGTCAAACAGTGTAAAAACTCACTGCTGGAGAAACTTAGCAGGTGAAACAGCGTAAAACTTAATGCTGGAGAAACTCAGCAGGTCAAAGTGTGTAAAAACTCAATTCTGGAGAAACTTAGAAGGTCAAACAATATAGAAACACAATGCTGGGGAAACAGCAAGTGAACAGTGTAAAAATTCAATGGTGTGGAATCACAGCAGGTCAAACGCTGTAAAAGCTTTGCTCGGAACCTCAGCAGGTCAAACATGGTAAAAACTCAATGCTGGAGAAACTCAGCAGGTAAAAGAGTGCAAAGACCCAATGCTGGTGAAACAGCAAGTGAACAGTGTAAAATCTAAAAGATGAGGAAACTCATCAGGTCAAACAGTTTAAAAACTCAGTGCTGGAGAAACTCAGCAGGTCAAAGTGTGTAAAAATTCAATTCTGGAGAAACTCAGTAGGTAAAAAATGTTTAAAAACTGAATGATGGGCAAGCACAGAAGGTCAAACGGTGTAAAAACTCAATGCTGCAAAAACTCAGCAGGTTAAAAACTGTAAAAACTTAATGCTGGAGAAACTCAGCAGGTCAAAGTGTGTAAAATTTCAATTCTGGAGAAACTCAGTCGGTAAAAATGTGTAAAAACTAAATGATGTGGAAACAGCAAGTGAACAGTGTAAAAACTCAATGATGGGGAAACAATGAAGGACAAACAGTTTAAAAAGTCAATGCTGGAGAAACTCAGCAGGTCAAAGTGTGTAAATCTCAATGCTGGAGAAACTTAGCAGGTCGACAGTGTAAAAACTCAATGCTGGGGAAACACTGCAGGTCAAACAGTGTAAAAACTCAAGGCTGGAGAAACTTAGTAGGTCATACAGTGTAAAAACTCAATGCTTGGGAAACACAGCAGGTCAAACAGTGTAAAAACTCACTGCTGGAGAAACTTAGCAGGTCAAACAGTGTAAAAACTCAAGGCTGGAGAAACTTAGCAGGTCAAACAGTGTAAAAACTCAATTCTGGAGAAACTCAGCAGGTAAAAATGTGTGAAAACTGAATGATGGGGAAACACAGCAGGAGAACAGTGTAAAAACTCAATGATGGGGAAACTTACCAGGTGAAAAAGTGTAAAGACTCAATGCTGCAGAAATTGAACAGGTCAAACATTGTAAAAACTCAATGCTGGAGAAACTCGGAAGGACAAACAGTTTAAAAAGTCAATGCTGGAGAAACTCAGCAGGTCAAAGTGTATAAATCTCAATGCTGGAGAAACTTAGCAGGTCAAACGAGGCATAAACTCAGTGCTGCAAAAACTCAGCAGGTTAAAAAGTGTAAAAACTCAATGCTGGAGTAACTTAGCAGGTCAAACAATCTAGAAACTCAATGCTGGGGAAACAGCAAGTGAACAGTGTAAAAATTCAATGGTGTGGAATCACAGCAGGTCAAACGGTGTAAAAACTTTGCTCGGAACCTCAGCAGGTCAAACATGGTAAAAACTCAATGCTGGAGAAACTCAGCAGGTAAAAGAGTGCAAAGACCCAATGCTGGTGAAACAGCAAGTGAACAGAGTAAAATCTCAAAGATGAGGAAACTCATCAGGTCAAACAGATTAAAAACTCAGTGCTGGAGAAACTTAGCAGGTCAAAGTGTGTAAAAATTCAATTCTGGAGAAACTCAGTAGGTAAAAAATGTGTAAAAACTGAATGATGGGCAAGCACAGAAGGTCAAACAGTGTAAAAACTCAATGATGGAGAAATTGAACAGGTAAAAAAATTGTGAAAACTCAAGTCTGGGGAAATTCAGCACGTCAAAGTGTGTAAAAACTCAATGCTGGAGAAACTTAGCAGGTCAAAGAGTGTAAAAACTCAATGCTGGAGAAACTTAGCAGGTCAAACAGCGTAAAACTTAATGCTGGAGAAACTCAGCAGGTCAAAGTGTGTAAAAACTCAATTCTGGAGAAACTTAGAAGGTCAAACAATATAGAAACTCAATGCTGGGGAAACAGCAAGTGAACAGTGTAAAAATTCAATGGTGTGGAATCACAGCAGGTCAAACGGTGTAAAAGCTTTGCTCGGAACCTCAGCAGGTCAAACATGGTAAAAACTCAATGCTGGAGAAACTCAGCAGGTAAAAGAGTGCAAAGACCCAATGCTGGTGAAACAGCAAGTGAACAGTGTAAAATCTCAAAGATGAGGAAACTCATCAGGTCAAACAGTTTAAAAACTCAGTGCTGGAGAAACTCAGCTGGTCAAAGTGTGTAAAAATTCAATTCTGGAGAAACTCAGTAGGTAAAAAATGTTTAAAAACTGAATGATGGGCAAGCACAGAAGGTCAAACGGTGTAAAAACTCAATGCTGCAAAAACTCAGCAGGTTAAAAACTGTAAAAACTTAATGCTGGAGAAACTCAGCAGGTCAAAGTGTGTAAAATTTCAATTCTGGAGAAACTCAGTCGGTAAAAATGTGTAAAAACTAAATGATGTGGAAACAGCAAGTGAACAGTGTAAAAACTCAATGATGGGGAAACTCTGAAGGACAAACAGTTTAAAAAGTCAATGCTGGAGAAACTCAGCAGGTCAAAGTGTGTAAATCTCAATGCTGGAGAAACTTAGCAGGTCGACAGTGTAAAAACTCAATGCTGGGGAAACACTGCAGGTCAAACAGTGTAAAAACTCAAGGCTGGAGAAACTTAGTAGGTCATACAGTGTAAAAACTCAATGCTTGGGAAACACAGCAGGTCAAACAGTGTAAAAACTCACTGCTGGAGAAACTTAGCAGGTCAAACAGTGTAAAAACTCAAGGCTGGAGAAACTTAGCAGGTCAAACAGTGTAAAAACTCAATTCTGGAGAAACTCAGCAGGTAAAAATGTGTGAAAACTGAATGATGGGGAAACACAGCAGGAGAACAGTGTAAAAACTCAATGATGGGGAAACTTACCAGGTGAAAAAGTGTAAAGACTCAATGCTGCAGAAATTGAACAGGTCAAACATTGTAAAAACTCAATGCTGGAGAAACTCGGAAGGACAAACAGTTTAAAAAGTCAATGCTGGAGAAACTCAGCAGGTCAAAGTGTATAAATCTCAATGCTGGAGAAACTTAGCAGGTCAAACGAGGCATAAACTCAGTGCTGCAAAAACTCAGCAGGTTAAAAAGTGTAAAAACTCAATGCTGGAGTAACTTAGCAGGTCAAACAATCTAGAAACTCAATGCTGGGGAAACAGCAAGTGAACAGTGTAAAAATTCAATGGTGTGGAATCACAGCAGGTCAAACGGTGTAAAAACTTTGCTCGGAACCTCAGCAGGTCAAACATGGTAAAAACTCAATGCTGGAGAAACTCAGCAGGTAAAAGAGTGCAAAGACCCAATGCTGGTGAAACAGCAAGTGAACAGAGTAAAATCTCAAAGATGAGGAAACTCATCAGGTCAAACAGATTAAAAACTCAGTGCTGGAGAAACTTAGCAGGTCAAAGTGTGTAAAAATTCAATTCTGGAGAAACTCAGTAGGTAAAAAATGTGTAAAAACTGAATGATGGGCAAGCACAGAAGGTCAAACAGTGTAAAAACTCAATGATGGAGAAATTGAACAGGTAAAAAAATTGTGAAAACTCAAGTCTGGGGAAATTCAGCACGTCAAAGTGTGTAAAAACTCAATGCTGGAGAAACTTAGCAGGTCAAAGAGTGTAAAAACTCAATGCTGGAGAAACTTAGCAGGTCAAACAGCGTAAAACTTAATGCTGGAGAAACTCAGCAGGTCAAAGTGTGTAAAAACTCAATTCTGGAGAAACTTAGAAGGTCAAACAATATAGAAACTCAATGCTGGGGAAACAGCAAGTGAACAGTGTAAAAATTCAATGGTGTGGAATCACAGCAGGTCAAACGGTGTAAAAGCTTTGCTCGGAACCTCAGCAGGTCAAACATGGTAAAAACTCAATGCTGGAGAAACTCAGCAGGTAAAAGAGTGCAAAGACCCAATGCTGGTGAAACAGCAAGTGAACAGTGTAAAATCTCAAAGATGAGGAAACTCATCAGGTCAAACAGTTTAAAAACTCAGTGCTGGAGAAACTCAGCTGGTCAAAGTGTGTAAAAATTCAATTCTGGAGAAACTCAGTAGGTAAAAAATGTTTAAAAACTGAATGATGGGCAAGCACAGAAGGTCAAACGGTGTAAAAACTCAATGCTGCAAAAACTCAGCAGGTTAAAAACTGTAAAAACTTAATGCTGGAGAAACTCAGCAGGTCAAACAGCGTAAAACTTAATGCTGGCGAAACACCGCAGGTGAACAGTGTAAAAATCAATGCCGGACAAACTCAGCAGGTAAAACAGTGCAAAGACCCAATGCTGGGGAAACAGCAAGTGCAGTGTAAAATATCAAAGATGAGGAAACTTATCAGGTCAAACAGTTTAAAAACACAATGCTGGGGAAACTCAGCAGGTCAAAGTGTGTAAAAACTCAATTCTGGAGAAACTCAGTCGGTAAAAAAGTGTAAAATCTAAATGATGTGGAAACAGCAAGTGAACAGTGTAAAAACTCAATGCTGGGGAAACACAGCAGGTCAAAGAGTGTAAAAACTCAAGGCTGGAGAAACTTAGCAGGTCAAACAGTGGAAAATCTCAATGCTGGAGACACTCAGCAGGTCAAAGTGTGTAAAATCTCAAGTCTGGAGAAACTCAGTCGGTAAAAAAGTGTAAAAACTAAATGATGTGGAAACAGCAAGTGAACAGTGTAAAAACTCAATGATGGGGAAACTCTGAAGGACAAACAGTGTAAAAACTCAAGGCTGGAGAAACTTAGCAGGTCAAACAGTGGAAAACTAAATGATTGGAAAACCAAGCAGGTGAAACGGTTTAAAAATTAAATGCTGGAGAAACTTAGCAGGTCAAACAGTGCAAAGACCCAATGCTGGGGAATCAGCAAGTGAACAGTGAAAAAATTCAATGCTGGGGCATCAAATTAGGTCAAACGGTGTAAATCTCTGCTGGGGACCTCAACAGGTCAAACATGGTAAAATCTCAATGCTGTAGAAATTCAGCAGGTTCAAACAGTGTAAAATCTCAATTCTGGAGAAACTCAGTCGGTAAAAAAGTGTAAAAACTAAATGATGTGGAAACAGCAAGTGAACAGTGTAAAAACTCAATGATGGGGAAACTCTGAAGGACAAACAGTTTAAAAAGTCAATGCTGGAGAAACTCAGCAGGTCAAAGTGTGTAAATCTCAATGCTGGAGAAACTTAGCAGGTCGACAGTGTAAAAACTCAATGCTGGGGAAACACTGCAGGTCAAACAGTGTAAAAACTCAAGGCTGGAGAAACTTAGTAGGTCATACAGTGTAAAAACTCAATGCTTGGGAAACACAGCAGGTCAAACAGTGTAAAAACTCACTGCTGGAGAAACTTAGCAGGTCAAACAGTGTAAAAACTCAAGGCTGGAGAAACTTAGCAGGTCAAACAGTGTAAATCTCAATTCTGGAGAAACTCAGCAGGTAAAAATGTGTGAAAACTGAATGATGGGGAAACACAGCAGGAGAACAGTGTAAAAACTCAATGATGGGGAAACTTACCAGGTGAAAAAGTGTAAAGACTCAATGCTGCAGAAATTGAACAGGTCAAACATTGTAAAAACTCAATGCCGGAGAAACTCTGAAGGACAAACAGTTTAAAAACTCAATGCTGGAGAAACGTAGCAGGTCAAACAGTGTAAAAACTCAATGCTGGAGAAACGTAGCAGGTCAAACAGTGTAAAAACTCAATGCTGGAGAAATTGAACAGGTAAAAAATTGTGAAAACTCAAGTCTGGGGAAATTCAGCAGGTCAAAGTGTGTAAAAACTCAATGCTGGAGAAACTTAGCAGGTCAAACAGTGTAAAAACTCAATGCCGGACAAACTCAGCAGGTAAAACAGTGGAAAGACCCAATGCTGGGGAAACAGCAAGTGCATAGTGTAAAATCTCAAAGATAAGGAAACATATCAGGTCAAACTGTTGAAAAACTCAATGCTGGAGAAACTCAGCAGGTCAAAGTGTGTAAAAACTCAATTCTGGAGAAACTCAGTAGGTAAAAAAGTGTGAAAACTGAATGATGGGGAAACACAGCAGGTGAACAGTTTAAAAACTCAATGCTGGAGAAACTCAGCAGGTCAAAGTGTGTAAAATCTCAATTCTGGAGAAACTCAGTCGGTAAAAATGTGTAAAAACTAAATAATGTGGAAACAGCAAGTGAACAGTGTAAAAACTCAATGATGGGGAAACTCTGAAGGACAAACAGTTTAAAAACTCAAGGCTGGAGAAACTTAGTAGGTCATACAGTGTAAAAACTCAATGCTTGGGAAACACAGCAGGTCAAACAGTGTAAAAACTCACTGCTGGAGAAACTTAGCAGGTGAAACAGTGTAAAAACTCAAGGCTGGAGAAACTTAGCAGGTCAAACAGTGGAAAATCTCAATGCTGGAGAAACTCAGCAGGTCAAAGTGTGTAAAAACTCAATTCTGGAGAAACTTAGAAGGTCAAACAATATAGAAACTCAATGCTGGGGAAACAGCAAGTGAACAGTGTAAAAATTCAATGGTGTGGAATCACAGCAGGTCAAACGGTGTAAAAACTTTGCTCGAAACCTCAGCAGGTCAAACATGGTAAAAACTCAATGCTGGAGAAACTCAGCAGGTAAAAGAGTGCAAAGACCCAATGCTGGTGAAACAGCAAGTGAACAGTGTAAAAATTCAATGCTGGGGCATCAAAGCAGGTAAAACGGTGTAAAAACTCTGCTGGAGACCTCAACAGGAAAAATATGGTAAAAACTCAATGCCGGAGAAACTTAGCAGGTCAAACAGTGGAAAAATCAATGCTGGAGAAACTCAGCAGGTTAAACAATGGAAAATATCAATGCTGGAGAAACTCAGCAGGTCAAAGTGTGTAAAAACTCAATTCTGGAGAAACTCAGTAGGTAAAAAAGTGTGAAAACTGAATGATGGGGAAACACAGCAGGAGAACAGTGTAAAAACTCAATGATGAGGAAACTTACCAGTTGAAAATGTGTAAAAACTCAATTCTAGAGAGATTGAACAGGTCAAACATTTTAAAAACTCAATGCTGGAGAAACTCTGAAGGTCAAACAGTTGAAAAAGTCATTGCTGGAGAAACGTAGCAGGTCAAACAGTGTAAAATCTCAATGTTGAAGAAACTTAGCAGGTCAAACGATGCATAAAATCAGTGCTGGAAAAACTCAGCATGTAAAACAGTGTAAAAACTCAATGCTGGAGTAACTTAGCAGGTCAAACAAGAAAGAAACTCAGTGCTGCAAAAACTCAGCAGGTCAAACAGTATAAAAACTCAATGCTGGGGAAACAGCTAGTGAACAGTGTAAAAATTCAATGCTAGTGTATCACAGCAGGTCAAACGGTGTAAAAACTTTGCTGGGGACCTCAGCTGCTCAAACATGTTAAAAATCCAATGCGGGAGAAACTCAGAAGGTCAAACAGTGTCAAAATTCAATGCTGGAGAAACTCAGAAGGTCAAACAATATATAAACTCAGTGCTGCAAAAACACCGCAGGTCAAACGGTTTAAAAACTGAAAGCTGGAGAAACTTAGCAGGTCAAACAGCGTCAAACTTAATGCTGGGGAAACACCACAGGTGAACAGTGTAAAAATCAATACCGGACAAACTCAGCAGGTAAAACAGTGCAAAGACCCAATGCTGGGGAAACAGCAAGTGCACAGTGTAAAATCTCAAAGATGAGGAAACTTATCAGGTCAAATAGTTTAAAAACACAATGCTGGAGAAACTCAGCAGGTCAAAGTGTGTAAAAACTCAATTCTGGAGAAACTCAGACGGTAAAAAAGTGTAAAGAAACTAAATGATGTGGAAACAGCAAGTGAAAAGTGTAAAAATTCAATGCTGTGGACCTCAGCAGGTCAAACAGTGTAAAAACTCAATGCTGGAGAAACTCAGCAGGTCAAAGAGTGTAAAAACTCAATGCTGGGGAAACACAGCAGGTCAAAGAGTGTAAAAACTCAAGGCTGGAGAAACTTAGCAGGTCAAACAGTGGAAAATCTCAATGCTGGAGACACTCAGCAGGTCAAAGTGTGTAAAATCTCAATTCTGGAGAAACTCAGTCGGTAAAAAAGTGTAAAAACTAAATGATGTGGAAACAGCAAGTGAACAGTGTAAAAACTCAATGATGGGGAAACTCTGAAGGACAAACAGTGTAAAAACTCAATGATGGAGAAACTCAGCAGGTCAAAGTGTGTAAATCTCAATGCTGGAGAAACTTAGCAGGTTAAACAGTGCAAAACTAAATGATTGGAAAACCAAGCAGGTGAAACGGTTTAAAAATTAAATGCTGGAGAAACTTAGCAGGTCAAACTGTGCAAAGACCCAATGCTGGGGAAACAGCAAGTGAACAGTGAAAAAATTCAATGCTGGCGCATCAAATTAGGTCAAACGGTGTAAATCTCTGCTGGGGACCTCAACAGGTCAAACATGGTAAAATCTCAATGCTGGAGAAATTCAGAAGGTTCAAACAGTGTAAAATCTCAATTCTGGAGAAACTCAGTCGGTAAAAAAGTGTAAAAACTAAATGATGTGGAAACAGCAAGTGAACAGTGTAAAAACTCAATGATGGGGAAACTCTGAAGGACAAACAGTGTAAAAACTCAATGATGGAGAAACTCAGCAGGTCAAAGTGTGTAAAATCTCAATTCTGGAGAAACTCCGTCGGTAAAAAAGTGTAAAAACTAAATGATGTGGAAACAGCAAGTGAACAGTGTAAAAACTCAATGATGGGGAAACTCTGAAGGACAAACAGTTTAAAAAGTCAATGCTGGAGACACTCAGCAGGTCAAAGTGTGTAAAATTTCAATTCTGGAGAAACTCAGTCGGTAAAAATGTGTAAAAACTAAATGATGTGGAAACAGCAAGTGAACAGTGTAAAAACTCAATGATGGGGAAACTCTGAAGGACAAACAGTTTAAAAAGTCAATGCTGGAGAAACTCAGCAGGTCAAAGTGTGTAAATCTCAATGCTGGAGAAACTTAGCAGGTCGACAGTGTAAAAACTCAATGCTGGGGAAACACTGCAGGTCAAACAGTGTAAAAACTCAAGGCTGGAGAAACTTAGTAGGTCATACAGTGTAAAAACTCAATGCTTGGGAAACACAGCAGGTCAAACAGTGTAAAAACTCACTGCTGGAGAAACTTAGCAGGTCAAACAGTGTAAAAACTCAAGGCTGGAGAAACTTAGCAGGTCAAACAGTGTAAAAACTCAATTCTGGAGAAACTCAGCAGGTAAAAATGTGTGAAAACTGAATGATGGGGAAACACAGCAGGAGAACAGTGTAAAAACTCAATGATGGGGAAACTTACCAGGTGAAAAAGTGTAAAGACTCAATGCTGCAGAAATTGAACAGGTCAAACATTGTAAAAACTCAATGCTGGAGAAACTCGGAAGGACAAACAGTTTAAAAAGTCAATGCTGGAGAAACTCAGCAGGTCAAAGTGTATAAATCTCAATGCTGGAGAAACTTAGCAGGTCAAACGAGGCATAAACTCAGTGCTGCAAAAACTCAGCAGGTTAAAAAGTGTAAAAACTCAATGCTGGAGTAACTTAGCAGGTCAAACAATCTAGAAACTCAATGCTGGGGAAACAGCAAGTGAACAGTGTAAAAATTCAATGGTGTGGAATCACAGCAGGTCAAACGGTGTAAAAACTTTGCTCGGAACCTCAGCAGGTCAAACATGGTAAAAACTCAATGCTGGAGAAACTCAGCAGGTAAAAGAGTGCAAAGACCCAATGCTGGTGAAACAGCAAGTGAACAGAGTAAAATCTCAAAGATGAGGAAACTCATCCGGTCAAACAGATTAAAAACTCAGTGCTGGAGAAACTTAGCAGGTCAAAGTGTGTAAAAATTCAATTCTGGAGAAACTCAGTAGGTAAAAAATGTGTAAAAACTGAATGATGGGCAAGCACAGAAGGTCAAACAGTGTAAAAACTCAATGATGGAGAAATTGAACAGGTAAAAAAATTGTGAAAACTCAAGTCTGGGGAAATTCAGCACGTCAAAGTGTGTAAAAACTCAATGCTGGAGAAACTTAGCAGGTCAAAGAGTGTAAAAACTCAATGCTGGAGAAACTTAGCAGGTCAAACAGCGTAAAACTTAATGCTGGAGAAACTCAGCAGGTCAAAGTGTGTAAAAACTCAATTCTGGAGAAACTTAGAAGGTCAAACAATATAGAAACTCAATGCTGGGGAAACAGCAAGTGAACAGTGTAAAAATTCAATGGTGTGGAATCACAGCAGGTCAAACGGTGTAAAAGCTTTGCTCGGAACCTCAGCAGGTCAAACATGGTAAAAACTCAATGCTGGAGAAACTCAGCAGGTAAAAGAGTGCAAAGACCCAATGCTGGTGAAACAGCAAGTGAACAGTGTAAAATCTCAAAGTTGAGGAAACTCATCAGGTCAAACAGTTTAAAAACTCAGTGCTGGAGAAACTCAGCAGGTCAAAGTGTGTAAAAATTCAATTCTGGAGAAACTCAGTAGGTAAAAAATGTTTAAAAACTGAATGATGGGCAAGCACAGAAGGTCAAACGGTGTAAAAACTCAATGCTGCAAAAACTCAGCAGGTTAAAAACTGTAAAAACTTAATGCTGGAGAAACTCAGCAGGTCAAAGTGTGTAAAATTTCAATTCTGGAGAAACTCAGTCGGTAAAAATGTGTAAAAACTAAATGATGTGGAAACAGCAAGTGAACAGTGTAAAAACTCAATGATGGGGAAACTCTGAAGGACAAACAGTTTAAAAAGTCAATGCTGGAGAAACTCAGCAGGTCAAAGTGTGTAAATCTCAATGCTGGAGAAACTTAGCAGGTCGACAGTGTAAAAACTCAATGCTGGGGAAACACTGCAGGTCAAACAGTGTAAAAACTCAAGGCTGGAGAAACTTAGTAGGTCATACAGTGTAAAAACTCAATGCTTGGGAAACACAGCAGGTCAAACAGTGTAAAAACTCACTGCTGGAGAAACTTAGCAGGTCAAACAGTGTAAAAACTCAAGGCTGGAGAAACTTAGCAGGTCAAACAGTGTAAAAACTCAATTCTGGAGAAACTCAGCAGGTAAAAATGTGTGAAAACTGAATGATGGGGAAACACAGCAGGAGAACAGTGTAAAAACTCAATGATGGGGAAACTTACCAGGTGAAAAAGTGTAAAGACTCAATGCTGCAGAAATTGAACAGGTCAAACATTGTAAAAACTCAATGCTGGAGAAACTCGGAAGGACAAACAGTTTAAAAAGTCAATGCTGGAGAAACTCAGCAGGTCAAAGTGTATAAATCTCAATGCTGGAGAAACTTAGCAGGTCAAACGAGGCATAAACTCAGTGCTGCAAAAACTCAGCAGGTTAAAAAGTGTAAAAACTCAATGCTGGAGTAACTTAGCAGGTCAAACAATCTAGAAACTCAATGCTGGGGAAACAGCAAGTGAACAGTGTAAAAATTCAATGGTGTGGAATCACAGCAGGTCAAACGGTGTAAAAACTTTGCTCGGAACCTCAGCAGGTCAAACATGGTAAAAACTCAATGCTGGAGAAACTCAGCAGGTAAAAGAGTGCAAAGACCCAATGCTGGTGAAACAGCAAGTGAACAGAGTAAAATCTCAAAGATGAGGAAACTCATCAGGTCAAACAGATTAAAAACTCAGTGCTGGAGAAACTTAGCAGGTCAAAGTGTGTAAAAATTCAATTCTGGAGAAACTCAGTAGGTAAAAAATGTGTAAAAACTGAATGATGGGCAAGCACAGAAGGTCAAACAGTGTAAAAACTCAATGATGGAGAAATTGAACAGGTAAAAAAATTGTGAAAACTCAAGTCTGGGGAAATTCAGCACGTCAAAGTGTGTAAAAACTCAATGCTGGAGAAACTTAGCAGGTCAAAGAGTGTAAAAACTCAATGCTGGAGAAACTTAGCAGGTCAAACAGCGTAAAACTTAATGCTGGAGAAACTCAGCAGGTCAAAGTGTGTAAAAACTCAATTCTGGAGAAACTTAGAAGGTCAAACAATATAGAAACTCAATGCTGGGGAAACAGCAAGTGAACAGTGTAAAAATTCAATGGTGTGGAATCACAGCAGGTCAAACGGTGTAAAAGCTTTGCTCGGAACCTCAGCAGGTCAAACATGGTAAAAACTCAATGCTGGAGAAACTCAGCAGGTAAAAGAGTGCAAAGACCCAATGCTGGTGAAACAGCAAGTGAACAGTGTAAAATCTCAAAGTTGAGGAAACTCATCAGGTCAAACAGTTTAAAAACTCAGTGCTGGAGAAACTCAGCAGGTCAAAGTGTGTAAAAATTCAATTCTGGAGAAACTCAGTAGGTAAAAAATGTTTAAAAACTGAATGATGGGCAAGCACAGAAGGTCAAACGGTGTAAAAACTCAATGCTGCAAAAACTCAGCAGGTTAAAAACTGTAAAAACTTAATGCTGGAGAAACTCAGCAGGTCAAACAGCGTAAAACTTAATGCTGGCGAAACACCGCAGGTGAACAGTGTAAAAATCAATGCCGGACAAACTCAGCAGGTAAAACAGTGCAAAGACCCAATGCTGGGGAAACAGCAAGTGCAGTGTAAAATATCAAAGATGAGGAAACTTATCAGGTCAAACAGTTTAAAAACACAATGCTGGGGAAACTCAGCAGGTCAAAGTGTGTAAAAACTCAATTCTGGAGAAACTCAGTCGGTAAAAAAGTGTAAAATCTAAATGATGTGGAAACAGCAAGTGAACAGTGTAAAAACTCAATGCTGGAGAAACTTAGCAGGTCAAACAGTGTAAAACCTCAATGCTGGAGAAACTTAGCAGGTCAAACAGTGTAAAAACTCAATGCTGGAGAAACGTAGCAGGTCAAACAGTGTAAAAACTCAATGCTGGAGAAACGTAGCAGGTCAAACAGTGTAAAAACTCAAGGCTGGACAAACTCAGCAGGTTAAAAATTGTAAAGACTTAATGCTGGAGAAACTCAGCAGGTCAAACAGCGTAAAACTTAATGCTGGAGAAACACCACAGGTGAACAGTGTAAAAATCAATGCCGGACAAACTCAGCAGGTAAAACAGTGCAAAGACCCAATGCTGGGGAAACAGCAAGTGCACAGTGTAAAATCTCAAAGATAAGGAAACTTATCAGGTCAAACAGTGTAAAAACTCAAGGCTGGACAAACTCAGCAGGTAAAACAGTGCAAAGACCCAATGCTGGGGAAACAGCAAGTGCACAGTGTAAAATCTCAAAGATAAGGAAACTTATCAGGTCAAACAGTTTAAAAACTCAATGCTGGAGAAACTCAGCGGGTCAAAGTGTGTAAAAACTCAATTCTGGAGAAACTCAGTAGGTAAAAAAGTGTAAAGAAACTAAATGATGTGGAAACAGCAAGTGAAAAGTGTAAAAATTCAATGCTGTGGACTTCAGCAGGTAAAAAAGTGTGAAAATAGAGTGATGGGGAAACACAGCAGGTGAACAGTTTAAAAACTCAATGCTGGAGAAACTCAGCAGGTCAAAGTGTGTAAAATCTCAATTCTGGAGAAACTCAGTCGGTAAAAAAGTGTAAAAACTCAATGATGGTGAAACTCTGAAGGACAAACAGTGTAAAAACTCAATGATGGAGAAACTCAGCAGGTCAAAGTGTGTAAAATCTCAATTCTGGAGAAACTCAGTCGGTAAAAAAGTGTAAAAACTAAATGATGTGAAAACAGCAAGTGAACAGTGTAAAAACTCAATGATGGGGAAACTCTGAAGGACAAACAGTGTAAAAACTCAATGCTGGAGAAACTTAGCAGGTCAAACAGTGCAAAGACCCAATGCTGGGGAAACAGCAAGTGAACAGTGTAAAAATTCAATGCTGGGGCATCAAATTAGGTCAAACGGTGTAAATCTCTGCTGGGGACCTCAACAGGTCAAACATGGTAAAATCTCAATGCTGGAGAAATTCAGCAGGTTCAAACAGTGTAAAAACTCAAAGCTGGAGAAACTTAGCAGGTCAAACAGTGGAAAAATCAATGCTGGAGAAACTCAGCAGGTTAAACAGTGGAAAATATCAATGCTGGAGAAACTCAGCAGGTCAAAGTGTGTAAAAATTCAATTCTGGAGAAACTCAGTCGGTAAAAATGTGTAAAAACTAAATGATGTGGAAACAGCAAGTGAACAAAGTAAAAACTCAATGATGGGGAAACTCTGAAGGACAAACAGTTTAAAAAGTCAATGCTGGAGAAACTCAGTAGGTCAAAGTGTGTAAATCTCAATGCTGGAGAAACTTAGCAGGTCATACAGTGTAAAAACTCAATGCTTGGGAAACACAGCAGGTCAAACAGTGTAAAAACTCACTGCTGGAGAAACTTAGCAGGTGAAACAGCGTAAAACTTAATGCTGGAGAAACTCAGCAGGTCAAAGTGTGTAAAAACTCAATTCTGGAGAAACTTAGAAGGTCAAACAATATAGAAACTCAATGCTGGGGAAACAGCAAGTGAACAGTGTAAAAATTCAATGGTGTGGAATCACAGCAGGTCAAACGGTGTAAAAGCTTTGCTCGGAACCTCAGCAGGTCAAACATGGTAAAAACTCAATGCTGGAGAAACTCAGCAGGTAAAAGAGTGCAAAGACCCAATGCTGGTGAAACAGCAAGTGAACAGTGTAAAATCTAAAAGATGAGGAAACTCATCAGGTCAAACAGTTTAAAAACTCAGTGCTGGAGAAACTCAGCAGGTCAAAGTGTGTAAAAATTCAATTCTGGAGAAACTCAGTAGGTAAAAAATGTTTAAAAACTGAATGATGGGCAAGCACAGAAGGTCAAACGGTGTAAAAACTCAATGCTGCAAAAACTCAGCAGGTTAAAAACTGTAAAAACTTAATGCTGGAGAAACTCAGCAGGTCAAAGTGTGTAAAATTTCAATTCTGGAGAAACTCAGTCGGTAAAAATGTGTAAAAACTAAATGATGTGGAAACAGCAAGTGAACAGTGTAAAAACTCAATGATGGGGAAACTCTGAAGGACAAACAGTTTAAAAAGTCAATGCTGGAGAAACTCAGCAGGTCAAAGTGTGTAAATCTCAATGCTGGAGAAACTTAGCAGGTCGACAGTGTAAAAACTCAATGCTGGGGAAACACTGCAGGTCAAACAGTGTAAAAACTCAAGGCTGGAGAAACTTAGTAGGTCATACAGTGTAAAAACTCAATGCTTGGGAAACACAGCAGGTCAAACAGTGTAAAAACTCACTGCTGGAGAAACTTAGCAGGTCAAACAGTGTAAAAACTCAAGGCTGGAGAAACTTAGCAGGTCAAACAGTGTAAAAACTCAATTCTGGAGAAACTCAGCAGGTAAAAATGTGTGAAAACTGAATGATGGGGAAACACAGCAGGAGAACAGTGTAAAAACTCAATGATGGGGAAACTTACCAGGTGAAAAAGTGTAAAGACTCAATGCTGCAGAAATTGAACAGGTCAAACATTGTAAAAACTCAATGCTGGAGAAACTCGGAAGGACAAACAGTTTAAAAAGTCAATGCTGGAGAAACTCAGCAGGTCAAAGTGTATAAATCTCAATGCTGGAGAAACTTAGCAGGTCAAACGAGGCATAAACTCAGTGCTGCAAAAACTCAGCAGGTTAAAAAGTGTAAAAACTCAATGCTGGAGTAACTTAGCAGGTCAAACAATCTAGAAACTCAATGCTGGGGAAACAGCAAGTGAACAGTGTAAAAATTCAATGGTGTGGAATCACAGCAGGTCAAACGGTGTAAAAACTTTGCTCGGAACCTCAGCAGGTCAAACATGGTAAAAACTCAATGCTGGAGAAACTCAGCAGGTAAAAGAGTGCAAAGACCCAATGCTGGTGAAACAGCAAGTGAACAGAGTAAAATCTCAAAGATGAGGAAACTCATCAGGTCAAACAGATTAAAAACTCAGTGCTGGAGAAACTTAGCAGGTCAAAGTGTGTAAAAATTCAATTCTGGAGAAACTCAGTAGGTAAAAAATGTGTAAAAACTGAATGATGGGCAAGCACAGAAGGTCAAACAGTGTAAAAACTCAATGATGGAGAAATTGAACAGGTAAAAAAATTGTGAAAACTCAAGTCTGGGGAAATTCAGCACGTCAAAGTGTGTAAAAACTCAATGCTGGAGAAACTTAGCAGGTCAAAGAGTGTAAAAACTCAATGCTGGAGAAACTTAGCAGGTCAAACAGCGTAAAACTTAATGCTGGAGAAACTCAGCAGGTCAAAGTGTGTAAAAACTCAATTCTGGAGAAACTTAGAAGGTCAAACAATATAGAAACTCAATGCTGGGGAAACAGCAAGTGAACAGTGTAAAAATTCAATGGTGTGGAATCACAGCAGGTCAAACGGTGTAAAAGCTTTGCTCGGAACCTCAGCAGGTCAAACATGGTAAAAACTCAATGCTGGAGAAACTCAGCAGGTAAAAGAGTGCAAAGACCCAATGCTGGTGAAACAGCAAGTGAACAGTGTAAAATCTCAAAGTTGAGGAAACTCATCAGGTCAAACAGTTTAAAAACTCAGTGCTGGAGAAACTCAGCAGGTCAAAGTGTGTAAAAATTCAATTCTGGAGAAACTCAGTAGGTAAAAAATGTTTAAAAACTGAATGATGGGCAAGCACAGAAGGTCAAACGGTGTAAAAACTCAATGCTGCAAAAACTCAGCAGGTTAAAAACTGTAAAAACTTAATGCTGGAGAAACTCAGCAGGTCAAAGTGTGTAAAATTTCAATTCTGGAGAAACTCAGTCGGTAAAAATGTGTAAAAACTAAATGATGTGGAAACAGCAAGTGAACAGTGTAAAAACTCAATGATGGGGAAACTCTGAAGGACAAACAGTTTAAAAAGTCAATGCTGGAGAAACTCAGCAGGTCAAAGTGTGTAAATCTCAATGCTGGAGAAACTTAGCAGGTCGACAGTGTAAAAACTCAATGCTGGGGAAACACTGCAGGTCAAACAATGTAAAAACTCAAGGCTGGAGAAACTTAGTAGGTCATACAGTGTAAAAACTCAATGCTTGGGAAACACAGCAGGTCAAACAGTGTAAAAACTCACTGCTGGAGAAACTTAGCAGGTCAAACAGTGTAAAAACTCAAGGCTGGAGAAACTTAGCAGGTCAAACAGTGTAAAAACTCAATTCTGGAGAAACTCAGCAGGTAAAAATGTGTGAAAACTGAATGATGGGGAAACACAGCAGGAGAACAGTGTAAAAACTCAATGATGGGGAAACTTACCAGGTGAAAAAGTGTAAAGACTCAATGCTGCAGAAATTGAACAGGTCAAACATTGTAAAAACTCAATGCTGGAGAAACTCGGAAGGACAAACAGTTTAAAAAGTCAATGCTGGAGAAACTCAGCAGGTCAAAGTGTATAAATCTCAATGCTGGAGAAACTTAGCAGGTCAAACGAGGCATAAACTCAGTGCTGCAAAAACTCAGCAGGTTAAAAAGTGTAAAAACTCAATGCTGGAGTAACTTAGCAGGTCAAACAATCTAGAAACTCAATGCTGGGGAAACAGCAAGTGAACAGTGTAAAAATTCAATGGTGTGGAATCACAGCAGGTCAAACGGTGTAAAAACTTTGCTCGGAACCTCAGCAGGTCAAACATGGTAAAAACTCAATGCTGGAGAAACTCAGCAGGTAAAAGAGTGCAAAGACCCAATGCTGGTGAAACAGCAAGTGAACAGAGTAAAATCTCAAAGATGAGGAAACTCATCAGGTCAAACAGATTAAAAACTCAGTGCTGGAGAAACTTAGCAGGTCAAAGTGTGTAAAAATTCAATTCTGGAGAAACTCAGTAGGTAAAAAATGTGTAAAAACTGAATGATGGGCAAGCACAGAAGGTCAAACAGTGTAAAAACTCAATGATGGAGAAATTGAACAGGTAAAAAAATTGTGAAAACTCAAGTCTGGGGAAATTCAGCACGTCAAAGTGTGTAAAAACTCAATGCTGGAGAAACTTAGCAGGTCAAAGAGTGTAAAAACTCAATGCTGGAGAAACTTAGCAGGTCAAACAGCGTAAAACTTAATGCTGGAGAAACTCAGCAGGTCAAAGTGTGTAAAAACTCAATTCTGGAGAAACTTAGAAGGTCAAACAATATAGAAACTCAATGCTGGGGAAACAGCAAGTGAACAGTGTAAAAATTCAATGGTGTGGAATCACAGCAGGTCAAACGGTGTAAAAGCTTTGCACGGAACCTCAGCAGGTCAAACATGGTAAAAACTCAATGCTGGAGAAACTCAGCAGGTAAAAGAGTGCAAAGACCCAATGCTGGTGAAACAGCAAGTGAACAGTGTAAAATCTCAAAGATGAGGAAACTCATCAGGTCAAACAGTTTAAAAACTCAGTGCTGGAGAAACTCAGCAGGTCAAAGTGTGTAAAAATTCAATTCTGGAGAAACTCAGTAGGTAAAAAATGTTTAAAAACTGAATGATGGGCAAGCACAGAAGGTCAAACGGTGTAAAAACTCAATGCTGCAAAAACTCAGCAGGTTAAAAACTGTAAAAACTTAATGCTGGAGAAACTCAGCAGGTCAAACAGCGTAAAACTTAATGCTGGCGAAACACCGCAGGTGAACAGTGTAAAAATCAATGCCGGACAAACTCAGCAGGTAAAACAGTGCAAAGACCCAATGCTGGGGAAACAGCAAGTGCAGTGTAAAATATCAAAGATGAGGAAACTTATCAGGTCAAACAGTTTAAAAACACAATGCTGGGGAAACTCAGCAGGTCAAAGTGTGTAAAAACTCAATTCTGGAGAAACTCAGTCGGTAAAAAAGTGTAAAATCTAAATGATGTGGAAACAGCAAGTGAACAGTGTAAAAACAATGCTGGAGAAACTTAGCAGGTCAAACAGTGTAAAACCTCAATGCTGGAGAAACTTAGCAGGTCAAACAGTGTAAAAACTCAATGCTGGAGAAACGTAGCAGGTCAAACAGTGTAAAAACTCAATGCTGGAGAAACGTAGCAGGTCAAACAGTGTAAAAACTCAAGGCTGGACAAACTCAGCAGGTTAAAAATTGTAAAGACTTAATGCTGGAGAAACTCAGCAGGTCAAACAGCGTAAAACTTAATGCTGGAGAAACACCACAGGTGAACAGTGTAAAAATCAATGCCGGACAAACTCAGCAGGTAAAACAGTGCAAAGACCCAATGCTGGGGAAACAGCAAGTGCACAGTGTAAAATCTCAAAGATAAGGAAACTTATCAGGTCAAACAGTGTAAAAACTCAAGGCTGGACAAACTCAGCAGGTAAAACAGTGCAAAGACCCAATGATGGGGAAACAGCAAGTGCACAGTGTAAAATCTCAAAGATAAGGAAACTTATCAGGTCAAACAGTTTAAAAACTCAATGCTGGAGAAACTCAGCGGGTCAAAGTGTGTAAAAACTCAATTCTGGAGAAACTCAGTAGGTAAAAAAGTGTAAAGAAACTAAATGATGTGGAAACAGCAAGTGAAAAGTGTAAAAATTCAATGCTGTGGACTTCAGCAGGTAAAAAAGTGTGAAAATAGAGTGATGGGGAAACACAGCAGGTGAACAGTTTAAAAACTCAATGCTGGAGAAACTCAGCAGGTCAAAGTGTGTAAAATCTCAATTCTGGAGAAACTCAGTCGGTAAAAAAGTGTAAAAACTCAATGATGGTGAAACTCTGAAGGACAAACAGTGTAAAAACTCAATGATGGAGAAACTCAGCAGGTCAAAGTGTGTAAAATCTCAATTCTGGAGAAACTCAGTCGGTAAAAAAGTGTAAAAACTAAATGATGTGAAAACAGCAAGTGAACAGTGTAAAAACTCAATGATGGGGAAACTCTGAAGGACAAACAGTGTAAAAACTCAATGCTGGAGAAACTTAGCAGGTCAAACAGTGCAAAGACCCAATGCTGGGGAAACAGCAAGTGAACAGTGTAAAAATTCAATGCTGGGGCATCAAATTAGGTCAAACGGTGTAAATCTCTGCTGGGGACCTCAACAGGTCAAACATGGTAAAATCTCAATGCTGGAGAAATTCAGCAGGTTCAAACAGTGTAAAAACTCAAAGCTGGAGAAACTTAGCAGGTCAAACAGTGGAAAAATCAATGCTGGAGAAACTCAGCAGGTTAAACAGTGGAAAATATCAATGCTGGAGAAACTCAGCAGGTCAAAGTGTGTAAAAATTCAATTCTGGAGAAACTCAGTCGGTAAAAATGTGTAAAAACTAAATGATGTGGAAACAGCAAGTGAACAAAGTAAAAACTCAATGATGGGGAAACTCTGAAGGACAAACAGTTTAAAAAGTCAATGCTGGAGAAACTCAGTAGGTCAAAGTGTGTAAATCTCAATGCTGGAGAAACTTAGCAGGTCATACAGTGTAAAAACTCAATGCTTGGGAAACACAGCAGGTCAAACAGTGTAAAAACTCACTGCTGGAGAAACTTAGCAGGTGAAACAGCGTAAAACTTAATGCTGGAGAAACTCAGCAGGTCAAAGTGTGTAAAAACTCAATTCTGGAGAAACTTAGAAGGTCAAACAATATAGAAACTCAATGCTGGGGAAACAGCAAGTGAACAGTGTAAAAATTCAATGGTGTGGAATCACAGCAGGTCAAACGGTGTAAAAGCTTTGCTCGGAACCTCAGCAGGTCAAACATGGTAAAAACTCAATGCTGGAGAAACTCAGCAGGTAAAAGAGTGCAAAGACCCAATGCTGGTGAAACAGCAAGTGAACAGTGTAAAATCTAAAAGATGAGGAAACTCATCAGGTCAAACAGTTTAAAAACTCAGTGCTGGAGAAACTCAGCAGGTCAAAGTGTGTAAAAATTCAATTCTGGAGAAACTCAGTAGGTAAAAAATGTTTAAAAACTGAATGATGGGCAAGCACAGAAGGTCAAACGGTGTAAAAACTCAATGCTGCAAAAACTCAGCAGGTTAAAAACTGTAAAAACTTAATGCTGGAGAAACTCAGCAGGTCAAAGTGTGTAAAATTTCAATTCTGGAGAAACTCAGTCGGTAAAAATGTGTAAAAACTAAATGATGTGGAAACAGCAAGTGAACAGTGTAAAAACTCAATGATGGGGAAACTCTGAAGGACAAACAGTTTAAAAAGTCAATGCTGGAGAAACTCAGCAGGTCAAAGTGTGTAAATCTCAATGCTGGAGAAACTTAGCAGGTCGACAGTGTAAAAACTCAATGCTGGGGAAACACTGCAGGTCAAACAGTGTAAAAACTCAAGGCTGGAGAAACTTAGTAGGTCATACAGTGTAAAAACTCAATGCTTGGGAAACACAGCAGGTCAAACAGTGTAAAAACTCACTGCTGGAGAAACTTAGCAGGTCAAACAGTGTAAAAACTCAAGGCTGGAGAAACTTAGCAGGTCAAACAGTGTAAAAACTCAATTCTGGAGAAACTCAGCAGGTAAAAATGTGTGAAAACTGAATGATGGGGAAACACAGCAGGAGAACAGTGTAAAAACTCAATGATGGGGAAACTTACCAGGTGAAAAAGTGTAAAGACTCAATGCTGCAGAAATTGAACAGGTCAAACATTGTAAAAACTCAATGCTGGAGAAACTCGGAAGGACAAACAGTTTAAAAAGTCAATGCTGGAGAAACTCAGCAGGTCAAAGTGTATAAATCTCAATGCTGGAGAAACTTAGCAGGTCAAACGAGGCATAAACTCAGTGCTGCAAAAACTCAGCAGGTTAAAAAGTGTAAAAACTCAATGCTGGAGTAACTTAGCAGGTCAAACAATCTAGAAACTCAATGCTGGGGAAACAGCAAGTGAACAGTGTAAAAATTCAATGGTGTGGAATCACAGCAGGTCAAACGGTGTAAAAACTTTGCTCGGAACCTCAGCAGGTCAAACATGGTAAAAACTCAATGCTGGAGAAACTCAGCAGGTAAAAGAGTGCAAAGACCCAATGCTGGTGAAACAGCAAGTGAACAGAGTAAAATCTCAAAGATGAGGAAACTCATCAGGTCAAACAGATTAAAAACTCAGTGCTGGAGAAACTTAGCAGGTCAAAGTGTGTAAAAATTCAATTCTGGAGAAACTCAGTAGGTAAAAAATGTGTAAAAACTGAATGATGGGCAAGCACAGAAGGTCAAACAGTGTAAAAACTCAATGATGGAGAAATTGAACAGGTAAAAAAATTGTGAAAACTCAAGTCTGGGGAAATTCAGCACGTCAAAGTGTGTAAAAACTCAATGCTGGAGAAACTTAGCAGGTCAAAGAGTGTAAAAACTCAATGCTGGAGAAACTTAGCAGGTCAAACAGCGTAAAACTTAATGCTGGAGAAACTCAGCAGGTCAAAGTGTGTAAAAACTCAATTCTGGAGAAACTTAGAAGGTCAAACAATATAGAAACTCAATGCTGGGGAAACAGCAAGTGAACAGTGTAAAAATTCAATGGTGTGGAATCACAGCAGGTCAAACGGTGTAAAAGCTTTGCTCGGAACCTCAGCAGGTCAAACATGGTAAAAACTCAATGCTGGAGAAACTCGGAAGGACAAACAGTTTAAAAAGTCAATGCTGGAGAAACTCAGCAGGTCAAAGTGTATAAATCTCAATGCTGGAGAAACTTAGCAGGTCAAACGAGGCATAAACTCAGTGCTGCAAAAACTCAGCAGGTTAAAAAGTGTAAAAACTCAATGCTGGAGTAACTTAGCAGGTCAAACAATCTAGAAACTCAATGCTGGGGAAACAGCAAGTGAACAGTGTAAAAATTCAATGGTGTGGAATCACAGCAGGTCAAACGGTGTAAAAACTTTGCTCGGAACCTCAGCAGGTCAAACATGGTAA
This sequence comes from Narcine bancroftii, assembly GCF_036971445.1. NCBI lineage: Eukaryota > Metazoa > Chordata > Chondrichthyes > Torpediniformes > Narcinidae > Narcine > Narcine bancroftii. The sequence goes on from NC_091474.1 coordinate 244,586,891, forward strand.
AAACTCAATGCTGGAGAAACTCAGCAGGTAAAAGAGTGCAAAGACCCAATGCTGGTGAAACAGCAAGTGAACAGAGTAAAATCTCAAAGATGAGGAAACTCATCAGGTCAAACAGATTAAAAACTCAGTGCTGGAGAAACTTAGCAGGTCAAAGTGTGTAAAAATTCAATTCTGGAGAAACTCAGTAGGTAAAAAATGTGTAAAAACTGAATGATGGGCAAGCACAGAAGGTCAAACAGTGTAAAAACTCAATGATGGAGAAATTGAACAGGTAAAAAAATTGTGAAAACTCAAGTCTGGGGAAATTCAGCACGTCAAAGTGTGTAAAAACTCAATGCTGGAGAAACTTAGCAGGTCAAAGAGTGTAAAAACTCAATGCTGGAGAAACTTAGCAGGTCAAACAGCGTAAAACTTAATGCTGGAGAAACTCAGCAGGTCAAAGTGTGTAAAAACTCAATTCTGGAGAAACTTAGAAGGTCAAACAATATAGAAACTCAATGCTGGGGAAACAGCAAGTGAACAGTGTAAAAATTCAATGGTGTGGAATCACAGCAGGTCAAACGGTGTAAAAGCTTTGCTCGGAACCTCAGCAGGTCAAACATGGTAAAAACTCAATGCTGGAGAAACTCAGCAGGTAAAAGAGTGCAAAGACCCAATGCTGGTGAAACAGCAAGTGAACAGTGTAAAATCTCAAAGTTGAGGAAACTCATCAGGTCAAACAGTTTAAAAACTCAGTGCTGGAGAAACTCAGCAGGTCAAAGTGTGTAAAAATTCAATTCTGGAGAAACTCAGTAGGTAAAAAATGTTTAAAAACTGAATGATGGGCAAGCACAGAAGGTCAAACGGTGTAAAAACTCAATGCTGCAAAAACTCAGCAGGTTAAAAACTGTAAAAACTTAATGCTGGAGAAACTCAGCAGGTCAAACAGCGTAAAACTTAATGCTGGCGAAACACCGCAGGTGAACAGTGTAAAAATCAATGCCGGACAAACTCAGCAGGTAAAACAGTGCAAAGACCCAATGCTGGGGAAACAGCAAGTGCAGTGTAAAATATCAAAGATGAGGAAACTTATCAGGTCAAACAGTTTAAAAACACAATGCTGGGGAAACTCAGCAGGTCAAAGTGTGTAAAAACTCAATTCTGGAGAAACTCAGTCGGTAAAAAAGTGTAAAATCTAAATGATGTGGAAACAGCAAGTGAACAGTGTAAAAACTCAATGCTGGAGAAACTTAGCAGGTCAAACAGTGTAAAACCTCAATGCTGGAGAAACTTAGCAGGTCAAACAGTGTAAAAACTCAATGCTGGAGAAACGTAGCAGGTCAAACAGTGTAAAAACTCAATGCTGGAGAAACGTAGCAGGTCAAACAGTGTAAAAACTCAAGGCTGGACAAACTCAGCAGGTTAAAAATTGTAAAGACTTAATGCTGGAGAAACTCAGCAGGTCAAACAGCGTAAAACTTAATGCTGGAGAAACACCACAGGTGAACAGTGTAAAAATCAATGCCGGACAAACTCAGCAGGTAAAACAGTGCAAAGACCCAATGCTGGGGAAACAGCAAGTGCACAGTGTAAAATCTCAAAGATAAGGAAACTTATCAGGTCAAACAGTGTAAAAACTCAAGGCTGGACAAACTCAGCAGGTAAAACAGTGCAAAGACCCAATGCTGGGGAAACAGCAAGTGCACAGTGTAAAATCTCAAAGATAAGGAAACTTATCAGGTCAAACAGTTTAAAAACTCAATGCTGGAGAAACTCAGCGGGTCAAAGTGTGTAAAAACTCAATTCTGGAGAAACTCAGTAGGTAAAAAAGTGTAAAGAAACTAAATGATGTGGAAACAGCAAGTGAAAAGTGTAAAAATTCAATGCTGTGGACTTCAGCAGGTAAAAAAGTGTGAAAATAGAGTGATGGGGAAACACAGCAGGTGAACAGTTTAAAAACTCAATGCTGGAGAAACTCAGCAGGTCAAAGTGTGTAAAATCTCAATTCTGGAGAAACTCAGTCGGTAAAAAAGTGTAAAAACTCAATGATGGTGAAACTCTGAAGGACAAACAGTGTAAAAACTCAATGATGGAGAAACTCAGCAGGTCAAAGTGTGTAAAATCTCAATTCTGGAGAAACTCAGTCGGTAAAAAAGTGTAAAAACTAAATGATGTGAAAACAGCAAGTGAACAGTGTAAAAACTCAATGATGGGGAAACTCTGAAGGACAAACAGTGTAAAAACTCAATGCTGGAGAAACTTAGCAGGTCAAACAGTGCAAAGACCCAATGCTGGGGAAACAGCAAGTGAACAGTGTAAAAATTCAATGCTGGGGCATCAAATTAGGTCAAACGGTGTAAATCTCTGCTGGGGACCTCAACAGGTCAAACATGGTAAAATCTCAATGCTGGAGAAATTCAGCAGGTTCAAACAGTGTAAAAACTCAAAGCTGGAGAAACTTAGCAGGTCAAACAGTGGAAAAATCAATGCTGGAGAAACTCAGCAGGTTAAACAGTGGAAAATATCAATGCTGGAGAAACTCAGCAGGTCAAAGTGTGTAAAAATTCAATTCTGGAGAAACTCAGTCGGTAAAAATGTGTAAAAACTAAATGATGTGGAAACAGCAAGTGAACAAAGTAAAAACTCAATGATGGGGAAACTCTGAAGGACAAACAGTTTAAAAAGTCAATGCTGGAGAAACTCAGTAGGTCAAAGTGTGTAAATCTCAATGCTGGAGAAACTTAGCAGGTCATACAGTGTAAAAACTCAATGCTTGGGAAACACAGCAGGTCAAACAGTGTAAAAACTCACTGCTGGAGAAACTTAGCAGGTGAAACAGCGTAAAACTTAATGCTGGAGAAACTCAGCAGGTCAAAGTGTGTAAAAACTCAATTCTGGAGAAACTTAGAAGGTCAAACAATATAGAAACTCAATGCTGGGGAAACAGCAAGTGAACAGTGTAAAAATTCAATGGTGTGGAATCACAGCAGGTCAAACGGTGTAAAAGCTTTGCTCGGAACCTCAGCAGGTCAAACATGGTAAAAACTCAATGCTGGAGAAACTCAGCAGGTAAAAGAGTGCAAAGACCCAATGCTGGTGAAACAGCAAGTGAACAGTGTAAAATCTAAAAGATGAGGAAACTCATCAGGTCAAACAGTTTAAAAACTCAGTGCTGGAGAAACTCAGCAGGTCAAAGTGTGTAAAAATTCAATTCTGGAGAAACTCAGTAGGTAAAAAATGTTTAAAAACTGAATGATGGGCAAGCACAGAAGGTCAAACGGTGTAAAAACTCAATGCTGCAAAAACTCAGCAGGTTAAAAACTGTAAAAACTTAATGCTGGAGAAACTCAGCAGGTCAAAGTGTGTAAAATTTCAATTCTGGAGAAACTCAGTCGGTAAAAATGTGTAAAAACTAAATGATGTGGAAACAGCAAGTGAACAGTGTAAAAACTCAATGATGGGGAAACTCTGAAGGACAAACAGTTTAAAAAGTCAATGCTGGAGAAACTCAGCAGGTCAAAGTGTGTAAATCTCAATGCTGGAGAAACTTAGCAGGTCGACAGTGTAAAAACTCAATGCTGGGGAAACACTGCAGGTCAAACAGTGTAAAAACTCAAGGCTGGAGAAACTTAGTAGGTCATACAGTGTAAAAACTCAATGCTTGGGAAACACAGCAGGTCAAACAGTGTAAAAACTCACTGCTGGAGAAACTTAGCAGGTCAAACAGTGTAAAAACTCAAGGCTGGAGAAACTTAGCAGGTCAAACAGTGTAAAAACTCAATTCTGGAGAAACTCAGCAGGTAAAAATGTGTGAAAACTGAATGATGGGGAAACACAGCAGGAGAACAGTGTAAAAACTCAATGATGGGGAAACTTACCAGGTGAAAAAGTGTAAAGACTCAATGCTGCAGAAATTGAACAGGTCAAACATTGTAAAAACTCAATGCTGGAGAAACTCGGAAGGACAAACAGTTTAAAAAGTCAATGCTGGAGAAACTCAGCAGGTCAAAGTGTATAAATCTCAATGCTGGAGAAACTTAGCAGGTCAAACGAGGCATAAACTCAGTGCTGCAAAAACTCAGCAGGTTAAAAAGTGTAAAAACTCAATGCTGGAGTAACTTAGCAGGTCAAACAATCTAGAAACTCAATGCTGGGGAAACAGCAAGTGAACAGTGTAAAAATTCAATGGTGTGGAATCACAGCAGGTCAAACGGTGTAAAAACTTTGCTCGGAACCTCAGCAGGTCAAACATGGTAAAAACTCAATGCTGGAGAAACTCAGCAGGTAAAAGAGTGCAAAGACCCAATGCTGGTGAAACAGCAAGTGAACAGAGTAAAATCTCAAAGATGAGGAAACTCATCAGGTCAAACAGATTAAAAACTCAGTGCTGGAGAAACTTAGCAGGTCAAAGTGTGTAAAAATTCAATTCTGGAGAAACTCAGTAGGTAAAAAATGTGTAAAAACTGAATGATGGGCAAGCACAGAAGGTCAAACAGTGTAAAAACTCAATGATGGAGAAATTGAACAGGTAAAAAAATTGTGAAAACTCAAGTCTGGGGAAATTCAGCACGTCAAAGTGTGTAAAAACTCAATGCTGGAGAAACTTAGCAGGTCAAAGAGTGTAAAAACTCAATGCTGGAGAAACTTAGCAGGTCAAACAGCGTAAAACTTAATGCTGGAGAAACTCAGCAGGTCAAAGTGTGTAAAAACTCAATTCTGGAGAAACTTAGAAGGTCAAACAATATAGAAACTCAATGCTGGGGAAACAGCAAGTGAACAGTGTAAAAATTCAATGGTGTGGAATCACAGCAGGTCAAACGGTGTAAAAGCTTTGCTCGGAACCTCAGCAGGTCAAACATGGTAAAAACTCAATGCTGGAGAAACTCGGAAGGACAAACAGTTTAAAAAGTCAATGCTGGAGAAACTCAGCAGGTCAAAGTGTATAAATCTCAATGCTGGAGAAACTTAGCAGGTCAAACGAGGCATAAACTCAGTGCTGCAAAAACTCAGCAGGTTAAAAAGTGTAAAAACTCAATGCTGGAGTAACTTAGCAGGTCAAACAATCTAGAAACTCAATGCTGGGGAAACAGCAAGTGAACAGTGTAAAAATTCAATGGTGTGGAATCACAGCAGGTCAAACGGTGTAAAAACTTTGCTCGGAACCTCAGCAGGTCAAACATGGTAAAAACTCAATGCTGGAGAAACTCAGCAGGTAAAAGAGTGCAAAGACCCAATGCTGGTGAAACAGCAAGTGAACAGAGTAAAATCTCAAAGATGAGGAAACTCATCAGGTCAAACAGATTAAAAACTCAGTGCTGGAGAAACTTAGCAGGTCAAAGTGTGTAAAAATTCAATTCTGGAGAAACTCAGTAGGTAAAAAATGTGTAAAAACTGAATGATGGGCAAGCACAGAAGGTCAAACAGTGTAAAAACTCAATGATGGAGAAATTGAACAGGTAAAAAAATTGTGAAAACTCAAGTCTGGGGAAATTCAGCACGTCAAAGTGTGTAAAAACTCAATGCTGGAGAAACTTAGCAGGTCAAAGAGTGTAAAAACTCAATGCTGGAGAAACTTAGCAGGTCAAACAGCGTAAAACTTAATGCTGGAGAAACTCAGCAGGTCAAAGTGTGTAAAAACTCAATTCTGGAGAAACTTAGAAGGTCAAACAATATAGAAACTCAATGCTGGGGAAACAGCAAGTGAACAGTGTAAAAATTCAATGGTGTGGAATCACAGCAGGTCAAACGGTGTAAAAGCTTTGCTCGGAACCTCAGCAGGTCAAACATGGTAAAAACTCAATGCTGGAGAAACTCAGCAGGTAAAAGAGTGCAAAGACCCAATGCTGGTGAAACAGCAAGTGAACAGTGTAAAATCTCAAAGTTGAGGAAACTCATCAGGTCAAACAGTTTAAAAACTCAGTGCTGGAGAAACTCAGCAGGTCAAAGTGTGTAAAAATTCAATTCTGGAGAAACTCAGTAGGTAAAAAATGTTTAAAAACTGAATGATGGGCAAGCACAGAAGGTCAAACGGTGTAAAAACTCAATGCTGCAAAAACTCAGCAGGTTAAAAACTGTAAAAACTTAATGCTGGAGAAACTCAGCAGGTCAAACAGCGTAAAACTTAATGCTGGCGAAACACCGCAGGTGAACAGTGTAAAAATCAATGCCGGACAAACTCAGCAGGTAAAACAGTGCAAAGACCCAATGCTGGGGAAACAGCAAGTGCAGTGTAAAATATCAAAGATGAGGAAACTTATCAGGTCAAACAGTTTAAAAACACAATGCTGGGGAAACTCAGCAGGTCAAAGTGTGTAAAAACTCAATTCTGGAGAAACTCAGTCGGTAAAAAAGTGTAAAATCTAAATGATGTGGAAACAGCAAGTGAACAGTGTAAAAACTCAATGCTGGAGAAACTTAGCAGGTCAAACAGTGTAAAACCTCAATGCTGGAGAAACTTAGCAGGTCAAACAGTGTAAAAACTCAATGCTGGAGAAACGTAGCAGGTCAAACAGTGTAAAAACTCAATGCTGGAGAAACGTAGCAGGTCAAACAGTGAAAAACTCAAGGCTGGACAAACTCAGCAGGTTAAAAATTGTAAAGACTTAATGCTGGAGAAACTCAGCAGGTCAAACAGCGTAAAACTTAATGCTGGAGAAACACCACAGGTGAACAGTGTAAAAATCAATGCCGGACAAACTCAGCAGGTAAAACAGTGCAAAGACCCAATGCTGGGGAAACAGCAAGTGCACAGTGTAAAATCTCAAAGATAAGGAAACTTATCAGGTCAAACAGTGTAAAAACTCAAGGCTGGACAAACTCAGCAGGTAAAACAGTGCAAAGACCCAATGCTGGGGAAACAGCAAGTGCACAGTGTAAAATCTCAAAGATAAGGAAACTTATCAGGTCAAACAGTTTAAAAACTCAATGCTGGAGAAACTCAGCGGGTCAAAGTGTGTAAAAACTCAATTCTGGAGAAACTCAGTAGGTAAAAAAGTGTAAAGAAACTAAATGATGTGGAAACAGCAAGTGAAAAGTGTAAAAATTCAATGCTGTGGACTTCAGCAGGTAAAAAAGTGTGAAAATAGAGTGATGGGGAAACACAGCAGGTGAACAGTTTAAAAACTCAATGCTGGAGAAACTCAGCAGGTCAAAGTGTGTAAAATCTCAATTCTGGAGAAACTCAGTCGGTAAAAAAGTGTAAAAACTCAATGATGGTGAAACTCTGAAGGACAAACAGTGTAAAAGCTCAATGATGGAGAAACTCAGCAGGTCAAAGTGTGTAAAATCTCAATTCTGGAGAAACTCAGTCGGTAAAAAAGTGTAAAAACTAAATGATGTGAAAACAGCAAGTGAACAGTGTAAAAACTCAATGATGGGGAAACTCTGAAGGACAAACAGTGTAAAAACTCAATGCTGGAGAAACTTAGCAGGTCAAACAGTGCAAAGACCCAATGCTGGGGAAACAGCAAGTGAACAGTGTAAAAATTCAATGCTGGGGCATCAAATTAGGTCAAACGGTGTAAATCTCTGCTGGGGACCTCAACAGGTCAAACATGGTAAAATCTCAATGCTGGAGAAATTCAGCAGGTTCAAACAGTGTAAAAACTCAAAGCTGGAGAAACTTAGCAGGTCAAACAGTGGAAAAATCAATGCTGGAGAAACTCAGCAGGTTAAACAGTGGAAAATATCAATGCTGGAGAAACTCAGCAGGTCAAAGTGTGTAAAAATTCAATTCTGGAGAAACTCAGTCGGTAAAAATGTGTAAAAACTAAATGATGTGGAAACAGCAAGTGAACAAAGTAAAAACTCAATGATGGGGAAACTCTGAAGGACAAACAGTTTAAAAAGTCAATGCTGGAGAAACTCAGTAGGTCAAAGTGTGTAAATCTCAATGCTGGAGAAACTTAGCAGGTCATACAGTGTAAAAACTCAATGCTTGGGAAACACAGCAGGTCAAACAGTGTAAAAACTCACTGCTGGAGAAACTTAGCAGGTGAAACAGCGTAAAACTTAATGCTGGAGAAACTCAGCAGGTCAAAGTGTGTAAAAACTCAATTCTGGAGAAACTTAGAAGGTCAAACAATATAGAAACTCAATGCTGGGGAAACAGCAAGTGAACAGTGTAAAAATTCAATGGTGTGGAATCACAGCAGGTCAAACGGTGTAAAAGCTTTGCTCGGAACCTCAGCAGGTCAAACATGGTAAAAACTCAATGCTGGAGAAACTCAGCAGGTAAAAGAGTGCAAAGACCCAATGCTGGTGAAACAGCAAGTGAACAGTGTAAAATCTAAAAGATGAGGAAACTCATCAGGTCAAACAGTTTAAAAACTCAGTGCTGGAGAAACTCAGCAGGTCAAAGTGTGTAAAAATTCAATTCTGGAGAAACTCAGTAGGTAAAAAATGTTTAAAAACTGAATGATGGGCAAGCACAGAAGGTCAAACGGTGTAAAAACTCAATGCTGCAAAAACTCAGCAGGTTAAAAACTGTAAAAACTTAATGCTGGAGAAACTCAGCAGGTCAAAGTGTGTAAAATTTCAATTCTGGAGAAACTCAGTCGGTAAAAATGTGTAAAAACTAAATGATGTGGAAACAGCAAGTGAACAGTGTAAAAACTCAATGATGGGGAAACTCTGAAGGACAAACAGTTTAAAAAGTCAATGCTGGAGAAACTCAGCAGGTCAAAGTGTGTAAATCTCAATGCTGGAGAAACTTAGCAGGTCGACAGTGTAAAAACTCAATGCTGGGGAAACACTGCAGGTCAAACAGTGTAAAAACTCAAGGCTGGAGAAACTTAGTAGGTCATACAGTGTAAAAACTCAATGCTTGGGAAACACAGCAGGTCAAACAGTGTAAAAACTCACTGCTGGAGAAACTTAGCAGGTCAAACAGTGTAAAAACTCAAGGCTGGAGAAACTTAGCAGGTCAAACAGTGTAAAAACTCAATTCTGGAGAAACTCAGCAGGTAAAAATGTGTGAAAACTGAATGATGGGGAAACACAGCAGGAGAACAGTGTAAAAACTCAATGATGGGGAAACTTACCAGGTGAAAAAGTGTAAAGACTCAATGCTGCAGAAATTGAACAGGTCAAACATTGTAAAAACTCAATGCTGGAGAAACTCGGAAGGACAAACAGTTTAAAAAGTCAATGCTGGAGAAACTCAGCAGGTCAAAGTGTATAAATCTCAATGCTGGAGAAACTTAGCAGGTCAAACGAGGCATAAACTCAGTGCTGCAAAAACTCAGCAGGTTAAAAAGTGTAAAAACTCAATGCTGGAGTAACTTAGCAGGTCAAACAATCTAGAAACTCAATGATGGGGAAACAGCAAGTGAACAGTGTAAAAATTCAATGGTGTGGAATCACAGCAGGTCAAACGGTGTAAAAACTTTGCTCGGAACCTCAGCAGGTCAAACATGGTAAAAACTCAATGCTGGAGAAACTCAGCAGGTAAAAGAGTGCAAAGACCCAATGCTGGTGAAACAGCAAGTGAACAGAGTAAAATCTCAAAGATGAGGAAACTCATCAGGTCAAACAGATTAAAAACTCAGTGCTGGAGAAACTTAGCAGGTCAAAGTGTGTAAAAATTCAATTCTGGAGAAACTCAGTAGGTAAAAAATGTGTAAAAACTGAATGATGGGCAAGCACAGAAGGTCAAACAGTGTAAAAACTCAATGATGGAGAAATTGAACAGGTAAAAAAATTGTGAAAACTCAAGTCTGGGGAAATTCAGCACGTCAAAGTGTGTAAAAACTCAATGCTGGAGAAACTTAGCAGGTCAAAGAGTGTAAAAACTCAATGCTGGAGAAACTTAGCAGGTCAAACAGCGTAAAACTTAATGCTGGAGAAACTCAGCAGGTCAAAGTGTGTAAAAACTCAATTCTGGAGAAACTTAGAAGGTCAAACAATATAGAAACTCAATGCTGGGGAAACAGCAACTGAACGGTGTAAAAATTCAATGGTGTGGAATCACAGCAGGTCAAACGGTGTAAAAGCTTTGCTCGGAACCTCAGCAGGTCAAACATGGTAAAAAACTCAATGCTGGAGAAACTCAGCAGGTAAAAGAGTGCAAAGACCCAATGCTGGTGAAACAGCAAGTGAACAGTGTAAAATCTCAAAGATGAGGAAACTCATCAGGTCAAACAGTTTAAAAACTCAGTGCTGGAGAAACTCAGCTGGTCAAAGTGTGTAAAAATTCAATTCTGGAGAAACTCAGTAGGTAAAAAATGTTTAAAAACTGAATGATGGGCAAGCACAGAAGGTCAAACGGTGTAAAAACTCAATGCTGCAAAAACTCAGCAGGTTAAAAACTGTAAAAACTTAATGCTGGAGAAACTCAGCAGGTCAAACAGCGTAAAACTTAATGCTGGCGAAACACCGCAGGTGAACAGTGTAAAAATCAATGCCGGACAAACTCAGCAGGTAAAACAGTGCAAAGACCCAATGCTGGGGAAACAGCAAGTGCAGTGTAAAATATCAAAGATGAGGAAACTTATCAGGTCAAACAGTTTAAAAACACAATGCTGGGGAAACTCAGCAGGTCAAAGTGTGTAAAAACTCAATTCTGGAGAAACTCAGTCGGTAAAAAAGTGTAAAATCTAAATGTTGTGGAAACAGCAAGTGAACAGTGTAAAAACTCAATGCTGGGGAAACACAGCAGGTCAAAGAGTGTAAAAACTCAAGGCTGGAGAAACTTAGCAGGTCAAACAGTGGAAAATCTCAATGCTGGAGACACTCAGCAGGTCAAAGTGTGTAAAATCTCACTGCTGGAGAAACTTAGCAGGTCAAACAGTGTAAAAATTCAATTCTGGAGAAACTCAGTCGGTAAAAATGTGTAAAAACTAAATGATGTGGAAACAGCAAGTGAACAAAGTAAAAACTCAATGATGGGGAAACTCTGAAGGACAAACAGTTTAAAAAGTCAATGCTGGAGAAACTCAGTAGGTCAAAGTGTGTAAATCTCAATGCTGGAGAAACTTAGCAGGTCATACAGTGTAAAAACTCAATGCTTGGGAAACACAGCAGGTCAAACAGTGTAAAAACTCACTGCTGGAGAAACTTAGCAGGTGAAACAGCGTAAAACTTAATGCTGGAGAAACTCAGCAGGTCAAAGTGTGTAAAAACTCAATTCTGGAGAAACTTAGAAGGTCAAACAATATAGAAACTCAATGCTGGGGAAACAGCAAGTGAACAGTGTAAAAATTCAATGGTGTGGAATCACAGCAGGTCAAACGGTGTAAAAGCTTTGCTCGGAACCTCAGCAGGTCAAACATGGTAAAAACTCAATGCTGGAGAAACTCAGCAGGTAAAAGAGTGCAAAGACCCAATGCTGGTGAAACAGCAAGTGAACAGTGTAAAATCTAAAAGATGAGGAAACTCATCAGGTCAAACAGTTTAAAAACTCAGTGCTGGAGAAACTCAGCAGGTCAAAGTGTGTAAAAATTCAATTCTGGAGAAACTCAGTAGGTAAAAAATGTTTAAAAACTGAATGATGGGCAAGCACAGAAGGTCAAACGGTGTAAAAACTCAATGCTGCAAAAACTCAGCAGGTTAAAAACTGTAAAAACTTAATGCTGGAGAAACTCAGCAGGTCAAAGTGTGTAAAATTTCAATTCTGGAGAAACTCAGTCGGTAAAAATGTGTAAAAACTAAATGATGTGGAAACAGCAAGTGAACAGTGTAAAAACTCAATGATGGGGAAACTCTGAAGGACAAACAGTTTAAAAAGTCAATGCTGGAGAAACTCAGCAGGTCAAAGTGTGTAAATCTCAATGCTGGAGAAACTTAGCAGGTCGACAGTGTAAAAACTCAATGCTGGGGAAACACTGCAGGTCAAACAGTGTAAAAACTCAAGGCTGGAGAAACTTAGTAGGTCATACAGTGTAAAAACTCAATGCTTGGGAAACACAGCAGGTCAAACAGTGTAAAAACTCACTGCTGGAGAAACTTAGCAGGTCAAACAGTGTAAAAACTCAAGGCTGGAGAAACTTAGCAGGTCAAACAGTGTAAAAACTCAATTCTGGAGAAACTCAGCAGGTAAAAATGTGTGAAAACTGAATGATGGGGAAACACAGCAGGAGAACAGTGTAAAAACTCAATGATGGGGAAACTTACCAGGTGAAAAAGTGTAAAGACTCAATGCTGCAGAAATTGAACAGGTCAAACATTGTAAAAACTCAATGCTGGAGAAACTCGGAAGGACAAACAGTTTAAAAAGTCAATGCTGGAGAAACTCAGCAGGTCAAAGTGTATAAATCTCAATGCTGGAGAAACTTAGCAGGTCAAACGAGGCATAAACTCAGTGCTGCAAAAACTCAGCAGGTTAAAAAGTGTAAAAACTCAATGCTGGAGTAACTTAGCAGGTCAAACAATCTAGAAACTCAATGATGGGGAAACAGCAAGTGAACAGTGTAAAAATTCAATGGTGTGGAATCACAGCAGGTCAAACGGTGTAAAAACTTTGCTCGGAACCTCAGCAGGTCAAACATGGTAAAAACTCAATGCTGGAGAAACTCAGCAGGTAAAAGAGTGCAAAGACCCAATGCTGGTGAAACAGCAAGTGAACAGAGTAAAATCTCAAAGATGAGGAAACTCATCAGGTCAAACAGATTAAAAACTCAGTGCTGGAGAAACTTAGCAGGTCAAAGTGTGTAAAAATTCAATTCTGGAGAAACTCAGTAGGTAAAAAATGTGTAAAAACTGAATGATGGGCAAGCACAGAAGGTCAAACAGTGTAAAAACTCAATGATGGAGAAATTGAACAGGTAAAAAAATTGTGAAAACTCAAGTCTGGGGAAATTCAGCACGTCAAAGTGTGTAAAAACTCAATGCTGGAGAAACTTAGCAGGTCAAAGAGTGTAAAAACTCAATGCTGGAGAAACTTAGCAGGTCAAACAGCGTAAAACTTAATGCTGGAGAAACTCAGCAGGTCAAAGTGTGTAAAAACTCAATTCTGGAGAAACTTAGAAGGTCAAACAATATAGAAACTCAATGCTGGGGAAACAGCAAGTGAACGGTGTAAAAATTCAATGGTGTGGAATCACAGCAGGTCAAACGGTGTAAAAGCTTTGCTCGGAACCTCAGCAGGTCAAACATGGTAAAAAACTCAATGCTGGAGAAACTCAGCAGGTAAAAGAGTGCAAAGACCCAATGCTGGTGAAACAGCAAGTGAACAGTGTAAAATCTCAAAGATGAGGAAACTCATCAGGTCAAACAGTTTAAAAACTCAGTGCTGGAGAAACTCAGCTGGTCAAAGTGTGTAAAAATTCAATTCTGGAGAAACTCAGTAGGTAAAAAATGTTTAAAAACTGAATGATGGGCAAGCACAGAAGGTCAAACGGTGTAAAAACTCAATGCTGCAAAAACTCAGCAGGTTAAAAACTGTAAAAACTTAATGCTGGAGAAACTCAGCAGGTCAAACAGCGTAAAACTTAATGCTGGCGAAACACCGCAGGTGAACAGTGTAAAAATCAATGCCGGACAAACTCAGCAGGTAAAACAGTGCAAAGACCCAATGCTGGGGAAACAGCAAGTGCAGTGTAAAATATCAAAGATGAGGAAACTTATCAGGTCAAACAGTTTAAAAACACAATGCTGGGGAAACTCAGCAGGTCAAAGTGTGTAAAAACTCAATTCTGGAGAAACTCAGTCGGTAAAAAAGTGTAAAATCTAAATGTTGTGGAAACAGCAAGTGAACAGTGTAAAAACTCAATGCTGGGGAAACACAGCAGGTCAAAGAGTGTAAAAACTCAAGGCTGGAGAAACTTAGCAGGTCAAACAGTGGAAAATCTCAATGCTGGAGACACTCAGCAGGTCAAAGTGTGTAAAATCTCAAGTCTGGAGAAACTCAGTCGGTAAAAAAGTGTAAAAACTAAATGATGTGGAAACAGCAAGTGAACAGTGTAAAAACTCAATGATGGGGAAACTCTGAAGGACAAACAGTGTAAAAACTCAATGATGGAGAAACTCAGCAGGTCAAAGTGTGTAAATCTCAATGCTGGAGAAACTTAGCAGGTTAAACAGTGCAAAACTAAATGATTGGAAAACCAAGCAGGTGAAACGGTTTAAAAATTAAATGCTGGAGAAACTTAGCAGGTCAAACAGTGCAAAGACCCAATGCTGGGGAAACAGCAAGTGAACAGTGAAAAAATTCAATGCTCGGGCATCAAATTAGGTCAAACGGTGTAAATCTCTGCTGGGGACCTCAACAGGTCAAACATGGTAAAATCTCAATGCTGGAGAAATTCAGCAGGTTCAAACAGTGTAAAATCTCAATTCTGGAGAAACTCAGTCGGTAAAAAAGTGTAAAAACTAAATGATGTGGAAACAGCAAGTGAACAGTGTAAAAACTCAATGATGGGGAAACTCTGAAGGACAAACAGTTTAAAAAGTCAATGCTGGAGAAACTCAGCAGGTCAAAGTGTGTAAATCTCAATGCTGGAGAAACTTAGCAGGTCGACAGTGTAAAAACTCAATGCTGGGGAAACACTGCAGGTCAAACAGTGTAAAAACTCAAGGCTGGAGAAACTTAGTAGGTCATACAGTGTAAAAACTCAATGCTTGGGAAACACAGCAGGTCAAACAGTGTAAAAACTCACTGCTGGAGAAACTTAGCAGGTCAAACAGTGTAAAAACTCAAGGCTGGAGAAACTTAGCAGGTCAAACAGTGTAAATCTCAATTCTGGAGAAACTCAGCAGGTAAAAATGTGTGAAAACTGAATGATGGGGAAACACAGCAGGAGAACAGTGTAAAAACTCAATGATGGGGAAACTTACCAGGTGAAAAAGTGTAAAGACTCAATGCTGCAGAAATTGAACAGGTCAAACATTGTAAAAACTCAATGCCGGAGAAACTCTGAAGGACAAACAGTTTAAAAACTCAATGCTGGAGAAACGTAGCAGGTCAAACAGTGTAAAAACTCAATGCTGGAGAAGCGTAGCAGGTCAAACAGTGTAAAAACTCAATGCTGGAGAAATTGAACAGGTAAAAAATTGTGAAAACTCAAGTCTGGGGAAATTCAGCAGGTCAAAGTGTGTAAAAACTCAATGCTGGAGAAACTTAGCAGGTCAACAGTGTAAAAACTCAATGCCGGACAAACTCAGCAGGTAAAACAGTGGAAAGACCCAATGCTGGGGAAACAGCAAGTGCATAGTGTAAAATCTCAAAGATAAGGAAACATATCACGTCAAACTGTTGAAAAACTCAATGCTGGAGAAACTCAGCAGGTCAAAGTGTGTAAAAACTCAATTCTGGAGAAACTCAGTAGGTAAAAAAGTGTGAAAACTGAATGATGGGGAAACACAGCAGGTGAACAGTTTAAAAACTCAATGCTGGAGAAACTCAGCAGGTCAAAGTGTGTAAAATCTCAATTCTGGAGAAACTCAGTCGGTAAAAATGTGTAAAAACTAAATAATGTGGAAACAGCAAGTGAACAGTGTAAAAACTCAATGATGGGGAAACTCTGAAGGACAAACAGTTTAAAAACTCAAGGCTGGAGAAACTTAGTAGGTCATACAGTGTAAAAACTCAATGCTTGGGAAACACAGCAGGTCAAACAGTGTAAAAACTCACTGCTGGAGAAACTTAGCAGGTGAAACAGTGTAAAAACTCAAGGCTGGAGAAACTTAGCAGGTCAAACAGTGGAAAATCTCAATGCTGGAGAAACTCAGCAGGTCAAAGTGTGTAAAAACTCAATTCTGGAGAAACTTAGAAGGTCAAACAATATAGAAACTCAATGCTGGGGAAACAGCAAGTGAACAGTGTAAAAATTCAATGGTGTGGAATCACAGCAGGTCAAACGGTGTAAAAACTTTGCTCGAAACCTCAGCAGGTCAAACATGGTAAAAACTCAATGCTGGAGAAACTCAGCAGGTAAAAGAGTGCAAAGACCCAATGCTGGTGAAACAGCAAGTGAACAGTGTAAAAATTCAATGCTGGGGCATCAAAGCAGGTAAAACGGTGTAAAAACTCTGCTGGAGACCTCAACAGGAAAAATATGGTAAAAACTCAATGCCGGAGAAACTTAGCAGGTCAAACAGTGGAAAAATCAATGCTGGAGAAACTCAGCAGGTTAAACAATGGAAAATATCAATGCTGGAGAAACTCAGCAGGTCAAAGTGTGTAAAAACTCAATTCTGGAGAAACTCAGTAGGTAAAAAAGTGTGAAAACTGAATGATGGGGAAACACAGCAGGAGAACAGTGTAAAAACTCAATGATGAGGAAACTTACCAGTTGAAAATGTGTAAAAACTCAATTCTAGAGAGATTGAACAGGTCAAACATTTTAAAAACTCAATGCTGGAGAAACTCTGAAGGTCAAACAGTTGAAAAAGTCATTGCTGGAGAAACGTAGCAGGTCAAACAGTGTAAAATCTCAATGTTGAAGAAACTTAGCAGGTCAAACGATGCATAAAATCAGTGCTGGAAAAACTCAGCATGTAAAACAGTGTAAAAACTCAATGCTGGAGTAACTTAGCAGGTCAAACAAGAAAGAAACTCAGTGCTGCAAAAACTCAGCAGGTCAAACAGTATAAAAACTCAATGCTGGGGAAACAGCTAGTGAACAGTGTAAAAATTCAATGCTAGTGTATCACAGCAGGTCAAACGGTGTAAAAACTTTGCTGGGGACCTCAGCTGCTCAAACATGTTAAAAATCCAATGCGGGAGAAACTCAGAAGGTCAAACAGTGTAAAAACTCAATGCTGGAGAAACTCAGAAGGTCAAACAATATATAAACTCAGTGCTGCAAAAACACCGCAGGTCAAACGGTTTAAAAACTGAAAGCTGGAGAAACTTAGCAGGTCAAACAGCGTCAAACTTAATGCTGGGGAAACACCACAGGTGAACAGTGTAAAAATCAATACCGGACAAACTCAGCAGGTAAAACAGTGCAAAGACCCAATGCTGGGAAACAGCAAGTGCACAGTGTAAAATCTCAAAGATGAGGAAACTTATCAGGTCAAATAGTTTAAAAACACAATGCTGGAGAAACTCAGCAGGTCAAAGTGTGTAAAACCTCAATGCTGGAGAAACTTAGCAGGTCAAAGAGTGTAAAAACTCAATGCTGGAGAAACGTAGCAGGTCAAACAGTGTAAAAACTCAATGCTGGAGAAACGTAGCAGGTCAAACAGTGTAAAAACTCAAGGCTGGACAAACTCAGCAGGTTAAAAATTGTAAAGACTTAATGCTGGAGAAACTCAGCAGGTCAAACAGCGTAAAACTTAATGCTGGAGAAACACCACAGGTGAACAGTGTAAAAATCAATGCCGGACAAACTCAGCAGGTAAAACAGTGCAAAGACCCAATGCTGGGGAAACAGCAAGTGCACAGTGTAAAATCTCAAAGATAAGGAAACTTATCAGGTCAAACAGTTTAAAAACTCAATGCTGGAGAAACTCAGCGGGTCAAAGTGTGTAAAAACTCAATTCTGGAGAAACTCAGACGGTAAAAAAGTGTAAAGAAACTAAATGATGTGGAAACAGCAAGTGAAAAGTGTAAAAATTCAATGCTGTGGACCTCAGCAGGTCAAACAGTGTAAAAACTCAATGCTGGAGAAACTCAGCAGGTCAAAGAGTGTAAAAACTCAATGCTGGGGAAACACAGCAGGTCAAAGAGTGTAAAAACTCAAGGCTGGAGAAACTTAGCAGGTCAAACAGTGGAAAATCTCAATGCTGGAGACACTCAGCAGGTCAAAGTGTGTAAAATCTCAATTCTGGAGAAACTCAGTCGGTAAAAAAGTGTAAAAACTAAATGATGTGGAAACAGCAAGTGAACAGTGTAAAAACTCAATGATGGGGATACTCTGAAGGACAAACAGTGTAAAAACTCAATGATGGAGAAACTCAGCAGGTCAAAGTGTGTAAATCTCAATGCTGGAGAAACTTAGCAGGTTAAACAGTGCAAAACTAAATGATTGGAAAACCAAGCAGGTGAAACGGTTTAAAAATTAAATGCTGGAGAAACTTAGCAGGTCAAACAGTGCAAAGACCCAATGCTGGGGAAACAGCAAGTGAACAGTGAAAAAATTCAATGCTGGCGCATCAAATTAGGTCAAACGGTGTAAATCTCTGCTGGGGACCTCAACAGGTCAAACATGGTAAAATCTCAATGCTGGAGAAATTCAGAAGGTTCAAACAGTGTAAAATCTCAATAATGGAGAAACTCAGTCGGTAAAAAAGTGTAAAAACTAAATGATGTGGAAACAGCAAGTGAACAGTGTAAAAACTCAATGATGGGGAAACTCTGAAGGACAAACAGTGTAAAAACTCAATGATGGAGAAACTCAGCAGGTCAAAGTGTGTAAATCTCAATGCTGGAGAAACTTAGCAGGTCAAACAGTAGAAAATCTCAATGCTGGAGAAACTCAGCAGGTCAAAGTGTGTAAAATCTCAATTCTGGAGAAACTCAGTCGGTAAAAAAGTGTAAAAACTAAATGATGTGGAAACACCAAGTGAACAGTGTAAAAACTCAATGATGGGGAAACTCTGAAGGACAAACAGTTTAAAAAGTCAATGCTGGAGACACTCAGCAGGTCAAAGTGTGTAAAATTTCAATTCTGGAGAAACTCAGTCGGTAAAAATGTGTAAAAACTAAATGATGTGGAAACAGCAAGTGAACAGTGTAAAAACTCAATGATGGGGAAACTCTGAAGGACAAACAGTTTAAAAAGTCAATGCTGGAGAAACTCAGCAGGTCAAAGTGTGTAAATCTCAATGCTGGAGAAACTTAGCAGGTCGACAGTGTAAAAACTCAATGCTGGGGAAACACTGCAGGTCAAACAGTGTAAAAACTCAAGGCTGGAGAAACTTAGTAGGTCATACAGTGTAAAAACTCAATGCTTGGGAAACACAGCAGGTCAAACAGTGTAAAAACTCACTGCTGGAGAAACTTAGCAGGTCAAACAGTGTAAAAACTCAAGGCTGGAGAAACTTAGCAGGTCAAACAGTGTAAAAACTCAATTCTGGAGAAACTCAGCAGGTAAAAATGTGTGAAAACTGAATGATGGGGAAACACAGCAGGAGAACAGTGTAAAAACTCAATGATGGGGAAACTTACCAGGTGAAAAAGTGTAAAGACTCAATGCTGCAGAAATTGAACAGGTCAAACATTGTAAAAACTCAATGCTGGAGAAACTCGGAAGGACAAACAGTTTAAAAAGTCAATGCTGGAGAAACTCAGCAGGTCAAAGTGTATAAATCTCAATGCTGGAGAAACTTAGCAGGTCAAACGAGGCATAAACTCAGTGCTGCAAAAACTCAGCAGGTTAAAAAGTGTAAAAACTCAATGCTGGAGTAACTTAGCAGGTCAAACAATCTAGAAACTCAATGCTGGGGAAACAGCAAGTGAACAGTGTAAAAATTCAATGGTGTGGAATCACAGCAGGTCAAACGGTGTAAAAACTTTGCTCGGAACCTCAGCAGGTCAAACATGGTAAAAACTCAATGCTGGAGAAACTCAGCAGGTAAAAGAGTGCAAAGACCCAATGCTGGTGAAACAGCAAGTGAACAGAGTAAAATCTCAAAGATGAGGAAACTCATCAGGTCAAACAGATTAAAAACTCAGTGCTGGAGAAACTTAGCAGGTCAAAGTGTGTAAAAATTCAATTCTGGAGAAACTCAGTAGGTAAAAAATGTGTAAAAACTGAATGATGGGCAAGCACAGAAGGTCAAACAGTGTAAAAACTCAATGATGGAGAAATTGAACAGGTAAAAAAATTGTGAAAACTCAAGTCTGGGGAAATTCAGCACGTCAAAGTGTGTAAAAACTCAATGCTGGAGAAACTTAGCAGGTCAAAGAGTGTAAAAACTCAATGCTGGAGAAACTTAGCAGGTCAAACAGCGTAAAACTTAATGCTGGAGAAACTCAGCAGGTCAAAGTGTGTAAAAACTCAATTCTGGAGAAACTTAGAAGGTCAAACAATATAGAAACTCAATGCTGGGGAAACAGCAAGTGAACAGTGTAAAAATTCAATGGTGTGGAATCACAGCAGGTCAAACGGTGTAAAAGCTTTGCTCGGAACCTCAGCAGGTCAAACATGGTAAAAACTCAATGCTGGAGAAACTCAGCAGGTAAAAGAGTGCAAAGACCCAATGCTGGTGAAACAGCAAGTGAACAGTGTAAAATCTCAAAGATGAGGAAACTCATCAGGTCAAACAGTTTAAAAACTCAGTGCTGGAGAAACTCAGCAGGTCAAAGTGTGTAAAAATTCAATTCTGGAGAAACTCAGTAGGTAAAAAATGTTTAAAAACTGAATGATGGGCAAGCACAGAAGGTCAAACGGTGTAAAAACTCAATGCTGCAAAAACTCAGCAGGTTAAAAACTGTAAAAACTTAATGCTGGAGAAACTCAGCAGGTCAAAGTGTGTAAAATTTCAATTCTGGAGAAACTCAGTCGGTAAAAATGTGTAAAAACTAAATGATGTGGAAACAGCAAGTGAACAGTGTAAAAACTCAATGATGGGGAAACTCTGAAGGACAAACAGTTTAAAAAGTCAATGCTGGAGAAACTCAGCAGGTCGACAGTGTAAAAACTCAATGCTGGGGAAACACTGCAGGTCAAACAGTGTAAAAACTCAAGGCTGGAGAAACTTAGTAGGTCATACAGTGTAAAAACTCAATGCTGGAGAAACTCGGAAGGACAAACAGTTTAAAAAGTCAATGCTGGAGAAACTCAGCAGGTCAAAGTGTATAAATCTCAATGCTGGAGAAACTTAGCAGGTCAAACGAGGCATAAACTCAGTGCTGCAAAAACTCAGCAGGTTAAAAAGTGTAAAAACTCAATGCTGGAGTAACTTAGCAGGTCAAACAATCTAGAAACTCAATGCTGGGGAAACAGCAAGTGAACAGTGTAAAAATTCAATGGTGTGGAATCACAGCAGGTCAAACGGTGTAAAAACTTTGCTCGGAACCTCAGCAGGTCAAACATGGTAAAAACTCAATGCTGGAGAAACTCAGCAGGTAAAAGAGTGCAAAGACCCAATGCTGGTGAAACAGCAAGTGAACAGAGTAAAATCTCAAAGATGAGGAAACTCATCAGGTCAAACAGATTAAAAACTCAGTGCTGGAGAAACTTAGCAGGTCAAAGTGTGTAAAAATTCAATTCTGGAGAAACTCAGTAGGTAAAAAATGTGTAAAAACTGAATGATGGGCAAGCACAGAAGGTCAAACAGTGTAAAAACTCAATGATGGAGAAATTGAACAGGTAAAAAAATTGTGAAAACTCAAGTCTGGGGAAATTCAGCACGTCAAAGTGTGTAAAAACTCAATGCTGGAGAAACTTAGCAGGTCAAAGAGTGTAAAAACTCAATGCTGGAGAAACTTAGCAGGTCAAACAGCGTAAAACTTAATGCTGGAGAAACTCAGCAGGTCAAAGTGTGTAAAAACTCAATTCTGGAGAAACTTAGAAGGTCAAACAATATAGAAACTCAATGCTGGGGAAACAGCAAGTGAACAGTGTAAAAATTCAATGGTGTGGAATCACAGCAGGTCAAACGGTGTAAAAGCTTTGCTCGGAACCTCAGCAGGTCAAACATGGTAAAAACTCAATGCTGGAGAAACTCAGCAGGTAAAAGAGTGCAAAGACCCAATGCTGGTGAAACAGCAAGTGAACAGTGTAAAATCTCAAAGATGAGGAAACTCATCAGGTCAAACAGTTTAAAAACTCAGTGCTGGAGAAACTCAGCAGGTCAAAGTGTGTAAAAATTCAATTCTGGAGAAACTCAGTAGGTACAAAATGTTTAAAAACTGAATGATGGGCAAGCACAGAAGGTCAAACGGTGTAAAAACTCAATGCTGCAAAAACTCAGCAGGTTAGAAACTGTAAAAACTTAATGCTGGAGAAACTCAGCAGGTCAAAGTGTGTAAAATTTCAATTCTGGAGAAACTCAGTCGGTAAAAATGTGTAAAAACTAAATGATGTGGAAACAGCAAGTGAACAGTTTAAAAACTCAATGCTGGAGAAACTCAGTAGGTAAAAAATGTTTAAAAACTGAATGATGGGCAAGCACAGAAGGTCAAACAGTGTAAAAACTCAATGATGGAGAAATTGAACAGGTAAAAAAATTGTGAAAACTCAAGTCTGGGGAAATTCAGCACGTCAAAGTGTGTAAAAACTCAATGCTGGAGAAACTTAGCAGGTCAAAGAGTGTAAAAACTCAATGCTGGAGAAACTTAGCAGGTCAAACAGCGTAAAACTTAATGCTGGAGAAACTCAGCAGGTCAAAGTGTGTAAAAACTCAATTCTGGAGAAACTTAGAAGGTCAAACAATATAGAAACTCAATGCTGGGGAAACAGCAAGTGAACAGTGTAAAAATTCAATGGTGTGGAATCACAGCAGGTCAAACGGTGTAAAAGCTTTGCTCGGAACCTCAGCAGGTCAAAAATGGTAAAAACTCAATGCTGGAGAAACTCAGCAGGTAAAAGAGTGCAAAGACCCAATGCTGGTGAAACAGCAAGTGAACAGTGTAAAATCTCAAAGATGAGGAAACTCATCAGGTCAAACAGTTTAAAAACTCAGTGCTGGAGAAACTCAGCAGGTCAAAGTGTGTAAAAATTCAATTCTGGAGAAACTCAGTAGGTACAAAATGTTTAAAAACTGAATGATGGGCAAGCACAGAAGGTCAAACGGTGTAAAAACTCAATGCTGCAAAAACTCAGCAGGTAAAAGAGTGCAAAGACCCAATGCTGGTGAAACAGCAAGTGAACAGTGTAAAAATTCAATGCTGGGGCATCAAAGCAGGTAAAACGGTGTAAAAACTCTGCTGGAGACCTCAACAGGAAAAATATGGTAAAAACTCAATGCCGGAGAAACTTAGCAGGTCAAACAGTGGAAAAATCAATGCTGGAGAAACTCAGCAGGTTAAACAATGGAAAATATCAATGCTGGAGAAACTCAGCAGGTCAAAGTGTGTAAAAACTCAATTCTGGAGAAACTCAGTAGGTAAAAAAGTGTGAAAACTGAATGATGGGGAAACACAGCAGGAGAACAGTGTAAAAACTCAATGATGAGGAAACTTACCAGTTGAAAATGTGTAAAAACTCAATTCTAGAGAGATTGAACAGGTCAAACATTTTAAAAACTCAATGCTGGAGAAACTCTGAAGGTCAAACAGTTGAAAAAGTCATTGCTGGAGAAACTTAGCAGGTCAAACAGTGTAAAATCTCAATGTTGAAGAAACTTAGCAGGTCAAACGATGCATAAAATCAGTGCTGGAAAAACTCAGCATGTAAAACAGTGTAAAAACTCAATGCTGGAGTAACTTAGCAGGTCAAACAAGAAAGAAACTCAGTGCTGCAAAAACTCAGCAGGTCAAACAGTATAAAAACTCAATGCTGGGGAAACAGCTAGTGAACAGTGTAAAAATTCAATGCTAGTGTATCACAGCAGGTCAAACGGTGTAAAAACTTTGCTGGGGACCTCAGCTGCTCAAACATGTTAAAAATCCAATGCGGGAGAAACTCAGAAGGTCAAACAGTGTAAAAACTCAATGCTGGAGAAACTCAGAAGGTCAAACAATATATAAACTCAGTGCTGCAAAAACACCGCAGGTCAAACGGTTTAAAAACTGAAAGCTGGAGAAACTTAGCAGGTCAAACAGCGTCAAACTTAATGCTGGGGAAACACCACAGGTGAACAGTGTAAAAATCAATACCGGACAAACTCAGCAGGTAAAACAGTGCAAAGACCCAATGCTGGGGAAACAGCAAGTGCACAGTGTAAAATCTCAAAGATGAGGAAACTTATCAGGTCAAATAGTTTAAAAACACAATGCTGGAGAAACTCAGCAGGTCAAAGAGTGTAAAAACTCAATTCTGGAGAAACTCAGACGGTAAAAAAGTGTAAAGAAACTAAATGATGTGGAAACAGCAAGTGAAAAGTGTAAAAATTCAATGCTGTGGACCTCAGCAGGTCAAACAGTGTAAAAACTCAATGCTGGAGAAACTCAGCAGGTCAAAGAGTGTAAAAACTCAATGCTGGGGAAACACAGCAGGTCAAAGAGTGTAAAAACTCAAGGCTGGAGAAACTTAGCAGGTCAAACAGTGGAAAATCTCAATGCTGGAGACACTCAGCAGGTCAAAGTGTGTAAAATCTCAATTCTGGAGAAACTCAGTCGGTAAAAAAGTGTAAAAACTAAATGATGTGGAAACAGCAAGTGAACAGTGTAAAAACTCAATGATGGGGAAACTCTGAAGGACAAACAGTGTAAAAACTCAATGATGGAGAAACTCAGCAGGTCAAAGTGTGTAAATCTCAATGCTGGAGAAACTTAGCAGGTTAAACAGTGCAAAACTAAATGATTGGAAAACCAAGCAGGTGAAACGGTTTAAAAATTAAATGCTGGAGAAACTTAGCAGGTCAAACAGTGCAAAGACCCAATGTTGGGGAAACAGCAAGTGAACAGTGAAAAAATTCAATGCTGGGGCATCAAATTAGGTCAAACGGTGTAAATCTCTGCTGGGGACCTCAACAGGTCAAACATGGTAAAATCTCAATGCTGGAGAAATTCAGCAGGTTCAAACAGTGTAAAATCTCAATTCTGGAGAAACTCAGTCGGTAAAAAAGTGTAAAAACTAAATGATGTGGAAACAGCAAGTGAACAGTGTAAAAACTCAATGATGGAGAAACTCAGCAGGTCAAAGTGTGTAAATCTCAATGCTGGAGAAACTTAGCAGGTCAAACAGTAGAAAATCTCAATGCTGGAGAAACTCAGCAGGTCAAAGTGTGTAAAATCTCAATTCTGGAGAAACTCAGTAGGTAAAAAAGTGTAAAAACTAAATGATGTGGAAACACCAAGTGAACAGTGTAAAAACTCAATGATGGGGAAACTCTGAAGGACAAACAGTTTAAAAAGTCAATGCTGGAGACACTCAGCAGGTCAAAGTGTGTAAAATTTCAATTCTGGAGAAACTCAGTCGGTAAAAATGTGTAAAAACTAAATGATGTGGAAACAGCAAGTGAACAGTGTAAAAACTCAATGATGGGGAAACTCTGAAGGACAAACAGTTTAAAAAGTCAATGCTGGAGAAACTCAGCAGGTCAAAGTGTGTAAATCTCAATGCTGGAGAAACTTAGCAGGTCGACAGTGTAAAAACTCAATGCTGGGGAAAAACTGCAGGTCAAACAGTGTAAAAACTCAAGGCTGGAGAAACTTAGTAGGTCATACAGTGTAAAAACTCAATGCTTGGGAAACACAGCAGGTCAAACAGTGTAAAAACTCACTGCTGGAGAAACTTAGCAGGTCAAACAGTGTAAAAACTCAAGGCTGGAGAAACTTAGCAGGTCAAACAGTGTAAAAACTCAATTCTGGAGAAACTCAGCAGGTAAAAATGTGTGAAAACTGAATGATGGGGAAACACAGCAGGAGAACAGTGTAAAAACTCAATGATGGGGAAACTTACCAGGTGAAAAAGTGTAAAGACTCAATGCTGCAGAAATTGAACAGGTCAAACATTGTAAAAACTCAATGCTGGAGAAACTCGGAAGGACAAACAGTTTAAAAAGTCAATGCTGGAGAAACTCAGCAGGTCAAAGTGTATAAATCTCAATGCTGGAGAAACTTAGCAGGTCAAACGAGGCATAAACTCAGTGCTGCAAAAACTCAGCAGGTTAAAAAGTGTAAAAACTCAATGCTGGAGTAACTTAGCAGGTCAAACAATCTAGAAACTCAATGCTGGGGAAACAGCAAGTGAACAGTGTAAAAATTCAATGGTGTGGAATCACAGCAGGTCAAACGGTGTAAAAACTTTGCTCGGAACCTCAGCAGGTCAAACATGGTAAAAACACAATGCTGGAGAAACTTAGCAGGTCAAACAGTGCAAAGACCCAATGCTGGGGAAACAGCAAGTGAACAGTGAAAAAATTCAATGCTGGGGCATCAAATTAGGTCAAACGGTGTAAATCTCTGCTGGGGACCTCAACAGGTCAAACATGGTAAAATCTCAATGCTGGAGAAATTCAGCAGGTTCAAACAGTGTAAAATCTCAATTCTGGAGAAACTCAGTCGGTAAAAAAGTGTAAAAACTAAATGATGTGGAAACAGCAAGTGAACAGTGTAAAAACTCAATGATGGGGAAACTCTGAAGGACAAACAGTGTAAAAACTCAATGATGGAGAAACTCAGCAGGTCAAAGTGTGTAAATCTCAATGCTGGAGAAACTTAGCAGGTCAAACAGTAGAAAATCTCAATGCTGGAGAAACTCAGCAGGTCAAAGTGTGTAAAATCTCAATTCTGGAGAAACTCAGTCGGTATAAAAGTGTAAAAACTAAATGATGTGGAAACAGCAAGTGAACAGTGTAAAAACTCAATGATGGGGAAACTCTGAAGGACAAACAGTTTAAAAAGTCAATGCTGGAGACACTCAGCAGGTCAAAGTGTGTAAAATTTCAATTCTGGAGAAACTCAGTCGGTAAAAATGTGTAAAAACTAAATGATGTGGAAACAGCAAGTGAACAGTGTAAAAACTCAATGATGGGGAAACTCTGAAGGACAAACAGTTTAAAAAGTCAATGCTGGAGAAACTCAGCAGGTCAAAGTGTGTAAATCTCAATGCTGGAGAAACTTAGCAGGTCGACAGTGTAAAAACTCAATGCTGGGGAAACACTGCAGGTCAAACAGTGTAAAAACTCAAGGCTGGAGAAACTTAGTAGGTCATACAGTGTAAAAACTCAATGCTTGGGAAACACAGCAGGTCAAACAGTGTAAAAACTCACTGCTGGAGAAACTTAGCAGGTCAAACAGTGTAAAAACTCAAGGCTGGAGAAACTTAGCAGGTCAAACAGTGTAAAAACTCAATTCTGGAGAAACTCAGCAGGTAAAAATGTGTGAAAACTGAATGATGGGGAAACACAGCAGGAGAACAGTGTAAAAACTCAATGATGGGGAAACTTACCAGGTGAAAAAGTGTAAAGACTCAATGCTGCAGAAATTGAACAGGTCAAACATTGTAAAAACTCAATGCTGGAGAAACTCGGAAGGACAAACAGTTTAAAAAGTCAATGCTGGAGAAACTCAGCAGGTCAAAGTGTATAAATCTCAATGCTGGAGAAACTTAGCAGGTCAAACGAGGCATAAACTCAGTGCTGCAAAAACTCAGCAGGTTAAAAAGTGTAAAAACTCAATGCTGGAGTAACTTAGCAGGTCAAACAATCTAGAAACTCAATGCTGGGGAAACAGCAAGTGAACAGTGTAAAAATTCAATGGTGTGGAATCACAGCAGGTCAAACGGTGTAAAAACTTTGCTTGGAACCTCAGCAGGTCAAACATGGTAAAAACTCAATGCTGGAGAAACTCAGCAGGTAAAAGAGTGCAAAGACCCAATGCTGGTGAAACAGCAAGTGAACAGAGTAAAATCTCAAAGATGAGGAAACTCATCAGGTCAAACAGATTAAAAACTCAGTGCTGGAGAAACTTAGCAGGTCAAAGTGTGTAAAAATTCAATTCTGGAGAAACTCAGTAGGTAAAAAATGTGTAAAAACTGAATGATGGGCAAGCACAGAAGGTCAAACAGTGTAAAAACTCAATGATGGAGAAATTGAACAGGTAAAAAAATTGTGAAAACTCAAGTCTGGGGAAATTCAGCACGTCAAAGTGTGTAAAAACTCAATGCTGGAGAAACTTAGCAGGTCAAAGAGTGCAAAGACCCAATGCTGGAGAAACTCAGCAGGTCAAACAGCGTAAAACTTAATGCTGGAGAAACAGCACAGGTGAACAGTGTAAAAATCAATGCCGGACAAACTCAGCAGGTAAAACAGTGGAAAGACCCAATGCTGGGGAAACAGCAAGTGCACAGTGTAAAATCTCAAAGATAAGGAAACTTATCAGGTCAAACAGTTTAAAAACTCAATGCTGGAGAAACTCAGCGGGTCAAAGTGTGTAAAAACTCAATTCTGGAGAAACTCAGTAGGTAAAAAAGTGTAAAGAAACTAAATGATGTGGAAACAGCAAGTGAAAAGTGTAAAAATTCAATTCTGTGGACTTCAGCAGGTAAAAAAGTGTGAAAATAGAGTGATGGGGAAACACAGCAGGTGAACAGTTTAAAAACTCAATGCTGGAGAAACTCAGCAGGTCAAAGTGTGTAAATCTCAATGCTGGAGAAACTCAGTAGGTAAAAAAGTGTGAAAATAGAGTGATGGGGAAACACAGCAGGTGAACAGTTTAAAAACTCAATGCTGGAGAAACTCAGCAGGTCAAAGTGTGTAAAATCTCAATTCTGGAGAAACTCAGTCGGTAAAAAAGTGTAAAAACTCAATGATGGTGAAACTCTGAAGGACAAACAGTGTAAAAACTCAATGATGGAGAAACTCAGCAGGTCAAAGTGTGTAAAATCTCAATTCTGGAGAAACTCAGTCGGTAAAAAAGTGTAAAAACTAAATGATGTGAAAACAGCAAGTGAACAGTGTAAAAACTCAATGATGGGGAAACTCTGAAGGACAAACAGTGTAAAAACTCAATGCTGGAGAAACTTAGCAGGTCAAACAGTGCAAAGACCCAATGCTGGGGAAACAGCAAGTGAACAGTGTAAAAATTCAATGCTGGGGCATCAAATTAGGTCAAACGGTGTAAATCTCTGCTGGGGACCTCAACAGGTCAAACATGGTAAAATCTCAATGCTGGAGAAATTCAGCAGGTTCAAACAGTGTAAAAACTCAAAGCTGGAGAAACTTAGCAGGTCAAACAGTGGAAAAATCAATGCTGGAGAAACTCAGCAGGTTAAACAGTGGAAAATATCAATGCTGGAGAAACTCAGCAGGTCAAAGTGTGTAAAAATTCAATTCTGGAGAAACTCAGTCGGTAAAAATGTGTAAAAACTCAATGCTGCAGTAATTGAACAGGACAAACATTGTAAAAACCCAATGCTGGGGAATCATAGCAGGTCAAACGGTGTAAAAACTTAATGCTGGAGAAACTCAGCAGGTCAAACAGCGTAAAACTTAATGCTGGTGAAACACCGCAGGTGAACAGTGTAAAAATCAATTCCGGACAAACTCAGCAGGTAAAACAGTGCAAAGACCCAATGCTGGGGAAACAGCAAGTGCACAGTGTAAAATCTCAAATATAAGGAAACTTATCAGGTCAAACAGTTTAAAAACTCAATGCCGGAGAAACTCAGCAGGTCAATTTGTGTAAAAACTCAATTCTGGGGAAACTCAGTCGGTAAAAAAGTGTAAAAACTAAATGATGTGGAAACAGCAAGTGAAAAGTGTAAAAATTCAATGCTGTGGACCTCAGCAGGTCAAACAGTGTAAAAACAGGTAAAAAATTCTAAAAACTCAATGTTGGAGAAACTTAGCAGGTCAAACAGTGTAAAAACTCAATGCTGGAGAAACGTAGCAGGTCAAATAGTGTAAAAACTCAATGCTGGAGAAACTTAGCAGGTCAAACAGTGTAAAACCTCAATGCTGGAGAAACTTAGCAGGTCAAACAGTGTAAAAACTCAATGCTGGAGAAACGTAGCAGGTCAAACAGTGTAAAAACTCAATGCTGGAGAAACGTAGCAGGTCAAACAGTGTAAAAACTCAAGGCTGGACAAACTCAGCAGGTAAAACAGTGCAAAGACCCAATGCTGGGGAAACAGCAAGTGCACAGTGTAAAATCTCAAAGATAAGGAAACTTATCAGGTCAAACAGTTTAAAAACTCAATGCTGGAGAAACTCAGCGGGTCAAAGTGTGTAAAAACTCAATTCTAGAGAAACTCAGTAGGTAAAAAAGTGTAAAGAAACTAAATGATGTGGAAACAGCAAGTGAAAAGTGTAAAAATTCAATGCTGTGGACTTCAGCAGGTAAAAAAGTGTGAAAATAGAGTGATGGGGAAACACAGCAGGTGAACAGTTTAAAAACTCAATGCTGGAGAAACTCAGCAGGTCAAAGTGTGTAAATCTCAATGCTGGAGAAACTCTGTAGGTAAAAAAGTGTGAAAATAGAGTGATGGGGAAACACAGCAGGTGAACAGTTTAAAAACTCAATGCTGGAGAAACTCAGCAGGTCAAAGTGTGTAAAATCTCAATTCTGGAGAAACTCAGTCGGTAAAAAAGTGTAAAAACTCAATGATGGTGAAACTCTGAAGGACAAACAGTGTAAAAACTCAATGCTGGAGAAACTTAGCAGGTCAAACAGTGCAAAGACCCAATGCTGGGGAAACAGCAAGTGAACAGTGTAAAAATTCAATGCTGGGGCATCAAATTAGGTCAAACGGTGTAAATCTCTGCTGGGGACCTCAACAGGTCAAACATGGTAAAATCTCAATGCTGGAGAAATTCAGCAGGTTCAAACAGTGTAAAAACTCAAAGCTGGAGAAACTTAGCAGGTCAAACAGTGGAAAAATCAATGC
Organism: Narcine bancroftii; assembly: GCF_036971445.1. Classification (NCBI taxonomy): domain Eukaryota; kingdom Metazoa; phylum Chordata; class Chondrichthyes; order Torpediniformes; family Narcinidae; genus Narcine; species Narcine bancroftii. Next base: position 244,617,193 of record NC_091474.1, read on the forward strand.
TGGAGAAACTCAGCAGGTTAAACAGTGGAAAATATCAATGCTGGAGAAACTCAGCAGGTCAAAGTGTGTAAAAATTCAATTCTGGAGAAACTCAGTCAGTAAAAATGTGTAAAAACTAAATGATGTGGAAACAGCAAGTGAACAAAGTAAAAACTCAATGATGGGGAAACTCTGAAGGACAAACAGTTTAAAAAGTCAATGCTGGAGAAACTCAGTAGGTCAAAGTGTGTAAATCTCAATGCTGGAGAAACTTAGCAGGTCATACAGTGTAAAAACTCAATGCTTGGGAAACACAGCAGGTCAAACAGTGTAAAAACTCACTGCTGGAGAAACTTAGCAGGTGAAACAGCGTAAAACTTAATGCTGGAGAAACTCAGCAGGTCAAAGTGTGTAAAAACTCAATTCTGGAGAAACTTAGAAGGTCAAACAATATAGAAACTCAATGCTGGGGAAACAGCAAGTGAACAGTGTAAAAATTCAATGGTGTGGAATCACAGCAGGTCAAACGGTGTAAAAGCTTTGCTCGGAACCTCAGCAGGTAAAACATGGTAAAAACTCAATGCTGGAGAAACTCAGCAGGTAAAAGAGTGCAAAGACCCAATGCTGGTGAAACAGCAAGTGAACAGTGTAAAATCTCAAAGATGAGGAAACTCATCAGGTCAAACAGTTTAAAAACTCAGTGCTGGAGAAACTCAGCAGGTCAAAGTGTGTAAAAATTCAATTCTGGAGAAACTCAGTAGGTAAAAAATGTTTAAAAACTGAATGATGGGCAAGCACAGAAGGTCAAACGGTGTAAAAACTCAATGCTGCAAAAACTCAGCAGGTTAAAAACTGAAAAAACTTAATGCTGGAGAAACTCAGCAGGTCAAAGTGTGTAAAATTTCAATTCTGGAGAAACTCAGTCGGTAAAAATGTGTAAAAACTAAATGATGTGGAAACAGCAAGTGAACAGTGTAAAAACTCAATGATGGGGAAACTCTGAAGGACAAACAGTTTAAAAAGTCAATGCTGGAGAAACTCAGCAGGTCAAAGTGTGTAAATCTCAATGCTGGAGAAACTTAGCAGGTCGACAGTGTAAAAACTCAATGCTGGGGAAACACTGCAGGTCAAACAGTGTAAAAACTCAAGGCTGGAGAAACTTAGTAGGTCATACAGTGTAAAAACTCAATGCTTGGGAAACACAGCAGGTCAAACAGTGTAAAAACTCACTGCTGGAGAAACTTAGCAGGTCAAACAGTGTAAAAACTCAAGGCTGGAGAAACTTAGCAGGTCAAACAGTGTAAAAACTCAATTCTGGAGAAACTCAGCAGGTAAAAATGTGTGAAAACTGAATGATGGGGAAACACAGCAGGAGAATAGTGTAAAAACTCAATGATGGGGAAACTTACCAGGTGAAAAAGTGTAAAGACTCAATGCTGCAGAAATTGAACAGGTCAAACATTGTAAAAACTCAATGCTGGAGAAACTCGGAAGGACAAACAGTTTAAAAAGTCAATGCTGGAGAAACTCAGCAGGTCAAAGTGTATAAATCTCAATGCTGGAGAAACTTAGCAGGTCAAACAATCTAGAAACTCAATGCTGGGGAAAGAGCAAGTGAACAGTGTAAAAATTCAATGGTGTGGAATCACAGCAGGTCAAACGGTGTAAAAACTTTGCTCGGAACCTCAGCAGGTCAAACATGGTAAAAACTCAATGCTGGAGAAACTCAGCAGGTAAAAGAGTGCAAAGACCCAATGCTGGTGAAACAGCAAGTGAACAGAGTAAAATCTCAAAGATGAGGAAACTCATCAGGTCAAACAGATTAAAAACTCAGTGCTGGAGAAACTTAGCAGGTCAAAGTGTGTAAAAATTCAATTCTGGAGAAACTCAGTAGGTAATAAATGTGTAAAAACTGAATGATGGGCAAGCACAGAAGGTCAAACAGTGTAAAAACTCAATGATGGAGAAATTGAACAGGTAAAGAAATTGTGAAAACTCAAGTCTGGGGAAATTCAGCACGTCAAAGTGTGTAAAAACTCAATGCTGGAGAAACTTAGCAGGTCAAAGAGTGTAAAAACTCAATGCTGGAGAAACTTAGCAGGTCAAACAGCGTAAAACTTAATGCTGGAGAAACTCAGCAGGTCAAAGTGTGTAAAAACTCAATTCTGGAGGAACTTAGAAGGTCAAACAATATAGAAACTCAATGCTGGGGAAACAGCAAGTGAACAGTGTAAAAATTCAATGGTGTGGAATCACAGCAGGTCAAACGGTGTAAAAGCTTTGCTCGGAACCTCAGCAGGTCAAACATGGTAAAAACTCAATGCTGGAGAAACTCAGCAGGTAAAAGAGTGCAAAGACCCAATGCTGGTGAAACAGCAAGTGAACAGTGTAAAATCTCAAAGATGAGGAAACTCATCAGGTCAAACAGTTTAAAAACTCAGTGCTGGAGAAACTCAGCAGGTCAAAGTGTGTAAAAATTCAATTCTGGAGAAACTCAGTAGGTAAAAAATGTTTAAAAACTGAATGATGGGCAAGCACAGAAGGTCAAACGGTGTAAAAACTCAATGCTGCAAAAACTCAGCAGGTTAAAAACTGTAAAAACTTAATGCTGGAGAAACTCAGCAGGTCAAACAGCGTAAAACTTAATGCTGGCGAAACACCGCAGGTGAACAGTATAAAAATCAATGCCGGACAAACTCAGCAGGTAAAACAGTGCAAAGACCCAATGCTGGGGAAACAGCAAGTGCAGTGTAAAATATCAAAGATGAGGAAACTTATCAGGTCAAACAGTTTAAAAACACAATGCTGGGGAAACTCAGCAGGTCAAAGTGTGTAAAAACTCAATTCTGGAGAAACTCAGTCGGTAAAAAAGTGTAAAATCTAAATGATGTGGAAACAGCAAGTGAACAGTGTAAAAACTCAATGATGGGGAAACTCTGAAGGACAAACAGTGTAAAAACTCAATGATGGAGAAACTCAGCAGGTCAAAGTGTGTAAATCTCAATGCTGGAGAAACTTAGCAGGTTAAACAGTGCAAAACTAAATGATTGGAAAACCAAGCAGGTGAAACGGTTTAAAAATTAAATGCTGGAGAAACTTAGCAGGTCAAACAGTGCAAAGACCCAATGCTGGGGAAACAGCAAGTGAACAGTGAAAAAATTCAATGCTGGGGCATCAAATTAGGTCAAACGGTGTAAATCTCTGCTGGGGACCTCAACAGGTCAAACATGGTAAAATCTCAATGCTGGAGAAATTCAGCAGGTTCAAACAGTGTAAAATCTCAATTCTGGAGAAACTCAGTCGGTAAAAAAGTGTAAAAACTAAATGATGTGGAAACAGCAAGTGAACAGTGTAAAAACTCAATGATGGGGAAACTCTGAAGGACAAACAGTTTAAAAAGTCAATGCTGGAGAAACTCAGCAGGTCAAAGTGTGTAAATCTCAATGCTGGAGAAACTTAGCAGGTCGACAGTGTAAAAACTCAATGCTGGGGAAACACTGCAGGTCAAACAGTGTAAAAACTCAAGGCTGGAGAAACTTAGTAGGTCGACAGTGTAAAAATTCAATGCTGGGGAAACACTGCAGGTCAAACAGTGTAAAAACTCAAGGCTGGAGAAACTTAGTAGGTCATACAGTGTAAAAACTCAATGCTTGGGAAACACAGCAGGTCAAACAGTGTAAAAACTCACTGCTGGAGAAACTTAGCAGGTCAAACAGTGTAAAAACTCAAGGCTGGAGAAACTTTGCAGTTCAAACAGTGTAAAAACTCAATTCTGGAGAAACTCAGCAGGTAAAAATGTGTGAAAACTGAATGATGGGGAAACACAGCAGGAGAACAGTGTAAAAACTCAATGATGGGGAAACTTACCAGGTGAAAAAGTGTAAAGACTCAATGCTGCAGAAATTGAACAGGTCAAACATTGTAAAAACTCAATGCTGGAGAAACTCTGAAGGACAAACAGTTTAAAAAGTCAATGCTGGAGAAACTCAGCAGGTCAAAGTGTGTAAATCTCAATGCTGGAGAAACTTAGCAGGTCAAACGAGGCATAAACTCAGTGCTGCAAAAACTCAGCAGGTTAAAAAGTGTAAAAACTCAATGCTGGAGTAACTTAGCAGGTCAAACAATCTAGAAACTCAATGCTGGGGAAACAGCAAGTGAACAGTGTAAAAATTCAATGGTGTGGAATCACAGCAGGTCAAATGGTGTAAAAACTTTGCTCGGAACCTCAGCAGGTCAAACATGGTAAAAACTCAATGCTGGAGAAACTCAGCAGGTAAAAGAGTGCAAAGACCCAATGCTGGTGAAACAGCAAGTGAACAGTGTAAAATCTCAAAGATGAGGAAACTCATCAGGTCAAACATTTTAAAGACACAGTGCTGGAGAAACTCAGCAGGTCAAAGTGTGTAAAAATTCAATTCTGGAGAAACTCAGTAGGTAAAAAATGTTTAAAAACTGAATGATGGGCAAGCACAGAAGGTCAAACAGGGTAAAAACTCGATTTTGTAGAAAGTGAACAAGTGAAATGGTGTAAAACCTCAATGCTGGGGAAACTTAGCAGGTCAAACAGTGTAAAAACTCAATGATGGAGAAACTCAGCAGGTCAAAGAGTGTAAAAACACAATGCTGGAGAAACTTAGCAGGTCAAACAGCGTAAAAACTCACTGCTGGAGAAACTTAGCAGGTCAAACAGTGGGAAATCTCAATGCTGGAGAAACTCAGCAGGTCAAAGTGTGTAAAAACTCAATTCTGGAGAAACTCAGCAGGTAAAAATGTGTGAAAACTGAATGATGGGGAAACACAGCAGGAGAACAGTGTAAAAACTCAATGATGGGGAAACTTACCAGGTGAAAAAGTGTAAAGACTCAATGCTGCAGAAATTGAACAGGTCAAACATTGTAAAAACTCAATGCTGGAGAAACTCTGAAGGACAAACAGTTTAAAAAGTCAATGCTGGAGAAACTCAGCAGGTCAAAGTGTGTAAATCTCAATGCTGGAGAAACTTAGCAGGTCAAAGAGTGTAAAAACTCAATGCTGGAGAAACTTAGCAGGTCAAACAGCGTAAAACTTAATGCTGGAGAAACTCAGCAGGTCAAAGTGTGTAAAAACTCAATTCTGGAGAAACTTAGAAGGTCAAACAATATAGAAACTCAATGCTGGGGAAACAGCAAGTGAACAGTGTAAAAATTCAATGGTGTGGAATCACAGCAGGTCAAACGGTGTAAAAACTTTGCTCGGAACCTCAGCAGGTCAAACATGGTAAAAACTCAATGCTGGAGAAACTCAGCAGGTAAAAGAGTGCAAAGACCCAATGCTGGTGAAACAGCAAGTGAACAGTGTAAAATCTCAAAGATGAGGAAACTCATCAGGTCAAACATTTTAAAGACACAGTGCTGGAGAAACTCAGCAGGTCAAAGTGTGTAAAAATTCAATTCTGGAGAAACTCAGTAGGTAAAAAATGTTTAAAAACTGAATGATGGGCAAGCACAGAAGGTCAAACGGTGTAAAAACTCAATGCTGCAAAAACTCAGCAGGTTAAAAACTGTAAAAACTTAATGCTGGAGAAACTCAGCAGGTCAAACAGCGTAAAACTTAAAGCTGGCGAAACACCGCAGGTGAACAGTGTAAAAATCAATGCCGGACAAACTCAGCAGGTAAAACAGTGCAAAGACCCAATGCTGGGGAAACAGCAAGTGCAGTGTAAAGTATCAAAGATGAGGAAACTTATCAGGTCAAACAGTTTAAAAACACAATGCTGGAGAAACTCAGCAGGTCAAAGTGTGTAAAAACTCAATTCTGGAGAAACTCAGTCGGTAAAAGAGTGTAAAATCTAAATGATGTGGAAACAGCAAGTGAACAGTGTAAAAACTCAATGCTGGAGAAACACAGCAGGTCAAACAGTTTAAAAACTCAATGCTGGAGAAACTTAGCAGGTCAAACAGTGTAAAAACTCCAGTCTGGAGAAACTTAGCAGGTCATATAGTGTAAAATCTCATTGCTGGGGAAACAAAGCATGTCAAACAGTGTAAAAACTCACTGCTGGAGAAACTTAGAAGGTCAAACAGTGTAAAAACTCAAGGCTGGAGAAACTTAGCAGGTCAAACAGTGGAAAATCTCAATGCTGGAGAAACTCAGCAGGTCAAAGTGTGTAAATCTCAATGCTGGAGAAACTTAGCAGGTCAAACAATCTAGAAACTCAATGCTGGGGAAACAGCAAGTGAACAGTGTAAAAATTCAATGGTGTGGAATCACAGCAGGTCAAACGGTGTAAAAACTTTGCTCGGAACCTCAGCAGGTCAAACATGGTAAAAACTCAATGCTGGAGAAACGTAGCAGGTCAAACAGTGTAAATCTCAATGCTGGAGAAACTCAGTAGGTAAAAAAGTGTGAAAATAGAGTGATGGGGAAACACAGCAGGTGAACAGTTTAAAAACTCAATGCTGGAGAAACTCAGCAGGTCAAAGTGTGTAAAATCTCAATTCTGGAGAAACTCAGTCGGTAAAAAAGTGTAAAAACTCAATGATGGTGAAACTCTGAAGGACAAACAGTGTAAAAACTCAATGATGGAGAAACTCAGCAGGTCAAAGTGCGTAAAATCTCAATTCTGGAGAAACTCAGTCGGTAAAAAAGTGTAAAAACTAAATGATGTGAAAACAGCAAGTGAACAGTGTAAAAACTCAATGATGGGGAAACTCTGAAGGACAAACAGTGTAAAAACTCAATGCTGGAGAAACTTAGCAGGTCAAACAGTGCAAAGACCCAATGCTGGGGAAACAGCAAGTGAACAGTGTAAAAATTCAATGCTGGGGCATCAAATTCGGTCAAACATGGTAAAATCTCAATGCTGGAGAAATTCAGCAGGTTCAAACAGTGTAAAAACTCAAAGCTGGAGAAACTTAGCAGGTCAAACAGTGGAAAAATCAATGCTGGAGAAACTCAGCAGGTTAAACAGTGGAAAATATCAATGCTGGAGAAACTCAGCAGGTCAAAGTGTGTAAAAACTCAATTCTGGAGAAACTCAGTAGGTAAAATAGTGTGAAAATAGAGTGATGGGGAAACACAGCAGGTGAACAGTTCAAAAACTCAATGCTGGAGAAACTCAGCAGGTCAAAGTGTGTAAAATCTCAATTCTGGAGAAACTCAGTCGGTAAAAAAGTGTAAAAACTAAATGATGTGAAAACAGCAAGTGAACAGTGTAAAAACTCAATGATGGGGAAACTCTGAAGGACAAACAGTGTAAAAACTCAATGCTGGAGAAACTTAGCAGGTCAAACAGTGCAAAGACCCAATGCTGGGAAACAGCAAGTGAACAGTGTAAAAATTCAATGCTGGGGCATCAAATTCGGTCAAACATGGTAAAATCTCAATGCTGGAGAAATTCAGCAGGTTCAAACAGTGTAAAAACTCAAAGCTGGAGAAACTTAGCAGGTCAAACAGTGGAAAAATCAATGCTGGAGAAACTCAGCAGGTTAAACAGTGGAAAATATCAATGCTGGAGAAACTCAGCAGGTCAAAGTGTGTAAAAGCTCAATTCTGGAGAAACTCAGTAGGTAAAATAGTGTGAAAATAGAGTGATGGGGAAACACAGCAGGTGAACAGTTCAAAAACTCAATGCTGGAGAAACTCAGCAGGTCAAAGTGTGTAAAATCTCAATTCTGGAGAAACTCAGTCGGTAAAAATTGTAAAAACTAAATGATGTGGAAACAGCAAGTGAACAGTGTAAAAACTCAATGATGGGGAAACTCTGAAGGACAAACAGTTTAAAAAGTCAATGCTGGAGAAACTCAGCAGGTCAAACAGTGGAAAATCTCAATGCTGGAGAAACTCAGCAGGTCAAAGTGTGTAAAATTTCAATTCTGGAGAAACTCAGTCGGTAAAAATGTGTAAAAACTAAATGATGTGGAAACAGCAAGTGAACAAAGTAAAAACTCAATGATGGGGAAACTCTGAAGGACAAACAGTTTAAAAAGTCAATGCTGGAGAAACTCAGTAGGTCAAAGTGTGTAAATCTCAATGCTGGAGAAACTTAGCAGGTCATACAGTGTAAAAACTCAATGCTTGGGAAACACAGCAGGTCAAACAGTGTAAAAACTCACTGCTGGAGAAACTTAGCAGGTCAAACAGTGTAAAAACTCAAGGCTGGAGAAACTTAGCAGGTCAAACAGTGGGAAATCTCAATGCTGGAGAAACTCAGCAGGTCAAAGTGTGTAAAAACTCAATTCTGGAGAAACTCAGCAGGTAAAAATGTGTGAAAACTGAATGATGGGGAAACACAGCAGGAGAACAGTGTAAAAACTCAATGATGGGGAAACTTACCAGGTGAAAAAGTGTAAAGACTCAATGCTGCAGAAATTGAACAGGTCAAACATTGTAAAAACTCAATGCTGGAGAAACTCTGAAGGACAAACAGTTTAAAAAGTCAATGCTGGAGAAACTCAGCAGGTCAAAGTGTGTAAATCTCAATGCTGGAGAAACTTAGCAGGTCAAACGAGGCATAAACTCAGTGTTGCAAAAACTCAGCAGGTTAAAAAGTGTAAAAACTCAATGCTGGAGTAACTTAGCAGGTCAAACAATCTAGAAACTCAATGCTGGGGAAACAGCAAGTGAACAGTGTAAAAATTCAATGGTGTGGAATCACAGCAGGTCAAACGGTGTAAAAACTTTGCTCGGAACCTCAGCAGGTCAAACATGGTAAAAACACAATGCTGGAGAAACTCAGCAGGTAAAAGAGTGCAAAGACCCAATGCTGGTGAAACAGCAAGTGAACAGTGTAAAATCTCAAAGATGAGGAAACTCATCAGGTCAAACAGTTTAAAAACTCAGTGCTGGAGAAACTCAGCAGGTCAAAGTGTGTAAAAATTCAATTCTGTAGAAACTCAGTAGGTAAAAAATGTGTAAAAACTGAATGATGGGCAAGCACAGAAGGTCAAACAGGGTAAAAACTCGATTTTGTAGAAAGTGAACAAGTGAAATGGTGTAAAACCTCAATGCTGGGGAAAGTCAGAAGGTCAAACAGTGTAAAAACAGGTAAAAAATTCTAAATAATCAAAGCTGGAGAAACTTAGCAGGTCAAACAGTGTAAAATCTCAATGCTGGAGAAACTTAGCAGGTCAAACAGTGTAAAAATTCAATGCTGTGGACCTCAACAGGTCAAACATTGTAAAATCTTAATGCTGGAGAAATTCAGCAGGTTCAAACAGTGTAAAAATTCAATTCTGGAGAAACTTAGCAGGTCAAAGTGTGTAAAAACTCAATTCTGAAGAAACTCAGTAGGTAAAAAAGTGTGAAAACAAAATGATGGGGGAACACAGCAGGAGAACAGTGTAAAAACTCAATGATGGGGTAACTTACCAGGTGAAAAAGTGTAAAACTCAAAGCTGGAGAAACACAGCAGGTCAAACAGTGTTAAAACAGGTAAAAAATTCTAAATAATCAATGCTGGAGAAACTTAGCAGGTCAAACAGTGTTAAAAAAGGTAAAAAATTCTAAATAATCAAAGCTGGAGAAACTTAGCAGGTCAAACAGTGTAAAATCTCAATTCTGGAGAAAATCAGTCGGTAAAAAAGTGTAAAAACTAAATGATGTGGAAACAGCAAGTGAACAGTGTAAAAACTCAATGATGGGGAAACTCTGAAGGACAAACAGTTTAAAAACTCAATGCTGGAGAAACTCAGTCGGTAAAAAAGTGTAAAAACTAAATGATGTGGAAACAGTAGTGAACAGTGTAAAAACTCAATGATGGGGAAACTCATCAGGTCAAACAGATTAAAAACTCAGTGCTGGAGAAACTCAGCAGGACAAAGTGTGTAAAAATTCAATTCTGGAGAAACTCAGTAGGTAAAAATGTGTAAAAACTGAATGATGGGCAAGCACAGAAGGTCAAACAGGGTAAAAACTCGATTCTGTAGAAAGTGAACAAGTGAAATGGTGTAAAACCTCAATGCTGGGGAAACTCAGAAGGTCAAACATGGTAAAATCTCAATGCTGGAGAAATTCAGCAGGTTCAAACAGTGTAAAAACTCAAGGCTGGAGAAACTTAGCAGGTCAAACAGTGGGAAATCTCAATTCTGGAGAAACTCAGTCGGTAAAAATGTGTAAAAACTAAATGATGTGGAAACAGCAAGTGAACAAAGTAAAAACTCAATGATGGGGAAACTCTGAAGGACAAACAGTTTAAAAAGTCAATGCTGGAGAAACTCAGTAGGTCAAAGTGTGTAAATCTCAATGCTGGAGAAGCTTAGCAGGTCATACAGTGTAAAAACTCAATGCTTGGGAAACACAGCAGGTCAAACAGTGTAAAAACTCACTGCTGGAGAAACTTAGCAGGTCAAACAGTGGGAAATCTCAATGCTGGAGAAACTCAGCAGGTCAAAGTGTGTAAAAACTCAATTCTGGAGAAACTCAGCAGGTAAAAATGTGTGAAAACTGAATGATGGGGAAACACAGCAGGAGAACAGTGTAAAAACTCAATGATGGGGAAACTTACCAGGTGAAAAAGTGTAAAGACTCAATGCTGCAGAAATTGAACAGGTCAAACATTGTAAAAACTCAATGCTGGAGAAACTCTGAAGGACAAACAGTTTAAAAAGTCAATGCTGGAGAAACTCAGCAGGTCAAAGTGTGTAAATCTCAATGCTGGAGAAACTTAGCAGGTCAAACGAGGCATAAACTCAGTGCTGCAAAAACTCAGCAGGTTAAAAAGTGTAAAAACTCAATGCTGGAGTAACTTAGCAGGTCAAACAATCTAGAAACTCAATGCTGGGGAAACAGCAAGTGAACAGTGTAAAAATTCAATGGTGTGGAATCACAGCAGGTCAAACGGTGTAAAAACTTTGCTCGGAACCTCAGCAGGTCAAACATGGTAAAAACTCAATGCTGGAGAAACTCAGCTGGTAAAAGAGTGCAAAGACCCAATGCTGGTGAAACAGCAAGTGAACAGTGTAAAATCTCAAAGATGAGGAAACTCATCAGGTCAAACAGATTAAAAACTCAGTGCTGGAATAACTCAGCAGGTCAAAGTGTGTAAAAATTCAATTCTGGAAAAACTCATTAGGTAAAAAATGTGTAAAAACTGAATGATGGGCAAGCACAGAAGGTCAAACAGGGTAAAAACTCGATTTTGTAGAAAGTGAACAAGTGAAATGGTGTAAAACCTCAATGCTGGGGAAACTTAGCAGGTCAAACAGTGTAAAAACTCAATGATGGAGAAATTGAACAGGTAAAAAATTGTGAAAACTCAAGTCTGGGGAAATTCAGCAGGTCAAAGTGTGTAAAAACTCAATGCTGGAGAAACTTAGCAGGTCAAAGAGTGTAAAAACTCAATGCTGGAGAAACGTAGCAGGTCAAACAGTGTAAAAACTCAATGCTGGAGAAACTTAGCAGGTCAAATGATGCATGAAATCAATGCCGGACAAACTCAGCAGGTAAAACAGTGGAAAGACCCAATGCTGGGGAAACAGCAAGTGCATAGTGTAAAATCTCAAAGATAAGGAAACTTATCAGGTCAAACTGTTGAAAAACTCAATGCTGGAGAAACTCAGCAGGTCAAAGAGAGTAAAAACTCAATGCTGGAGAAACGTAGCAGGTCAAACAGTGTAAAAACTCAATGCTGGAGAAACACAGCAGGTCAAATGATGCATGAAATCAATGCCGGACAAACTCAGCAGGTAAAATAGTGGAAAGATCCAATGCTGGGGAAACAGCAAGTGCATAGTGTAAAATCTCAAAGATAAGGAAACTTATCAGGTCAAACTGTTGAAAAACTCAATGCTGGAGAAACTCAGCAGGTCAAAGTGTGTAAAAACTCAATTCTGGAGAAACTCAGTAGGTAAAAATGTGTGAAAACTGAATGATGGGGAAACACAGCAGGTGAACAGTTTAAAAACTCAATGCTGGAGAAACTCAGCAGGTCAAAGTGTGTAAAATCTCAATTCTGGAGAAACTCAGTCGGTAAAAATGTGTAAAAACTAAATGATGTGGAAACAGCAAGTGAACAGTGTAAAAACTCAATGATGGGGAAACTCTGAAGGACAAACAGTTTAAAAACTCAAGGCTGGAGAAACTTAGTAGGTCATACAGTGTAAAAACTCAATGCTTGGGAAACACAGCAGGTCAAACAGTGTAAAAACTCACTGCTGGAGAAACTTAGCAGGTGAAACAGTGTAAAAACTCAAGGCTGGAGAAACTTAGCAGGTCAAACAGTGGAAAATCTCAATGCTGGAGAAACTCAGCAGGTCAAAGTGTGTAAAAACTCAATTCTGGAGAAACTTAGAAGGTCAAACAATATAGAAACTCAATGCTGGGGAAACAGCAAGTGAACAGTGTAAAAATTCAATGGTGTGGAATCACAGCAGGTCAAACGGTGTAAAAACTTTGCTCGAAACCTCAGCAGGTCAAACATGGTAAAAACTCAATGCTGGAGAAACTCAGCAGGTAAAAGAGTGCAAAGACCCAATGCTGGTGAAACAGCAAGTGAACAGTGTAAAAATTCAATGCTGGGGCATCAAAGCAGGTAAAACGGTGTAAAAACTCTGCTGGAGACCTCAACAGGAAAAATATGGTAAAAACTCAATGCCGGAGAAACTTAGCAGGTCAAACAGTGGAAAAATCAATGCTGGAGAAACTAAGCAGGTTAAACAATGGAAAATATCAATGCTGGAGAAACTCAGCAGGTCAAAGTGTGTAAAAACTCAATTCTGGAGAAACTCAGTAGGTAAAAAAGTGTGAAAACTGAATGATGGGGAAACACAGCAGGAGAACAGTGTAAAAACTCAATGATGAGGAAACTTACCAGTTGAAAATGTGTAAAAACTCAATTCTAGAGAGATTGAACAGGTCAAACATTTTAAAAACTCAATGCTGGAGAAACTCTGAAGGTCAAACAGTTGAAAAAGTCATTGCTGGAGAAACTCATCAGGTGAAACAGTGTAAAATCTCAATGTTGAAGAAACTTAGCAGGTCAAACGATGCATAAAATCAGTGCTGGAAAAACTCAGCATGTAAAACAGTGTAAAAACTCAATGCTGGAGTAACTTAGCAGGTCAAACAAGAAAGAAACTCAGTGCTGCAAAAACTCAGCAGGTCAAACAGTATAAAAACTCAATGCTGGGGAAACAGCTAGTGAACAGTGTAAAAATTCAATGCTAGTGTATCACAGCAGGTCTAACGGTTTAAAAACTTTGCTGGGGACCTCAGCTGCTCAAACATGTTAAAAATCCAATGCTAGAGAAACTCAGCCGTTCAAACAGTGTAAAAACTCAATGCTGGAGAAACTCAGCCGCTCAAACAGTGTAAAAACTCAATGCTGGAGAAACTCAGCCGCTCAAACAGTATAAAAACTCAATGCTGGGGAAACAGCTAGTGAACAGTGTAAAAATTCAATGCTAGTGTATCACAGCAGGTCAAACGGTGTAAAAACTCAATGCTAGAGAAACTCAGCCGCTCAAACAGTGTAAAAACCCAATGCTGGAGAAACTCAGCAGGTCAAACAATATATAAACTCAGTGCTGCAACAATTCAGCAGGTCAAACGGTGTAAAAACTCAATGCTGCAAAAACTCAGCAGGTTAAAATCTGTAAAAACTTAATGCTGGAAAAACTCAGCAGGTCAAACAGCGTAAAACTTAATGCTGGGGAAACACCGCAGGTGAACAGTGTAAAAATCAATGCCGGACAAACTCAGCAGGTAAAACAGTGCAAAGACCCAATGCTGGGGAAACAGCAAGTGCAGTGTAAAATATCAAAGATGAGGAAACTTATCAGGTCAAACAGTTTAAAAACACAATGCTGGAGAAACGTAGCAGGTCAAACAGTGTAAAAACTCAATGCTGGAGAAACGTAGCAGGTCAAACAGTGTAAAAACTCAATGCTGGAGAAACGTAGCAGGTCAAACAGTGTAAAAACTCAATGCTGGAGAAACTTAGCAGGTCAAACAGTGTAAAAACTCAATGCTGGAGAAATGTAGCAGGTCAAACAGTGTAAAAACTCAATGCTGGGGAAACACAGCAAGTCAAACAGTGTGAAAACTCAAGGCTGGAGAAACTCAGCAGGTCAAAGTGTGTAAAAACTCAATTCTGGAGAAACTCAGTAGGTAACAAAGTGTGAAAACAGAATGATGGGGTAACACAGCGGGAGAACCGTGTAAAAACTCAATGATGAGGAAATTTACCAGGTGAAAAAGTGTAAAAACTCAATGCTGGAGAAACACAGCAGGTCAAATAGTGTAAAAACTCAATGCTGGAGAAACACAGCAGGTCAAACAGTGTAAAAACTCAATGCTGGAAAATCTAAGCAGGTCAAACAATGTATCAACTCAGTGCTGCAAAAACTCAGTAGGTCAAACAGTGCCAAACGAAATGCTTGGAAAACCAAGCAGGTGAAACGGTGTAAAAATTCAATGCTGGGGAATCACAGAAGGTCAAATGGTGTAAAAACCCTGCTGGGGACCTCAGCAGGTCAAACATGGTAAAAACTCAATGTTGGAGAAACTTAGTAGGTCATACAGTGTAAAAACTCAATGCTTGGGAAACACAGCAGGTCAAACAGTGTAAAAACTCACTGCTGGAGAAACTTAGCAGGTCAAACAGTGTAAAAACTCAAGGCTGGAGAAACTTAGCAGTTCAAACAGTGTAAAAACTCAATTCTGGAGAAGCTCAGCAGGTAAAAATGTGTGAAAACTGAATGATGGGGAAACACAGCAGGAGAACAGTGTAAAAACTCAATGATGAGGAAACTTACCAGTTGAAAATGTGTAAAAACTCAATTCTAGAGAGATTGAACAGGTCAAACATTTTAAAAACTCAATGCTGGAGAAACTCTGAAGGTCAAACAGTTGAAAAAGTCATTGCTGGAGAAACTCATCAGGTGAAACAGTGTAAAATCTCAATGTTGAAGAAACTTAGCAGGTCAAACGATGCATAAAATCAGTGCTGGAAAAACTCAGCATGTAAAACAGTGTAAAAACTCAATGCTGGAGTAACTTAGCAGGTCAAACAAGAAAGAAACTCAGTGCTGCAAAAACTCAGCAGGTCAAACAGTATAAAAACTCAATGCTGGGGAAACAGCTAGTGAACAGTGTAAAAATTCAATGCTAGTGTATCACAGCAGGTCTAACGGTTTAAAAACTTTGCTGGGGACCTCAGCTGCTCAAACATGTTAAAAATCCAATGCTAGAGAAACTCAGCCGTTCAAACAGTGTAAAAACTCAATGCTGGAGAAACTCAGCCGCTCAAACAGTGTAAAAACTCAATGCTGGAGAAACTCAGCCGCTCAAACAGTATAAAAACTCAATGCTGGGGAAACAGCTAGTGAACAGTGTAAAAATTCAATGCTAGTGTATCACAGCAGGTCAAACGGTGTAAAAACTCAATGCTAGAGAAACTCAGCCGCTCAAACAGTGTAAAAACCCAATGCTGGAGAAACTCAGCAGGTCAAACAATATATAAACTCAGTGCTGCAACAATTCAGCAGGTCAAACGGTGTAAAAACTCAATGCTGCAAAAACTCAGCAGGTTAAAATCTGTAAAAACTTAATGCTGGAAAAACTCAGCAGGTCAAACAGCGTAAAACTTAATGCTGGGGAAACACCGCAGGTGAACAGTGTAAAAATCAATGCCGGACAAACTCAGCAGGTAAAACAGTGCAAAGACCCAATGCTGGGGAAACAGCAAGTGCAGTGTAAAATATCAAAGATGAGGAAACTTATCAGGTCAAACAGTTTAAAAACACAATGCTGGAGAAACGTAGCAGGTCAAACAGTGTAAAAACTCAATGCTGGAGAAACGTAGCAGGTCAAACAGTGTAAAAACTCAATGCTGGAGAAACGTAGCAGGTCAAACAGTGTAAAAACTCAATGCTGGAGAAACTTAGCAGGTCAAACAGTGTAAAAACTCAATGCTGGAGAAATGTAGCAGGTCAAACAGTGTAAAAACTCAATGCTGGGGAAACACAGCAAGTCAAACAGTGTGAAAACTCAAGGCTGGAGAAACTCAGCAGGTCAAAGTGTGTAAAAACTCAATTCTGGAGAAACTCAGTAGGTAACAAAGTGTGAAAACAGAATGATGGGGTAACACAGCGGGAGAACCGTGTAAAAACTCAATGATGAGGAAATTTACCAGGTGAAAAAGTGTAAAAACTCAATGCTGGAGAAACACAGCAGGTCAAATAGTGTAAAAACTCAATGCTGGAGAAACACAGCAGGTCAAACAGTGTAAAAACTCAATGCTGGAAAATCTAAGCAGGTCAAACAATGTATCAACTCAGTGCTGCAAAAACTCAGTAGGTCAAACAGTGCCAAACGAAATGCTTGGAAAACCAAGCAGGTGAAACGGTGTAAAAATTCAATGCTGGGGAATCACAGAAGGTCAAATGGTGTAAAAACCCTGCTGGGGACCTCAGCAGGTCAAACATGGTAAAAACTCAATGTTGGAGAAACTTAGTAGGTCATACAGTGTAAAAACTCAATGCTTGGGAAACACAGCAGGTCAAACAGTGTAAAAACTCACTGCTGGAGAAACTTAGCAGGTCAAACAGTGTAAAAACTCAAGGCTGGAGAAACTTAGCAGTTCAAACAGTGTAAAAACTCAATTCTGGAGAAACTCAGCAGGTAAAAATGTGTGAAAACTGAATGATGGGGAAACACAGCAGGAGAACAGTGTAAAAACTCAATGATGGGGAAACTTACCAGGTGAAAAAGTGTAAAGACTCAATGCTGCAGAAATTGAACAGGACAAACATTGTAAAAACTCAATGCTGGAGAAACTCTGAAGGACAAACAGTTTAAAAAGTCAATGCTGGAGAAACTCAGCAGGTCAAAGTGTGTAAATCTCAATGCTGGAGAAACTTAGCAGGTCAAACGAGGCATAAACTCAGTGCTGCAAAAACTCAGCAGGTTAAAAAGTGTAAAAACTCAATGCTGGAGTAACTTAGCAGGTCAAACAATCTAGAAACTCAATGCTGGGGAAACAGCAAGTGAACAGTGTAAAAATTCAATGGTGTGGAATCACAGCAGGTCAAATGGTGTAAAAACTTTGCTCGGAACCTCAGCAGGTCAAACATGGTAAAAACTCAATGCTGGAGAAACTCAGCAGGTAAAAGAGTGCAAAGACCCAATGCTGGTGAAACAGCAAGTGAACAGTGTAAAATCTCAAAGATGAGGAAACTCATCAGGTCAAACAGATTAAAAACTCAGTGCTGGAGAAACTCAGCAGGTCAAAGTGTGTAAAAATTCAATTCTGGAGAAACTCATTAGGTAAAAAATGTGTAAAAACTGAATGATGGGCAAGCACAGAAGGTCAAACAGTGTAAAAACTCAATGCTGGAGAAACTTAGCAGGTCAAAGAGTGTAAAAACTCAATGCTGGAGAAACTTAGCAGGTCAAACAGCGTAAAACTTAATGCTGGAGAAACTCAGCAGGTCAAAGTGTGTAAAAACTCAATTCTGGAGAAACTTAGAAGGTCAAACAATATAGAAACTCAATGCTGGGGAAACAGCAAGTGAACAGTGTAAAAATTCAATGGTGTGGAATCACAGCAGGTCAAACGGTGTAAAAGCTTTGCTCGGAACCTCAGCAGGTCAAACATGGTAAAAACTGAATGCTGGAGAAACTCAGCAGGTAAAAGAGTGCAAAGACCCAATGCTGGTGAAACAGCAAGTGAACAGTGTAAAATCTCAAAGATGAGGAAACTCATCAGGTCAAACAGTTTAAAAACTCAGTGCTGGAGAAACTCAGCAGGTCAAAGTGTGTAAAAATTCAATTCTGGAGAAACTCAGTAGGTAAAAAATGTTTAAAAACTGAATGATGGGCAAGCACAGAAGGTCAAACGGTGTAAAAACTCAATGCTGCAAAAACTCAGCAGGTTAAAAACTGTAAAAACTTAATGCTGGAGAAACTCAGCAGGTCAAACAGCGTAAAACTTAAAGCTGGCGAAACACCGCAGGTGAACAGTGTAAAAATCAATGCCGGACAAACTCAGCAGGTAAAACAGTGCAAAGACCCAATGCTGGGGAAACAGCAAGTGCAGTGTAAAGTATCAAAGATGAGGAAACTTATCAGGTCAAACAGTTTAAAAACACAATGCTGGAGAAACTCAGCAGGTCAAAGTGTGTAAAAACTCAATTCTGGAGAAACTCAGTCGGTAAAAGAGTGTAAAATCTAAATGATGTGGAAACAGCAAGTGAACAGTGTAAAAACTCAATGCTGGAGAAACACAGCAGGTCAAACAGTTTAAAAACTCAATGCTGGAGAAACTTAGCAGGTCAAACAGTGTAAAAACTCCAGTCTGGAGAAACTTAGCAGGTCATATAGTGTAAAATCTCATTGCTGGGGAAACAAAGCATGTCAAACAGTGTAAAAACTCACTGCTGGAGAAACTTAGAAGGTCAAACAGTGTAAAAACTCAAGGCTGGAGAAACTTAGCAGGTCAAACAGTGGAAAATCTCAATGCTGGAGAAACTCAGCAGGTCAAAGTGTGTAAATCTCAATGCTGGAGAAACTTAGCAGGTCAAACAATCTAGAAACTCAATGCTGGGGAAACAGCAAGTGAACAGTGTAAAAATTCAATGGTGTGGAATCACAGCAGGTCAAACGGTGTAAAAACTTTGCTCGGAACCTCAGCAGGTCAAACATGGTAAAAACACAATGCTGGAGAAACTCAGCAGGTAAAAGAGTGCAAAGACCCAATGCTGGTGAAACAGCAAGTGAACAGTGTAAAATCTCAAAGATGAGGAAACTCATCAGGTCAAACAGATTAAAAACTCAGTGCTGGAGAAACTCAGCAGGTCAAAGTGTGTAAAAACTCAATGCTGGAGAAACGTAGCAGGTCAAACAGTGTAAATCTCAATGCTGGAGAAACTCAGTAGGTAAAAAAGTGTGAAAATAGAGTGATGGGGAAACACAGCAGGTGAACAGTTTAAAAACTCAATGGTGGAGAAACTCAGCAGGTCAAAGTGTGTAAAATCTCAATTCTGGAGAAACTCAGTCGGTAAAAAAGTGTAAAAACTCAATGATGGTGAAACTCTGAAGGACAAACAGTGTAAAAACTCAATGATGGAGAAACTCAGCAGGTCAAAGTGTGTAAAATCTCAATTCTGGAGAAACTCAGTCGGTAAAAAAGTGTAAAAACTAAATGATGTGAAAACAGCAAGTGAACAGTGTAAAAACTCAATGATGGGGAAACTCTGAAGGACAAACAGTGTAAAAACTCAATGCTGGAGAAACTTAGCAGGTCAAACAGTGCAAAGACCCAATGCTGGGGAAACAGCAAGTGAACAGTGTAAAAATTCAATGCTGGGGTATTAAATTCGGTCAAACATGGTAAAATCTCAATGCTGGAGAAATTCAGCAGGTTCAAACAGTGTAAAAACTCAAAGCTGGAGAAACTTAGCAGGTCAAACAGTGGAAAAATCAATGCTGGAGAAACTCAGCAGGTTAAACAGTGGAAAATATCAATGCTGGAGAAACTCAGCAGGTCAAAGTGTGTAAAAACTCAATTCTGGAGAAACTCAGTAGGTAAAATAGTGTGAAAATAGAGTGATGGGGAAACACAGCAGGTGAAC
This sequence comes from Narcine bancroftii, assembly GCF_036971445.1. Lineage (NCBI taxonomy): Eukaryota > Metazoa > Chordata > Chondrichthyes > Torpediniformes > Narcinidae > Narcine > Narcine bancroftii. The sequence goes on from NC_091474.1 coordinate 244,636,722, forward strand.
AGTTCAAAAACTCAAGGCTGGAGAAACTCAGCAGGTCAAAGTGTGTAAAAACTCAATTCTGGAGAAACTCAGTAGGTAACAAAGTGTGAAAACAGAATGATGGGGTAACACAGCGGGAGAACCGTGTAAAAACTCAATGATGAGGAAATTTACCAGGTGAAAAAGTGTAAAAACTCAATGCTGGAGAAACACAGCAGGTCAAATAGTGTAAAAACTCAATGCTGGAGAAACACAGCAGGTCAAACAGTGTAAAAACTCAATGCTGGAAAATCTAAGCAGGTCAAACAATGTATCAACTCAGTGCTGCAAAAACTCAGTAGGTCAAACAGTGCCAAACGAAATGCTTGGAAAACCAAGCAGGTGAAACGGTGTAAAAATTCAATGCTGGGGAATCACAGAAGGTCAAATGGTGTAAAAACCCTGCTGGGGACCTCAGCAGGTCAAACATGGTAAAAACTCAATGTTGGAGAAACTTAGTAGGTCATACAGTGTAAAAACTCAATGCTTGGGAAACACAGCAGGTCAAACAGTGTAAAAACTCACTGCTGGAGAAACTTAGCAGGTCAAACAGTGTAAAAACTCAAGGCTGGAGAAACTTAGCAGTTCAAACAGTGTAAAAACTCAATTCTGGAGAAACTCAGCAGGTAAAAATGTGTGAAAACTGAATGATGGGGAAACACAGCAGGAGAACAGTGTAAAAACTCAATGATGGGGAAACTTACCAGGTGAAAAAGTGTAAAGACTCAATGCTGCAGAAATTGAACAGGTCAAACATTGTAAAAACTCAATGCTGGAGAAACTCTGAAGGACAAACAGTTTAAAAAGTCAATGCTGGAGAAACTCAGCAGGTCAAAGTGTGTAAATCTCAATGCTGGAGAAACTTAGCAGGTCAAACGAGGCATAAACTCAGTGCTGCAAAAACTCAGCAGGTTAAAAAGTGTAAAAACTCAATGCTGGAGTAACTTAGCAGGTCAAACAATCTAGAAACTCAATGCTGGGGAAACAGCAAGTGAACAGTGTAAAAATTCAATGGTGTGGAATCACAGCAGGTCAAATGGTGTAAAAACTTTGCTCGGAACCTCAGCAGGTCAAACATGGTAAAAACTCAATGCTGGAGAAACTCAGCAGGTAAAAGAGTGCAAAGACCCAATGCTGGTGAAACAGCAAGTGAACAGTGTAAAATCTCAAAGATGAGGAAACTCATCAGGTCAAACAGATTAAAAACTCAGTGCTGGAGAAACTCAGCAGGTCAAAGTGTGTAAAAATTCAATTCTGGAGAAACTCATTAGGTAAAAAATGTGTAAAAACTGAATGATGGGCAAGCACAGAAGGTCAAACGGTGTAAAAACTCAATGCTGCAAAAACTCAGCAGGTTAAAAACTGTAAAAACTTAATGCTGGAGAAACTCAGCAGGTCAAACAGTGTAAAACTTAAAGCTGGCGAAACACCGCAGGTGAACAGTGTAAAAATCAATGCCGGACAAACTCAGCAGGTAAAACAGTGCAAAGACCCAATGCTGGGGAAACAGCAAGTGCAGTGTAAAGTATCAAAGATGAGGAAACTTATCAGGTCAAACAGTTTAAAAACACAATGCTGGAGAAACTCAGCAGGTCAAAGTGTGTAAAAACTCAATTCTGGAGAAACTCAGTCGGTAAAAGAGTGTAAAATCTAAATGATGTGGAAACAGCAAGTGAACAGTGTAAAAATTCAATGCTGGGGCATCAAATTCGGTCAAACATGGTAAAATCTCAATGCTGGAGAAATTCAGCAGGTTCAAACAGTGTAAAAACTCAAAGCTGGAGAAACTTAGCAGGTCAAACAGTGGAAAAATCAATGCTGGAGAAACTCAGCAGGTTAAACAGTGGAAAATATCAATGCTGGAGAAACTCAGCAGGTCAAAGTGTGTAAAAGCTCAATTCTGGAGAAACTCAGCAGGTCAAAGTGTGTAAAATCTCAATTCTGGAGAAACTCAGTCGGTAAAAATTGTAAAAACTAAATGATGTGGAAACAGCAAGTGAACAGTGTAAAAACTCAATGATGGGGAAACTCTGAAGGACAAACAGTTTAAAAAGTCAATGCTGGAGAAACTCAGCAGGTCAAACAGTGGAAAATCTCAATGCTGGAGAAACTCAGCAGGTCAAAGTGTGTAAAATTTCAATTCTGGAGAAACTCAGTCGGTAAAAATGTGTAAAAACTAAATGATGTGGAAACAGCAAGTGAACAAAGTAAAAACTCAATGATGGGGAAACTCTGAAGGACAAACAGTTTAAAAAGTCAATGCTGGAGAAACTCAGTAGGTCAAAGTGTGTAAATCTCAATGCTGGAGAAACTTAGCAGGTCATACAGTGTAAAAACTCAATGCTTGGGAAACACAGCAGGTCAAACAGCATAAAAACTCACTGCTGGAGAAACTTAGCAGGTCAAACAGTGTAAAAACTCAAGGCTGGAGAAACTTAGCAGGTCAAACAGTGGGAAATCTCAATGCTGGAGAAACTCAGCAGGTCAAAGTGTGTAAAAACTCAATTCTGGAGAAACTCAGCAGGTAAAAATGTGTGAAAACTGAATGATGGGGAAACACAGCAGGAGAACAGTGTAAAAACTCAATGATGGGGAAACTTACCAGGTGAAAAAGTGTAAAGACTCAATGCTGCAGAAATTGAACAGGTCAAACATTGTAAAAACTCAATGCTGGAGAAACTCTGAAGGACAAACAGTTTAAAAAGTCAATGCTGGAGAAACTCAGCAGGTCAAAGTGTGTAAATCTCAATGCTGGAGAAACTTAGCAGGTCAAACGAGGCATAAACTCAGTGTTGCAAAAACTCAGCAGGTTAAAAAGTGTAAAAACTCAATGCTGGAGTAACTTAGCAGGTCAAACAATCTAGAAACTCAATGCTGGGGAAACAGCAAGTGAACAGTGTAAAAATTCAATGGTGTGGAATCACAGCAGGTCAAACGGTGTAAAAACTTTGCTCGGAACCTCAGCAGGTCAAACATGGTAAAAACACAATGCTGGAGAAACTCAGCAGGTAAAAGAGTGCAAAGACCCAATGCTGGTGAAACAGCAAGTGAACAGTGTAAAATCTCAAAGATGAGGAAACTCATCAGGTCAAACAGTTTAAAAACTCAGTGCTGGAGAAACTCAGCAGGTCAAAGTGTGTAAAAATTCAATTCTGGAGAAACTCAGTAGGTAAAAAATGTGTAAAAACTGAATGATGGGCAAGCACAGAAGGTCAAACAGGGTAAAAACTCGATTTTGTAGAAAGTGAACAAGTGAAATGGTGTAAAACCTCAATGCTGGGGAAAGTCAGAAGGTCAAACAGTGTAAAAACAGGTAAAAAATTCTAAATAATCAAAGCTGGAGAAACTTAGCAGGTCAAACAGTGTAAAATCTCAATGCTGGAGAAACTTAGCAGGTCAAACAGTGTAAAAATTCAATGCTGTGGACCTCAACAGGTCAAACATTGTAAAATCTTAATGCTGGAGAAATTCAGCAGGTTCAAACAGTGTAAAAATTCAATGCTGGAGAAACTTAGCAGGTCAAAGTGTGTAAAAACTCAATTCTGAAGAAACTCAGTAGGTAAAAAAGTGTGAAAACAAAATGATGGGGGAACACAGCAGGAGAACAGTGTAAAAACTCAATGATGGGGAAACTTACCAGGTGAAAAAGTGTAAAACTCAATGCTGGAGAAACACAGCAGGTCAAACAGTGTTAAAACAGGTAAAAAATTCTAAATAATCAATGCTGGAGAAACTTAGCAGGTCAAACAGTGTTAAAACAGGTAAAAAATTCTAAATAATCAAAGCTGGAGAAACTTAGCAGGTCAAACAGTGTAAAATCTCAATTCTGGAGAAACTCAGTCGGTAAAAAAGTGTAAAAACTAAATGATGTGGAAACAGCAAGTGAACAGTGTAAAAACTCAATGATGGGGAAACTCTGAAGGACAAACAGTTTAAAAACTCAATGCTGGAGAAACTCAGTCGGTAAAAAAGTGTAAAAACTAAATGATGTGGAAACAGTAGTGAACAGTGTAAAAACTCAATGATGGGGAAACTCATCAGGTCAAACAGATTAAAAACTCAGTGCTGGAGAAACTCAGCAGGACAAAGTGTGTAAAAACTCAATTCTGAAGAAACTCAGTAGGTAAAAAAGTGTGAAAACAAAATGATGGGGGAACACAGCAGGAGAACAGTGTAAAAACTCAATGATGGGGAAACTTACCAGGTGAAAAAGTGTAAAACTCAATGCTGGAGAAACACAGCAGGTCAAACAGTGTTAAAACAGGTAAAAAATTCTAAATAATCAATGCTGGAGAAACTTAGCAGGTCAAACAGTGTTAAAACAGGTAAAAAATTCTAAATAATCAAAGCTGGAGAAACTTAGCAGGTCAAACAGTGTAAAATCTCAATTCTGGAGAAACTCAGTCGGTAAAAAAGTGTAAAAACTCAATGATGGGGAAACTCTGAAGGACAAACAGTTTAAAAACTCAATGCTGGAGAAACTCAGTCGGTAAAAAAGTGTAAAAACTAAATGATGTGGAAACAGTAGTGAACAGTGTAAAAACTCAATGATGGGGAAACTCATCAGGTCAAACAGATTAAAAACTCAGTGCTGGAGAAACTCAGCAGGACAAAGTGTGTAAAAATTCAATTCTGGAGAAACTCAGTAGGTAAAAAATGTGTAAAAACTGAATGATGGGCAAGCACAGAAGGTCAAACAGGGTAAAAACTCGATTCTGTAGAAAGTGAACAAGTGAAATGGTGTAAAACCTCAATGCTGGGGAAATTCAGCAGGTTCAAACAGTGTAAAAACTCAAGGCTGGAGAAACTTAGCAGGTCAAACAGTGGGAAATCTCAATTCTGGAGAAACTCAGTCGGTAAAAATGTGTAAAAACTAAATGATGTGGAAACAGCAAGTGAACAAAGTAAAAACTCAATGATGGGGAAACTCTGAAGGACAAACAGTTTAAAAAGTCAATGCTGGAGAAACTCAGTAGGTCAAAGTGTGTAAATCTCAATGCTGGAGAAGCTTAGCAGGTCATACAGTGTAAAAACTCAATGCTTGGGAAACACAGCAGGTCAAACAGTGTAAAAACTCACTGCTGGAGAAACTTAGCAGGTCAAACAGTGGGAAATCTCAATGCTGGAGAAACTCAGCAGGTCAAAGTGTGTAAAAACTCAATTCTGGAGAAACTCAGCAGGTAAAAATGTGTGAAAACTGAATGATGGGGAAACACAGCAGGAGAACAGTGTAAAAACTCAATGATGGGGAAACTTACCAGGTGAAAAAGTGTAAAGACTCAATGCTGCAGAAATTGAACAGGTCAAACATTGTAAAAACTCAATGCTGGAGAAACTCTGAAGGACAAACAGTTTAAAAAGTCAATGCTGGAGAAACTCAGCAGGTCAAACGAGGCATAAACTCAGTGCTGCAAAAACTCAGCAGGTTAAAAAGTGTAAAAACTCAATGCTGGAGTAACTTAGCAGGTCAAACAATCTAGAAACTCAATGCTGGGGAAACAGCAAGTGAACAGTGTAAAATCTCAAAGATGAGGAAACTCATCAGGTCAAACAGTTTAAAAACTCAGTGCTGGAGAAACTCAGCAGGTCAAAGTGTGTAAAAATTCAATTCTGGAGAAACTCAGTAGGTAAAAAATGTGTAAAAACTGAATGATGGGCAAGCACAGAAGGTCAAACAGGGTAAAAACTCGATTTTGTAGAAAGTGAACAAGTGAAATGGTGTAAAACCTCAATGCTGGGGAAAGTCAGAAGGTCAAACAGTGTAAAAACAGGTAAAAAATTCTAAATAATCAAAGCTGGAGAAACTTAGCAGGTCAAACAGTGTAAAATCTCAATGCTGGAGAAACTTAGCAGGTCAAACAGTGTAAAAATTCAATGCTGTGGACCTCAACAGGTCAAACATTGTAAAATCTTAATGCTGGAGAAATTCAGCAGGTTCAAACAGTGTAAAAATTCAATGCTGGAGAAACTTAGCAGGTCAAAGTGTGTAAAAACTCAATTCTGAAGAAACTCAGTAGGTAAAAAAGTGTGAAAACAAAATGATGGGGGAACACAGCAGGAGAACAGTGTAAAAACTCAATGATGGGGAAACTTACCAGGTGAAAAAGTGTAAAACTCAATGCTGGAGAAACACAGCAGGTCAAACAGTGTTAAAACAGGTAAAAAATTCTAAATAATCAATGCTGGAGAAACTTAGCAGGTCAAACAGTGTTAAAACAGGTAAAAAATTCTAAATAATCAAAGCTGGAGAAACTTAGCAGGTCAAACAGTGTAAAATCTCAATTCTGGAGAAACTCAGTCGGTAAAAAAGTGTAAAAACTCAATGATGGGGAAACTCTGAAGGACAAACAGTTTAAAAACTCAATGCTGGAGAAACTCAGTCGGTAAAAAAGTGTAAAAACTAAATGATGTGGAAACAGTAGTGAACAGTGTAAAAACTCAATGATGGGGAAACTCATCAGGTCAAACAGATTAAAAACTCAGTGCTGGAGAAACTCAGCAGGACAAAGTGTGTAAAAATTCAATTCTGGAGAAACTCAGTAGGTAAAAAATGTGTAAAAACTGAATGATGGGCAAGCACAGAAGGTCAAACAGGGTAAAAACTCGATTTTGTAGAAAGTGAACAAGTGAAATGGTGTAAAACCTCAATGCTGGGGAAAGTCAGAAGGTCAAACAGTGTAAAAACAGGTAAAAAATTCTAAATAATCAAAGCTGGAGAAACTTAGCAGGTCAAACAGTGTAAAATCTCAATGCTGGAGAAACTTAGCAGGTCAAACAGTGTAAAAATTCAATGCTGTGGACCTCAACAGGTCAAACATTGTAAAATCTTAATGCTGGAGAAATTCAGCAGGTTCAAACAGTGTAAAAATTCAATGCTGGAGAAACTTAGCAGGTCAAAGTGTGTAAAAACTCAATTCTGAAGAAACTCAGTAGGTAAAAAAGTGTGAAAACAAAATGATGGGGGAACACAGCAGGAGAACAGTGTAAAAACTCAATGATGGGGAAACTTACCAGGTGAAAAAGTGTAAAACTCAATGCTGGAGAAACACAGCAGGTCAAACAGTGTTAAAACAGGTAAAAAATTCTAAATAATCAATGCTGGAGAAACTTAGCAGGTCAAACAGTGTTAAAACAGGTAAAAAATTCTAAATAATCAAAGCTGGAGAAACTTAGCAGGTCAAACAGTGTAAAATCTCAATTCTGGAGAAACTCAGTCGGTAAAAAAGTGTAAAAACTCAATGATGGGGAAACTCTGAAGGACAAACAGTTTAAAAACTCAATGCTGGAGAAACTCAGTCGGTAAAAAAGTGTAAAAACTAAATGATGTGGAAACAGTAGTGAACAGTGTAAAAACTCAATGATGGGGAAACTCATCAGGTCAAACAGATTAAAAACTCAGTGCTGGAGAAACTCAGCAGGACAAAGTGTGTAAAAATTCAATTCTGGAGAAACTCAGTAGGTAAAAAATGTGTAAAAACTGAATGATGGGCAAGCACAGAAGGTCAAACAGGGTAAAAACTCGATTCTGTAGAAAGTGAACAAGTGAAATGGTGTAAAACCTCAATGCTGGGGAAATTCAGCAGGTTCAAACAGTGTAAAAACTCAAGGCTGGAGAAACTTAGCAGGTCAAACAGTGGGAAATCTCAATTCTGGAGAAACTCAGTCGGTAAAAATGTGTAAAAACTAAATGATGTGGAAACAGCAAGTGAACAAAGTAAAAACTCAATGATGGGGAAACTCTGAAGGACAAACAGTTTAAAAAGTCAATGCTGGAGAAACTCAGTAGGTCAAAGTGTGTAAATCTCAATGCTGGAGAAGCTTAGCAGGTCATACAGTGTAAAAACTCAATGCTTGGGAAACACAGCAGGTCAAACAGTGTAAAAACTCACTGCTGGAGAAACTTAGCAGGTCAAACAGTGGGAAATCTCAATGCTGGAGAAACTCAGCAGGTCAAAGTGTGTAAAAACTCAATTCTGGAGAAACTCAGCAGGTAAAAATGTGTGAAAACTGAATGATGGGGAAACACAGCAGGAGAACAGTGTAAAAACTCAATGATGGGGAAACTTACCAGGTGAAAAAGTGTAAAGACTCAATGCTGCAGAAATTGAACAGGTCAAACATTGTAAAAACTCAATGCTGGAGAAACTCTGAAGGACAAACAGTTTAAAAAGTCAATGCTGGAGAAACTCAGCAGGTCAAAGTGTGTAAATCTCAATGCTGGAGAAACTTAGCAGGTCAAACGAGGCATAAACTCAGTGCTGCAAAAACTCAGCAGGTTAAAAAGTGTAAAAACTCAATGCTGGAGTAACTTAGCAGGTCAAACAATCTAGAAACTCAATGCTGGGGAAACAGCAAGTGAACAGTGTAAAAATTCAATGGTGTGGAATCACAGCAGGTCAAACGGTGTAAAAACTTTGCTCGGAACCTCAGCAGGTCAAACATGGTAAAAACTCAATGCTGGAGAAACTCAGCTGGTAAAAGAGTGCAAAGACCCAATGCTGGTGAAACAGCAAGTGAACAGTGTAAAATCTCAAAGATGAGGAAACTCATCAGGTCAAACAGATTAAAAACTCAGTGCTGGAAAAACTCAGCAGGTCAAAGTGTGTAAAAATTCAATTCTGGAAAAACTCATTAGGTAAAAAATGTGTAAAAACTGAATGATGGGCAAGCACAGAAGGTCAAACAGGGTAAAAACTCGATTTTGTAGAAAGTGAACAAGTGAAATGGTGTAAAACCTCAATGCTGGGGAAACTTAGCAGGTCAAACAGTGTAAAAACTCAATGATGGAGAAATTGAACAGGTAAAAAATTGTGAAAACTCAAGTCTGGGGAAATTCAGCAGGTCAAAGTGTGTAAAAACTCAATGCTGGAGAAACTTAGCAGGTCAAAGAGTGTAAAAACTCAATGCTGGAGAAACGTAGCAGGTCAAACAGTGTAAAAACTCAATGCTGGAGAAACTTAGCAGGTCAAATGATGCATGAAATCAATGCCGGACAAACTCAGCAGGTAAAACAGTGGAAAGACCCAATGCTGGGGAAACAGCAAGTGCATAGTGTAAAATCTCAAAGATAAGGAAACTTATCAGGTCAAACTGTTGAAAAACTCAATGCTGGAGAAACTCAGCAGGTCAAAGAGAGTAAAAACTCAATGCTGGAGAAACGTAGCAGGTCAAACAGTGTAAAAACTCAATGCTGGAGAAACACAGCAGGTCAAATGATGCATGAAATCAATGCCGGACAAACTCAGCAGGTAAAATAGTGGAAAGATCCAATGCTGGGGAAACAGCAAGTGCATAGTGTAAAATCTCAAAGATAAGGAAACTTATCAGGTCAAACTGTTGAAAAACTCAATGCTGGAGAAACTCAGCAGGTCAAAGTGTGTAAAAACTCAATTCTGGAGAAACTCAGTAGGTAAAAATGTGTGAAAACTGAATGATGGGGAAACACAGCAGGTGAACAGTTTAAAAACTCAATGCTGGAGAAACTCAGCAGGTCAAAGTGTGTAAAATCTCAATTCTGGAGAAACTCAGTCGGTAAAAATGTGTAAAAACTAAATGATGTGGAAACAGCAAGTGAACAGTGTAAAAACTCAATGATGGGGAAACTCTGAAGGACAAACAGTTTAAAAACTCAAGGCTGGAGAAACTTAGTAGGTCATACAGTGTAAAAACTCAATGCTTGGGAAACACAGCAGGTCAAACAGTGTAAAAACTCACTGCTGGAGAAACTTAGCAGGTGAAACAGTGTAAAAACTCAAGGCTGGAGAAACTTAGCAGGTCAAACAGTGGAAAATCTCAATGCTGGAGAAACTCAGCAGGTCAAAGTGTGTAAAAACTCAATTCTGGAGAAACTTAGAAGGTCAAACAATATAGAAACTCAATGCTGGGGAAACAGCAAGTGAACAGTGTAAAAATTCAATGGTGTGGAATCACAGCAGGTCAAACGGTGTAAAAACTTTGCTCGAAACCTCAGCAGGTCAAACATGGTAAAAACTCAATGCTGGAGAAACTCAGCAGGTAAAAGAGTGCAAAGACCCAATGCTGGTGAAACAGCAAGTGAACAGTGTAAAAATTCAATGCTGGGGCATCAAAGCAGGTAAAACGGTGTAAAAACTCTGCTGGAGACCTCAACAGGAAAAATATGGTAAAAACTCAATGCCGGAGAAACTTAGCAGGTCAAACAGTGGAAAAATCAATGCTGGAGAAACTAAGCAGGTTAAACAATGGAAAATATCAATGCTGGAGAAACTCAGCAGGTCAAAGTGTGTAAAAACTCAATTCTGGAGAAACTCAGTAGGTAAAAAAGTGTGAAAACTGAATGATGGGGAAACACAGCAGGAGAACAGTGTAAAAACTCAATGATGAGGAAACTTACCAGTTGAAAATGTGTAAAAACTCAATTCTAGAGAGATTGAACAGGTCAAACATTTTAAAAACTCAATGCTGGAGAAACTCTGAAGGTCAAACAGTTGAAAAAGTCATTGCTGGAGAAACTCATCAGGTGAAACAGTGTAAAATCTCAATGTTGAAGAAACTTAGCAGGTCAAACGATGCATAAAATCAGTGCTGGAAAAACTCAGCATGTAAAACAGTGTAAAAACTCAATGCTGGAGTAACTTAGCAGGTCAAACAAGAAAGAAACTCAGTGCTGCAAAAACTCAGCAGGTCAAACAGTATAAAAACTCAATGCTGGGGAAACAGCTAGTGAACAGTGTAAAAATTCAATGCTAGTGTATCACAGCAGGTCTAACGGTTTAAAAACTTTGCTGGGGACCTCAGCTGCTCAAACATGTTAAAAATCCAATGCTAGAGAAACTCAGCCGTTCAAACAGTGTAAAAACTCAATGCTGGAGAAACTCAGCCGCTCAAACAGTGTAAAAACTCAATGCTGGAGAAACTCAGCCGCTCAAACAGTATAAAAACTCAATGCTGGGGAAACAGCTAGTGAACAGTGTAAAAATTCAATGCTAGTGTATCACAGCAGGTCAAACGGTGTAAAAACTCAATGCTAGAGAAACTCAGCCGCTCAAACAGTGTAAAAACCCAATGCTGGAGAAACTCAGCAGGTCAAACAATATATAAACTCAGTGCTGCAACAATTCAGCAGGTCAAACGGTGTAAAAACTCAATGCTGCAAAAACTCAGCAGGTTAAAATCTGTAAAAACTTAATGCTGGAAAAACTCAGCAGGTCAAACAGCGTAAAACTTAATGCTGGGGAAACACCGCAGGTGAACAGTGTAAAAATCAATGCCGGACAAACTCAGCAGGTAAAACAGTGCAAAGACCCAATGCTGGGGAAACAGCAAGTGCAGTGTAAAATATCAAAGATGAGGAAACTTATCAGGTCAAACAGTTTAAAAACACAATGCTGGAGAAACGTAGCAGGTCAAACAGTGTAAAAACTCAATGCTGGAGAAACGTAGCAGGTCAAACAGTGTAAAAACTCAATGCTGGAGAAACGTAGCAGGTCAAACAGTGTAAAAACTCAATGCTGGAGAAACTTAGCAGGTCAAACAGTGTAAAAACTCAATGCTGGAGAAATGTAGCAGGTCAAACAGTGTAAAAACTCAATGCTGGGGAAACACAGCAAGTCAAACAGTGTGAAAACTCAAGGCTGGAGAAACTCAGCAGGTCAAAGTGTGTAAAAACTCAATTCTGGAGAAACTCAGTAGGTAACAAAGTGTGAAAACAGAATGATGGGGTAACACAGCGGGAGAACCGTGTAAAAACTCAATGATGAGGAAATTTACCAGGTGAAAAAGTGTAAAAACTCAATGCTGGAGAAACACAGCAGGTCAAATAGTGTAAAAACTCAATGCTGGAGAAACACAGCAGGTCAAACAGTGTAAAAACTCAATGCTGGAAAATCTAAGCAGGTCAAACAATGTATCAACTCAGTGCTGCAAAAACTCAGTAGGTCAAACAGTGCCAAACGAAATGCTTGGAAAACCAAGCAGGTGAAACGGTGTAAAAATTCAATGCTGGGGAATCACAGAAGGTCAAATGGTGTAAAAACCCTGCTGGGGACCTCAGCAGGTCAAACATGGTAAAAACTCAATGTTGGAGAAACTTAGTAGGTCATACAGTGTAAAAACTCAATGCTTGGGAAACACAGCAGGTCAAACAGTGTAAAAATTCACTGCTGGAGAAACTTAGCAGGTCAAACAGTGTAAAAACTCAAGGCTGGAGAAACTTAGCAGTTCAAACAGTGTAAAAACTCAATTCTGGAGAAACTCAGCAGGTAAAAATGTGTGAAAACTGAATGATGGGGAAACACAGCAGGAGAACAGTGTAAAAACTCAATGATGGGGAAACTTACCAGGTGAAAAAGTGTAAAGACTCAATGCTGCAGAAATTGAACAGGTCAAACATTGTAAAAACTCAATGCTGGAGAAACTCTGAAGGACAAACAGTTTAAAAAGTCAATGCTGGAGAAACTCAGCAGGTCAAAGTGTGTAAATCTCAATGCTGGAGAAACTTAGCAGGTCAAACGAGGCATAAACTCAGTGCTGCAAAAACTCAGCAGGTTAAAAAGTGTAAAAACTCAATGCTGGAGTAACTTAGCAGGTCAAACAATCTAGAAACTCAATGCTGGGGAAACAGCAAGTGAACAGTGTAAAAATTCAATGGTGTGGAATCACAGCAGGTCAAATGGTGTAAAAACTTTGCTCGGAACCTCAGCAGGTCAAACATGGTAAAAACTCAATGCTGGAGAAACTCAGCAGGTAAAAGAGTGCAAAGACCCAATGCTGGTGAAACAGCAAGTGAACAGTGTAAAATCTCAAAGATGAGGAAACTCATCAGGTCAAACAGATTAAAAACTCAGTGCTGGAGAAACTCAGCAGGTCAAAGTGTGTAAAAATTCAATTCTGGAGAAACTCATTAGGTAAAAAATGTGTAAAAACTGAATGATGGGCAAGCACAGAAGGTCAAACGGTGTAAAAACTCAATGCTGCAAAAACTCAGCAGGTTAAAAACTGTAAAAACTTAATGCTGGAGAAACTCAGCAGGTCAAACAGCGTAAAACTTAAAGCTGGCGAAACACCGCAGGTGAACAGTGTAAAAATCAATGCCGGACAAACTCAGCAGGTAAAACAGTGCAAAGACCCAATGCTGGGGAAACAGCAAGTGCAGTGTAAAGTATCAAAGATGAGGAAACTTATCAGGTCAAACAGTTTAAAAACACAATGCTGGAGAAACTCAGCAGGTCAAAGTGTGTAAAAACTCAATTCTGGAGAAACTCAGTCGGTAAAAGAGTGTAAAATCTAAATGATGTGGAAACAGCAAGTGAACAGTGTAAAAATTCAATGCTGGGGCATCAAATTCGGTCAAACATGGTAAAATCTCAATGCTGGAGAAATTCAGCAGGTTCAAACAGTGTAAAAACTCAAAGCTGGAGAAACTTAGCAGGTCAAACAGTGGAAAAATCAATGCTGGAGAAACTCAGCAGGTTAAACAGTGGAAAATATCAATGCTGGAGAAACTCAGCAGGTCAAAGTGTGTAAAATCTCAATGCTGGAGAAACTCAGCAGGTCAAAGTGTGTAAAATTTCAATTCTGGAGAAACTCAGTCGGTAAAAATGTGTAAAAACTAAATGATGTGGAAACAGCAAGTGAACAAAGTAAAAACTCAATGATGGGGAAACTCTGAAGGACAAACAGTTTAAAAAGTCAATGCTGGAGAAACTCAGTAGGTCAAAGTGTGTAAATCTCAATGCTGGAGAAACTTAGCAGGTCATACAGTGTAAAAACTCAATGCTTGGGAAACACAGCAGGTCAAACAGCGTAAAAACTCACTGCTGGAGAAACTTAGCAGGTCAAACAGTGTAAAAACTCAAGGCTGGAGAAACTTAGCAGGTCAAACAGTGGGAAATCTCAATGCTGGAGAAACTCAGCAGGTCAAAGTGTGTAAAAACTCAATTCTGGAGAAACTCAGCAGGTAAAAATGTGTGAAAACTGAATGATGGGGAAACACAGCAGGAGAACAGTGTAAAAACTCAATGATGGGGAAACTTACCAGGTGAAAAAGTGTAAAGACTCAATGCTGCAGAAATTGAACAGGTCAAACATTGTAAAAACTCAATGCTGGAGAAACTCTGAAGGACAAACAGTTTAAAAAGTCAATGCTGGAGAAACTCAGCAGGTCAAAGTGTGTAAATCTCAATGCTGGAGAAACTTAGCAGGTCAAACGAGGCATAAACTCAGTGTTGCAAAAACTCAGCAGGTTAAAAAGTGTAAAAACTCAATGCTGGAGTAACTTAGCAGGTCAAACAATCTAGAAACTCAATGCTGGGGAAACAGCAAGTGAACAGTGTAAAAATTCAATGGTGTGGAATCACAGCAGGTCAAACGGTGTAAAAACTTTGCTCGGAACCTCAGCAGGTCAAACATGGTAAAAACACAATGCTGGAGAAACTCAGCAGGTAAAAGAGTGCAAAGACCCAATGCTGGTGAAACAGCAAGTGAACAGTGTAAAATCTCAAAGATGAGGAAACTCATCAGGTCAAACAGTTTAAAAACTCAGTGCTGGAGAAACTCAGCAGGTCAAAGTGTGTAAAAATTCAATTCTGGAGAAACTCAGTAGGTAAAAAATGTGTAAAAACTGAATGATGGGCAAGCACAGAAGGTCAAACAGGGTAAAAACTCGATTTTGTAGAAAGTGAACAAGTGAAATGGTGTAAAACCTCAATGCTGGGGAAAGTCAGAAGGTCAAACAGTGTAAAAACAGGTAAAAAATTCTAAATAATCAAAGCTGGAGAAACTTAGCAGGTCAAACAGTGTAAAATCTCAATGCTGGAGAAACTTAGCAGGTAAAACAGTGCAAAGACCCAATGCTGGGGAAACAGCAAGTGCAGTGTAAAGTATCAAAGATGAGGAAACTTATCAGGTCAAACAGTTTAAAAACACAATGCTGGAGAAACTCAGCAGGTCAAAGTGTGTAAAAACTCAATTCTGGAGAAACTCAGTCGGTAAAAGAGTGTAAAATCTAAATGATGTGGAAACAGCAAGTGAACAGTGTAAAAATTCAATGCTGGGGCATCAAATTCGGTCAAACATGGTAAAATCTCAATGCTGGAGAAATTCAGCAGGTTCAAACAGTGTAAAAACTCAAAGCTGGAGAAACTTAGCAGGTCAAACAGTGGAAAAATCAATGCTGGAGAAACTCAGCAGGTTAAACAGTGGAAAATATCAATGCTGGAGAAACTCAGCAGGTCAAAGTGTGTAAAATCTCAATGCTGGAGAAACTCAGCAGGTCAAAGTGTGTAAAATTTCAATTCTGGAGAAACTCAGTCGGTAAAAATGTGTAAAAACTAAATGATGTGGAAACAGCAAGTGAACAAAGTAAAAACTCAATGATGGGGAAACTCTGAAGGACAAACAGTTTAAAAAGTCAATGCTGGAGAAACTCAGTAGGTCAAAGTGTGTAAATCTCAATGCTGGAGAAACTTAGCAGGTCATACAGTGTAAAAACTCAATGCTTGGGAAACACAGCAGGTCAAACAGCGTAAAAACTCACTGCTGGAGAAACTTAGCAGGTCAAACAGTGTAAAAACTCAAGGCTGGAGAAACTTAGCAGGTCAAACAGTGGGAAATCTCAATGCTGGAGAAACTCAGCAGGTCAAAGTGTGTAAAAACTCAATTCTGGAGAAACTCAGCAGGTAAAAATGTGTGAAAACTGAATGATGGGGAAACACAGCAGGAGAACAGTGTAAAAACTCAATGATGGGGAAACTTACCAGGTGAAAAAGTGTAAAGACTCAATGCTGCAGAAATTGAACAGGTCAAACATTGTAAAAACTCAATGCTGGAGAAACTCTGAAGGACAAACAGTTTAAAAAGTCAATGCTGGAGAAACTCAGCAGGTCAAAGTGTGTAAATCTCAATGCTGGAGAAACTTAGCAGGTCAAACGAGGCATAAACTCAGTGTTGCAAAAACTCAGCAGGTTAAAAAGTGTAAAAACTCAATGCTGGAGTAACTTAGCAGGTCAAACAATCTAGAAACTCAATGCTGGGGAAACAGCAAGTGAACAGTGTAAAAATTCAATGGTGTGGAATCACAGCAGGTCAAACGGTGTAAAAACTTTGCTCGGAACCTCAGCAGGTCAAACATGGTAAAAACACAATGCTGGAGAAACTCAGCAGGTAAAAGAGTGCAAAGACCCAATGCTGGTGAAACAGCAAGTGAACAGTGTAAAATCTCAAAGATGAGGAAACTCATCAGGTCAAACAGTTTAAAAACTCAGTGCTGGAGAAACTCAGCAGGTCAAAGTGTGTAAAAATTCAATTCTGGAGAAACTCAGTAGGTAAAAAATGTGTAAAAACTGAATGATGGGCAAGCACAGAAGGTCAAACAGGGTAAAAACTCGATTTTGTAGAAAGTGAACAAGTGAAATGGTGTAAAACCTCAATGCTGGGGAAAGTCAGAAGGTCAAACAGTGTAAAAACAGGTAAAAAATTCTAAATAATCAAAGCTGGAGAAACTTAGCAGGTCAAACAGTGTAAAATCTCAATGCTGGAGAAACTTAGCAGGTCAAACAGTGTAAAAATTCAATGCTGTGGACCTCAACAGGTCAAACATTGTAAAATCTTAATGCTGGAGAAATTCAGCAGGTTCAAACAGTGTAAAAATTCAATGCTGGAGAAACTTAGCAGGTCAAAGTGTGTAAAAACTCAATTCTGAAGAAACTCAGTAGGTAAAAAAGTGTGAAAACAAAATGATGGGGGAACACAGCAGGAGAACAGTGTAAAAACTCAATGATGGGGAAACTTACCAGGTGAAAAAGTGTAAAACTCAATGCTGGAGAAACACAGCAGGTCAAACAGTGTTAAAACAGGTAAAAAATTCTAAATAATCAATGCTGGAGAAACTTAGCAGGTCAAACAGTGTTAAAACAGGTAAAAAATTCTAAATAATCAAAGCTGGAGAAACTTAGCAGGTCAAACAGTGTAAAATCTCAATTCTGGAGAAACTCAGTCGGTAAAAAAGTGTAAAAACTCAATGATGGGGAAACTCTGAAGGACAAACAGTTTAAAAACTCAATGCTGGAGAAACTCAGTCGGTAAAAAAGTGTAAAAACTAAATGATGTGGAAACAGTAGTGAACAGTGTAAAAACTCAATGATGGGGAAACTCATCAGGTCAAACAGATTAAAAACTCAGTGCTGGAGAAACTCAGCAGGACAAAGTGTGTAAAAATTCAATTCTGGAGAAACTCAGTAGGTAAAAAATGTGTAAAAACTGAATGATGGGCAAGCACAGAAGGTCAAACAGGGTAAAAACTCGATTCTGTAGAAAGTGAACAAGTGAAATGGTGTAAAACCTCAATGCTGGGGAAATTCAGCAGGTTCAAACAGTGTAAAAACTCAAGGCTGGAGAAACTTAGCAGGTCAAACAGTGGGAAATCTCAATTCTGGAGAAACTCAGTCGGTAAAAATGTGTAAAAACTAAATGATGTGGAAACAGCAAGTGAACAAAGTAAAAACTCAATGATGGGGAAACTCTGAAGGACAAACAGTTTAAAAAGTCAATGCTGGAGAAACTCAGTAGGTCAAAGTGTGTAAATCTCAATGCTGGAGAAGCTTAGCAGGTCATACAGTGTAAAAACTCAATGCTTGGGAAACACAGCAGGTCAAACAGTGTAAAAACTCACTGCTGGAGAAACTTAGCAGGTCAAACAGTGGGAAATCTCAATGCTGGAGAAACTCAGCAGGTCAAAGTGTGTAAAAACTCAATTCTGGAGAAACTCAGCAGGTAAAAATGTGTGAAAACTGAATGATGGGGAAACACAGCAGGAGAACAGTGTAAAAACTCAATGATGGGGAAACTTACCAGGTGAAAAAGTGTAAAGACTCAATGCTGCAGAAATTGAACAGGTCAAACATTGTAAAAACTCAATGCTGGAGAAACTCTGAAGGACAAACAGTTTAAAAAGTCAATGCTGGAGAAACTCAGCAGGTCAAAGTGTGTAAATCTCAATGCTGGAGAAACATAGCAGGTCAAACGAGGCATAAACTCAGTGCTGCAAAAACTCAGCAGGTTAAAAAGTGTAAAAACTCAATGCTGGAGTAACTTAGCAGGTCAAACAATCTAGAAACTCAATGCTGGGGAAACAGCAAGTGAACAGTGTAAAAATTCAATGGTGTGGAATCACAGCAGGTCAAACGGTGTAAAAACTTTGCTCGGAACCTCAGCAGGTCAAACATGGTAAAAACTCAATGCTGGAGAAACTCAGCTGGTAAAAGAGTGCAAAGACCCAATGCTGGTGAAACAGCAAGTGAACAGTGTAAAATCTCAAAGATGAGGAAACTCATCAGGTCAAACAGATTAAAAACTCAGTGCTGGAAAAACTCAGCAGGTCAAAGTGTGTAAAAATTCAATTCTGGAAAAACTCATTAGGTAAAAAATGTGTAAAAACTGAATGATGGGCAAGCACAGAAGGTCAAACAGGGTAAAAACTCGATTTTGTAGAAAGTGAACAAGTGAAATGGTGTAAAACCTCAATGCTGGGGAAACTTAGCAGGTCAAACAGTGTAAAAACTCAATGATGGAGAAATTGAACAGGTAAAAAATTGTGAAAACTCAATGCTGGAGAAACTCTGAAGGACAAACAGTTTAAAAAGTCAATGCTGGAGAAACTCAGCAGGTCAAAGTGTGTAAATCTCAATGCTGGAGAAACTTAGCAGGTCAAACGAGGCATAAACTCAGTGCTGCAAAAACTCAGCAGGTTAAAAAGTGTAAAAACTCAATGCTGGAGTAACTTAGCAGGTCAAACAATCTAGAAACTCAATGCTGGGGAAACAGCAAGTGAACAGTGTAAAAATTCAATGGTGTGGAATCACAGCAGGTCAAATGGTGTAAAAACTTTGCTCGGAACCTCAGCAGGTCAAACATGGTAAAAACTCAATGCTGGAGAAACTCAGCAGGTAAAAGAGTGCAAAGACCCAATGCTGGTGAAACAGCAAGTGAACAGTGTAAAATCTCAAAGATGAGGAAACTCATCAGGTCAAACAGATTAAAAACTCAGTGCTGGAGAAACTCAGCAGGTCAAAGTGTGTAAAAATTCAATTCTGGAGAAACTCATTAGGTAAAAAATGTGTAAAAACTGAATGATGGGCAAGCACAGAAGGTCAAACGGTGTAAAAACTCAATGCTGCAAAAACTCAGCAGGTTAAAAACTGTAAAAACTTAATGCTGGAGAAACTCAGCAGGTCAAACAGCGTAAAACTTAAAGCTGGCGAAACACCGCAGGTGAACAGTGTAAAAATCAATGCCGGACAAACTCAGCAGGTAAAACAGTGCAAAGACCCAATGCTGGGGAAACAGCAAGTGCAGTGTAAAGTATCAAAGATGAGGAAACTTATCAGGTCAAACAGTTTAAAAACACAATGCTGGAGAAACTCAGCAGGTCAAAGTGTGTAAAAACTCAATTCTGGAGAAACTCAGTCGGTAAAAGAGTGTAAAATCTAAATGATGTGGAAACAGCAAGTGAACAGTGTAAAAATTCAATGCTGGGGCATCAAATTCGGTCAAACATGGTAAAATCTCAATGCTGGAGAAATTCAGCAGGTTCAAACAGTGTAAAAACTCAAAGCTGGAGAAACTTAGCAGGTCAAACAGTGGAAAAATCAATGCTGGAGAAACTCAGCAGGTTAAACAGTGGAAAATATCAATGCTGGAGAAACTCAGCAGGTCAAAGTGTGTAAAATCTCAATGCTGGAGAAACTCAGCAGGTCAAAGTGTGTAAAATTTCAATTCTGGAGAAACTCAGTCGGTAAAAATGTGTAAAAACTAAATGATGTGGAAACAGCAAGTGAACAAAGTAAAAACTCAATGATGGGGAAACTCTGAAGGACAAACAGTTTAAAAAGTCAATGCTGGAGAAACTCAGTAGGTCAAAGTGTGTAAATCTCAATGCTGGAGAAACTTAGCAGGTCATACAGTGTAAAAACTCAATGCTTGGGAAACACAGCAGGTCAAACAGCGTAAAAACTCACTGCTGGAGAAACTTAGCAGGTCAAACAGTGTAAAAACTCAAGGCTGGAGAAACTTAGCAGGTCAAACAGTGGGAAATCTCAATGCTGGAGAAACTCAGCAGGTCAAAGTGTGTAAAAACTCAATTCTGGAGAAACTCAGCAGGTAAAAATGTGTGAAAACTGAATGATGGGGAAACACAGCAGGAGAACAGTGTAAAAACTCAATGATGGGGAAACTTACCAGGTGAAAAAGTGTAAAGACTCAATGCTGCAGAAATTGAACAGGTCAAACATTGTAAAAACTCAATGCTGGAGAAACTCTGAAGGACAAACAGTTTAAAAAGTCAATGCTGGAGAAACTCAGCAGGTCAAAGTGTGTAAATCTCAATGCTGGAGAAACTTAGCAGGTCAAACGAGGCATAAACTCAGTGTTGCAAAAACTCAGCAGGTTAAAAAGTGTAAAAACTCAATGCTGGAGTAACTTAGCAGGTCAAACAATCTAGAAACTCAATGCTGGGGAAACAGCAAGTGAACAGTGTAAAAATTCAATGGTGTGGAATCACAGCAGGTCAAACGGTGTAAAAACTTTGCTCGGAACCTCAGCAGGTCAAACATGGTAAAAACACAATGCTGGAGAAACTCAGCAGGTAAAAGAGTGCAAAGACCCAATGCTGGTGAAACAGCAAGTGAACAGTGTAAAATCTCAAAGATGAGGAAACTCATCAGGTCAAACAGTTTAAAAACTCAGTGCTGGAGAAACTCAGCAGGTCAAAGTGTGTAAAAATTCAATTCTGGAGAAACTCAGTAGGTAAAAAATGTGTAAAAACTGAATGATGGGCAAGCACAGAAGGTCAAACAGGGTAAAAACTCGATTTTGTAGAAAGTGAACAAGTGAAATGGTGTAAAACCTCAATGCTGGGGAAAGTCAGAAGGTCAAACAGTGTAAAAACAGGTAAAAAATTCTAAATAATCAAAGCTGGAGAAACTTAGCAGGTCAAACAGTGTAAAATCTCAATGCTGGAGAAACTTAGCAGGTCAAACAGTGTAAAAATTCAATGCTGTGGACCTCAACAGGTCAAACATTGTAAAATCTTAATGCTGGAGAAATTCAGCAGGTTCAAACAGTGTAAAAATTCAATGCTGGAGAAACTTAGCAGGTCAAAGTGTGTAAAAACTCAATTCTGAAGAAACTCAGTAGGTAAAAAAGTGTGAAAACAAAATGATGGGGGAACACAGCAGGAGAACAGTGTAAAAACTCAATGATGGGGAAACTTACCAGGTGAAAAAGTGTAAAACTCAATGCTGGAGAAACACAGCAGGTCAAACAGTGTTAAAACAGGTAAAAAATTCTAAATAATCAATGCTGGAGAAACTTAGCAGGTCAAACAGTGTTAAAACAGGTAAAAAATTCTAAATAATCAAAGCTGGAGAAACTTAGCAGGTCAAACAGTGTAAAATCTCAATTCTGGAGAAACTCAGTCGGTAAAAAAGTGTAAAAACTCAATGATGGGGAAACTCTGAAGGACAAACAGTTTAAAAACTCAATGCTGGAGAAACTCAGTCGGTAAAAAAGTGTAAAAACTAAATGATGTGGAAACAGTAGTGAACAGTGTAAAAACTCAATGATGGGGAAACTCATCAGGTCAAACAGATTAAAAACTCAGTGCTGGAGAAACTCAGCAGGACAAAGTGTGTAAAAATTCAATTCTGGAGAAACTCAGTAGGTAAAAAATGTGTAAAAACTGAATGATGGGCAAGCACAGAAGGTCAAACAGGGTAAAAACTCGATTCTGTAGAAAGTGAACAAGTGAAATGGTGTAAAACCTCAATGCTGGGGAAATTCAGCAGGTTCAAACAGTGTAAAAACTCAAGGCTGGAGAAACTCAGCAGGTCAAACAGTGGGAAATCTCAATTCTGGAGAAACTCAGTCGGTAAAAATGTGTAAAAACTAAATGATGTGGAAACAGCAAGTGAACAAAGTAAAAACTCAATGATGGGGAAACTCTGAAGGACAAACAGTTTAAAAAGTCAATGCTGGAGAAACTCAGTAGGTCAAAGTGTGTAAATCTCAATGCTGGAGAAGCTTAGCAGGTCATACAGTGTAAAAACTCAATGCTTGGGAAACACAGCAGGTCAAACAGTGTAAAAACTCACTGCTGGAGAAACTTAGCAGGTCAAACAGTGGGAAATCTCAATGCTGGAGAAACTCAGCAGGTCAAAGTGTGTAAAAACTCAATTCTGGAGAAACTCAGCAGGTAAAAATGTGTGAAAACTGAATGATGGGGAAACACAGCAGGAGAACAGTGTAAAAACTCAATGATGGGGAAACTTACCAGGTGAAAAAGTGTAAAGACTCAATGCTGCAGAAATTGAACAGGTCAAACATTGTAAAAACTCAATGCTGGAGAAACTCTGAAGGACAAACAGTTTAAAAAGTCAATGCTGGAGAAACTCAGCAGGTCAAAGTGTGTAAATCTCAATGCTGGAGAAACTTAGCAGGTCAAACGAGGCATAAACTCAGTGCTGCAAAAACTCAGCAGGTTAAAAAGTGTAAAAACTCAATGCTGGAGTAACTTAGCAGGTCAAACAATCTAGAAACTCAATGCTGGGGAAACAGCAAGTGAACAGTGTAAAAATTCAATGGTGTGGAATCACAGCAGGTCAAACGGTGTAAAAACTTTGCTCGGAACCTCAGCAGGTCAAACATGGTAAAAACTCAATGCTGGAGAAACTCAGCTGGTAAAAGAGTGCAAAGACCCAATGCTGGTGAAACAGCAAGTGAACAGTGTAAAATCTCAAAGATGAGGAAACTCATCAGGTCAAACAGATTAAAAACTCAGTGCTGGAAAAACTCAGCAGGTCAAAGTGTGTAAAAATTCAATTCTGGAAAAACTCATTAGGTAAAAAATGTGTAAAAACTGAATGATGGGCAAGCACAGAAGGTCAAACAGGGTAAAAACTCGATTTTGTAGAAAGTGAACAAGTGAAATGGTGTAAAACCTCAATGCTGGGGAAACTTAGCAGGTCAAACAGTGTAAAAACTCAATGATGGAGAAATTGAACAGGTAAAAAATTGTGAAAACTCAAGTCTGGGGAAATTCAGCAGGTCAAAGTGTGTAAAAACTCAATGCTGGAGAAACTTAGCAGGTCAAAGAGTGTAAAAACTCAATGCTGGAGAAACGTAGCAGGTCAAACAGTGTAAAAACTCAATGCTGGAGAAACTTAGCAGGTCAAATGATGCATGAAATCAATGCCGGACAAACTCAGCAGGTAAAACAGTGGAAAGACCCAATGCTGGGGAAACAGCAAGTGCATAGTGTAAAATCTCAAAGATAAGGAAACTTATCAGGTCAAACTGTTGAAAAACTCAATGCTGGAGAAACTCAGCAGGTCAAAGAGAGTAAAAACTCAATGCTGGAGAAACGTAGCAGGTCAAACAGTGTAAAAACTCAATGCTGGAGAAACACAGCAGGTCAAATGATGCATGAAATCAATGCCGGACAAACTCAGCAGGTAAAATAGTGGAAAGATCCAATGCTGGGGAAACAGCAAGTGCATAGTGTAAAATCTCAAAGATAAGGAAACTTATCAGGTCAAACTGTTGAAAAACTCAATGCTGGAGAAACTCAGCAGGTCAAAGTGTGTAAAAACTCAATTCTGGAGAAACTCAGTAGGTAAAAATGTGTGAAAACTGAATGATGGGGAAACACAGCAGGTGAACAGTTTAAAAACTCAATGCTGGAGAAACTCAGCAGGTCAAAGTGTGTAAAATCTCAATTCTGGAGAAACTCAGTCGGTAAAAATGTGTAAAAACTAAATGATGTGGAAACAGCAAGTGAACAGTGTAAAAACTCAATGATGGGGAAACTCTGAAGGACAAACAGTTTAAAAACTCAAGGCTGGAGAAACTTAGTAGGTCATACAGTGTAAAAACTCAATGCTTGGGAAACACAGCAGGTCAAACAGTGTAAAAACTCACTGCTGGAGAAACTTAGCAGGTGAAACAGTGTAAAAACTCAAGGCTGGAGAAACTTAGCAGGTCAAACAGTGGAAAATCTCAATGCTGGAGAAACTCAGCAGGTCAAAGTGTGTAAAAACTCAATTCTGGAGAAACTTAGAAGGTCAAACAATATAGAAACTCAATGCTGGGGAAACAGCAAGTGAACAGTGTAAAAATTCAATGGTGTGGAATCACAGCAGGTCAAACGGTGTAAAAACTTTGCTCGAAACCTCAGCAGGTCAAACATGGTAAAAACTCAATGCTGGAGAAACTCAGCAGGTAAAAGAGTGCAAAGACCCAATGCTGGTGAAACAGCAAGTGAACAGTGTAAAAATTCAATGCTGGGGCATCAAAGCAGGTAAAACGGTGTAAAAACTCTGCTGGAGACCTCAACAGGAAAAATATGGTAAAAACTCAATGCCGGAGAAACTTAGCAGGTCAAACAGTGGAAAAATCAATGCTGGAGAAACTAAGCAGGTTAAACAATGGAAAATATCAATGCTGGAGAAACTCAGCAGGTCAAAGTGTGTAAAAACTCAATTCTGGAGAAACTCAGTAGGTAAAAAAGTGTGAAAACTGAATGATGGGGAAACACAGCAGGAGAACAGTGTAAAAACTCAATGATGAGGAAACTTACCAGTTGAAAATGTGTAAAAACTCAATTCTAGAGAGATTGAACAGGTCAAACATTTTAAAAACTCAATGCTGGAGAAACTCTGAAGGTCAAACAGTTGAAAAAGTCATTGCTGGAGAAACTCATCAGGTGAAACAGTGTAAAATCTCAATGTTGAAGAAACTTAGCAGGTCAAACGATGCATAAAATCAGTGCTGGAAAAACTCAGCATGTAAAACAGTGTAAAAACTCAATGCTGGAGTAACTTAGCAGGTCAAACAAGAAAGAAACTCAGTGCTGCAAAAACTCAGCAGGTCAAACAGTATAAAAACTCAATGCTGGGGAAACAGCTAGTGAACAGTGTAAAAATTCAATGCTAGTGTATCACAGCAGGTCTAACGGTTTAAAAACTTTGCTGGGGACCTCAGCTGCTCAAACATGTTAAAAATCCAATGCTAGAGAAACTCAGCCGTTCAAACAGTGTAAAAACTCAATGCTGGAGAAACTCAGCCGCTCAAACAGTGTAAAAACTCAATGCTGGAGAAACTCAGCCGCTCAAACAGTATAAAAACTCAATGCTGGGGAAACAGCTAGTGAACAGTGTAAAAATTCAATGCTAGTGTATCACAGCAGGTCAAACGGTGTAAAAACTCAATGCTAGAGAAACTCAGCCGCTCAAACAGTGTAAAAACCCAATGCTGGAGAAACTCAGCAGGTCAAACAATATATAAACTCAGTGCTGCAACAATTCAGCAGGTCAAACGGTGTAAAAACTCAATGCTGCAAAAACTCAGCAGGTTAAAATCTGTAAAAACTTAATGCTGGAAAAACTCAGCAGGTCAAACAGCGTAAAACTTAATGCTGGGGAAACACCGCAGGTGAACAGTGTAAAAATCAATGCCGGACAAACTCAGCAGGTAAAACAGTGCAAAGACCCAATGCTGGGGAAACAGCAAGTGCAGTGTAAAATATCAAAGATGAGGAAACTTATCAGGTCAAACAGTTTAAAAACACAATGCTGGAGAAACGTAGCAGGTCAAACAGTGTAAAAACTCAATGCTGGAGAAACGTAGCAGGTCAAACAGTGTAAAAACTCAATGCTGGAGAAACTTAGCAGGTCAAACAGTGTAAAAACTCAATGCTGGAGAAATGTAGCAGGTCAAACAGTGTAAAAACTCAATGCTGGGGAAACACAGCAAGTCAAACAGTGTGAAAACTCAAGGCTGGAGAAACTCAGCAGGTCAAAGTGTGTAAAAACTCAATTCTGGAGAAACTCAGTAGGTAACAAAGTGTGAAAACAGAATGATGGGGTAACACAGCGGGAGAACCGTGTAAAAACTCAATGATGAGGAAATTTACCAGGTGAAAAAGTGTAAAAACTCAATGCTGGAGAAACACAGCAGGTCAAATAGTGTAAAAACTCAATGCTGGAGAAACACAGCAGGTCAAACAGTGTAAAAACTCAATGCTGGAAAATCTAAGCAGGTCAAACAATGTATCAACTCAGTGCTGCAAAAACTCAGTAGGTCAAACAGTGCCAAACGAAATGCTTGGAAAACCAAGCAGGTGAAACGGTGTAAAAATTCAATGCTGGGGAATCACAGAAGGTCAAATGGTGTAAAAACCCTGCTGGGGACCTCAGCAGGTCAAACATGGTAAAAACTCAATGTTGGAGAAACTTAGTAGGTCATACAGTGTAAAAACTCAATGCTTGGGAAACACAGCAGGTCAAACAGTGTAAAAACTCACTGCTGGAGAAACTTAGCAGGTCAAACAGTGTAAAAACTCAAGGCTGGAGAAACTTAGCAGTTCAAACAGTGTAAAAACTCAATTCTGGAGAAACTCAGCAGGTAAAAATGTGTGAAAACTGAATGATGGGGAAACACAGCAGGAGAACAGTGTAAAAACTCAATGATGGGGAAACTTACCAGGTGAAAAAGTGTAAAGACTCAATGCTGCAGAAATTGAACAGGTCAAACATTGTAAAAACTCAATGCTGGAGAAACTCTGAAGGACAAACAGTTTAAAAAGTCAATGCTGGAGAAACTCAGCAGGTCAAAGTGTGTAAATCTCAATGCTGGAGAAACTTAGCAGGTCAAACGAGGCATAAACTCAGTGCTGCAAAAACTCAGCAGGTTAAAAAGTGTAAAAACTCAATGCTGGAGTAACTTAGCAGGTCAAACAATCTAGAAACTCAATGCTGGGGAAACAGCAAGTGAACAGTGTAAAAATTCAATGGTGTGGAATCACAGCAGGTCAAATGGTGTAAAAACTTTGCTCGGAACCTCAGCAGGTCAAACATGGTAAAAACTCAATGCTGGAGAAACTCAGCAGGTAAAAGAGTGCAAAGACCCAATGCTGGTGAAACAGCAAGTGAACAGTGTAAAATCTCAAAGATGAGGAAACTCATCAGGTCAAACAGATTAAAAACTCAGTGCTGGAGAAACTCAGCAGGTCAAAGTGTGTAAAAATTCAATTCTGGAGAAACTCATTAGGTAAAAAATGTGTAAAAACTGAATGATGGGCAAGCACAGAAGGTCAAACAGTGTAAAAACTCAATGCTGCAAAAACTCAGCAGGTTAAAAACTGTAAAAACTTAATGCTGGAGAAACTCAGCAGGTCAAACAGCGTAAAACTTAAAGCTGGCGAAACACCGCAGGTGAACAGTGTAAAAATCAATGCCGGACATACTCAGCAGGTAAAACAGTGCAAAGACCCAATGCTGGGGAAACAGCAAGTGCAGTGTAAAGTATCAAAGATGAGGAAACTTATCAGGTCAAACAGTTTAAAAACACAATGCTGGAGAAACTCAGCAGGTCAAAGTGTGTAAAAACTCAATTCTGGAGAAACTCAGTCGGTAAAAGAGTGTAAAATCTAAATGATGTGGAAACAGCAAGTGAACAGTGTAAAAATTCAATGCTGGGGCATCAAATTCGGTCAAACATGGTAAAATCTCAATGCTGGAGAAATTCAGCAGGTTCAAACAGTGTAAAAACTCAAAGCTGGAGAAACTTAGCAGGTCAAACAGTGGAAAAATCAATGCTGGAGAAACTCAGCAGGTTAAACAGTGGAAAATATCAATGCTGGAGAAACTCAGCAGGTCAAAGTGTGTAAAAGCTCAATTCTGGAGAAACTCAGCAGGTCAAAGTGTGTAAAATCTCAATTCTGGAGAAACTCAGTCGGTAAAAATTGTAAAAACTAAATGATGTGGAAACAGCAAGTGAACAGTGTAAAAACTCAATGATGGGGAAACTCTGAAGGACAAACAGTTTAAAAAGTCAATGCTGGAGAAACTCAGCAGGTCAAACAGTGGAAAATCTCAATGCTGGAGAAACTCAGCAGGTCAAAGTGTGTAAAATTTCAATTCTGGAGAAACTCAGTCGGTAAAAATGTGTAAAAACTAAATGATGTGGAAACAGCAAGTGAACAAAGTAAAAACTCAATGATGGGGAAACTCTGAAGGACAAACAGTTTAAAAAGTCAATGCTGGAGAAACTCAGTAGGTCAAAGTGTGTAAATCTCAATGCTGGAGAAACTTAGCAGGTCATACAGTGTAAAAACTCAATGCTTGGGAAACACAGCAGGTCAAACAGTGTAAAAACTCACTGCTGGAGAAACTTAGTAGGTCAAACAGTGTAAAAACTCAAGGCTGGAGAAACTTAGCAGGTCAAACAGTGGGAAATCTCAATGCTGGAGAAACTCAGCAGGTCAAAGTGTGTAAAAACTCAATTCTGGAGAAACTGAGCAGGTCAAACGAGGCATAAACTCAGTGTTGCAAAAACTCAGCACGTTAAAAAGTGTAAAAACTCAATGCTGGAGTAACTTAGCAGGTCAAACAATCTAGAAACTCAATGCTGGGGAAACAGCAAGTGAACAGTGTAAAAATTCAATGGTGTGGAATCACAGCAGGTCAAACGGTGTAAAAACTTTGCTCGGAACCTCAGCAGGTCAAACATGGTAAAAACACAATGCTGGAGAAACTCAGCAGGTAAAAGAGTGCAAAGACCCAATGCTGGTGAAACAGCAAGTGAACAGTGTAAAATCTCAAAGATGAGGAAACTCATCAGGTCAAACAGTTTAAAAACTCAGTGCTGGAGAAACTCAGCAGGTCAAAGTGTGTAAAAATTCAATTCTGGAGAAACTCAGTAGGTAAAAAATGTGTAAAAACTGAATGATGGGCAAGCACAGAAGGTCAAACAGGGTAAAAACTCGATTTTGTAGAAAGTGAACAAGTGAAATGGTGTAAAACCTAAATGCTGGGGAAAGTCAGAAGGTCAAACAGTGTAAAAACAGGTAAAAACTTCTAAATAATCAAAGCTGGAGAAACTTAGCAGGTCAAACAGTGTAAAATCTCAATGCTGGAGAAACTTAGCAGGTCAAACAGTGTAAAAATTCAATGCTGTGGACCTCAACAGGTCAAACATTGTAAAATCTTAATGCTGGAGAAATTCAGCAGGTTCAAACAGTGTAAAAATTCAATGCTGGAGAAACTTAGCAGGTCAAAGTGTGTAAAAACTCAATTCTGAAGAAACTCAGTAGGTAAAAAAGTGTGAAAACAAAATGATGGGGGAACACAGCAGGAGAACAGTGTAAAAACTCAATGATGGGGAAACTTACCAGGTGAAAAAGTGTAAAACTCAATGCTGGAGAAACACAGCAGGACAAACAGTGTTAAAACAGGTAAAAAATTCTAAATAATCAATGCTGGAGAAACTTAGCAGGTCAAACAGTGTTAAAACAGGTAAAAAATTCTAAATAATCAAAGCTGGAGAAACTTAGCAGGTCAAACAGTGTAAAATCTCAATTCTGGAGAAACTCAGTCGGTAAAAAAGTGTAAAAACTAAATGATGTGGAAACAGCAAGTGAACAGTGTAAAAACTCAATGATGGGGAAACTCTGAAGGACAAACAGTTTAAAAACTCAATGCTGGAGAAACTCAGTCGGTAAAAAAGTGTAAAAACTAAATGATGTGGAAACAGTAGTGAACAGTGTAAAAACTCAATGATGGGGAAACTCATCAGGTCAAACAGATTAAAAACTCAGTGCTGGAGAAACTCAGCAGGACAAAGTGTGTAAAAATTCAATTCTGGAGAAACTCAGTAGGTAAAAAATGTGTAAAAACTGAATGATGGGCAAGCACAGAAGGTCAAACAGAGTAAAAACTCGATTCTGTAGAAAGTGAACAAGTGAAATGGTGTAAAACCTCAATGCTGGGGAAACTCAGCAGGTTCAAACAGTGTAAAAACTCAAGGCTGGAGAAACTTAGCAGGTCAAACAGTGGGAAATCTCAATTCTGGAGAAACTCAGTCGGTAAAAATGTGTAAAAACTAAATGATGTGGAAACAGCAAGTGAACAAAGTAAAAACTCAATGATGGGGAAACTCTGAAGGACAAACAGTTTAAAAAGTCAATGCTGGAGAAACTCAGTAGGTCAAAGTGTGTAAATCTCAATGCTGGAGAAACTTAGCAGGTCATACAGTGTAAAAACTCAATGCTTGGGAAACACAGCAGGTCAAACAGTGTAAAAACTCACTGCTGGAGAAACTTAGCAGGTCAAACAGTGGGAAATCTCAATGCTGGAGAAACTCAGCAGGTCAAAGTGTGTAAAAACTCAATTCTGGAGAAACTCAGCAGGTAAAAATGTGTGAAAACTGAATGATGGGGAAACACAGCAGGAGAACAGTGTAAAAACTCAATGATGGGGAAACTTACCAGGTGAAAAAGTGTAAAGACTCAATGCTGCAGAAATTGAACAGGTCAAACATTGTAAAAACTCAATGCTGGAGAAACTCTGAAGGACAAACAGTTTAAAAAGTCAATGCTGGAGAAACTCAGCAGGTCAAAGTGTGTAAATCTCAATGCTGGAGAAACTTAGCAGGTCAAACGAGGCATAAACTCAGTGCTGCAAAAACTCAGCAGGTTAAAAAGTGTAAAAACTCAATGCTGGAGTAACTTAGCAGGTCAAACAATCTAGAAACTCAATGCTGGGGAAACAGCAAGTGAACAGTGTAAAAATTCAATGGTGTGGAATCACAGCAGGTCAAACGGTGTAAAAACTTTGCTCGGAACCTCAGCAGGTCAAACATGGTAAAAACTCAATGCTGGAGAAACTCAGCTGGTAAAAGAGTGCAAAGACCCAATGCTGGTGAAACAGCAAGTGAACAGTGTAAAATCTCAAAGATGAGGAAACTCATCAGGTCAAACAGATTAAAAACTCAGTGCTGGAAAAACTCAGCAGGTCAAAGTGTGTAAAAATTCAATTCTGGAAAAACTCATTAGGTAAAAAATGTGTAAAAACTGAATGATGGGCAAGCACAGAAGGTCAAACAGGGTAAAAACTCGATTTTGTAGAAAGTGAACAAGTGAAATGGTGTAAAACCTCAATGCTGGGGAAACTTAGCAGGTCAAACAGTGTAAAAACTCAATGATGGAGAAATTGAACAGGTAAAAAATTGTGAAAACTCAAGTCTGGGGAAATTCAGCAGGTCAAAGTGTGTAAAAACTCAATGCTGGAGAAACGTAGCAGGTCAAAGAGTGTAAAAACTCAATGCTGGAGAAACGTAGCAGGTCAAACAGTGTAAAAACTCAATGCTGGAGAAACTTAGCAGGTCAAATGATGCATGAAATCAATGCCGGACAAACTCAGCAGGTAAAACAGTGGAAAGACCCTATGCTGGGGAAACAGCAAGTGCATAGTGTAAAATCTCAAAGATAAGGAAACTTATCAGGTCAAACTGTTGAAAAACTCAATGCTGGAGAAACTCAGCAGGTCAAAGTGTGTAAAAACTCAATTCTGGAGAAACTCAGCAGGTAAAAATGTGTGAAAACTGAATGATGGGGAAACACAGCAGGAGAACAGTGTAAAAACTCAATGATGAGGAAACTTACCAGTTGAAAATGTGTAAAAACTCAATTCTAGAGAGATTGAACAGGTCAAACATTTTAAAAACTCAATGCTGGAGAAACTCTGAAGGTCAAACAGTTGAAAAAGTCATTGCTGGAGAAACTCATCAGGTGAAACAGTGTAAAATCTCAATGTTGAAGAAACTTAGCAGGTCAAACGATGCATAAAATCAGTGCTGGAAAAACTCAGCATGTAAAACAGTGTAAAAACTCAATGCTGGAGTAACTTAGCAGGTCAAACAAGAAAGAAACTCAGTGCTGCAAAAACTCAGCAGGTCAAACAGTATAAAAACTCAATGCTGGGGAAACAGCTAGTGAACAGTGTAAAAATTCAATGCTAGTGTATCACAGCAGGTCTAACGGTTTAAAAACTTTGCTGGGGACCTCAGCTGCTCAAACATGTTAAAAATCCAATGCTAGAGAAACTCAGCCGTTCAAACAGTGTAAAAACTCAATGCTGGAGAAACTTAGCCGCTCAAACAGTGTAAAAACTCAATGCTGGAGAAACTCAGCCGCTCAAACAGTATAAAAACTCAATGCTGGGGAAACAGCTAGTGAACAGTGTAAAAATTCAATGCTAGTGTATCACAGCAGGTCAAACGGTGTAAAAACTCAATGCTAGAGAAACTCAGCCGCTCAAACAGTGTAAAAACCCAATGCTGGAGAAACTCAGCAGGTCAAACAATATATAAACTCAGTGCTGCAACAATTCAGCAGGTCAAACGGTGTAAAAACTCAATGCTGCAAAAACTCAGCAGGTTAAAATCTGTAAAAACTTAATGCTGGAAAAACTCAGCAGGTCAAACAGCGTAAAACTTAATGCTGGGGAAACACCGCAGGTGAACAGTGTAAAAATCAATGCCGGACAAACTCAGCAGGTAAAACAGTGCAAAGACCCAATGCTGGGGAAACAGCAAGTGCAGTGTAAAATATCAAAGATGAGGAAACTTATCAGGTCAAACAGTTTAAAAACACAATGCTGGAGAAACGTAGCAGGTCAAACAGTGTAAAAACTCAATGCTGGAGAAACGTAGCAGGTCAAACAGTGTAAAAACTCAATGCTGGAGAAACGTAGCAGGTCAAACAGTGTAAAAACTCAATGCTGGAGAAACTTAGCAGGTCAAACAGTGTAAAAACTCAATGCTGGAGAAATGTAGCAGGTCAAACAGTGTAAAAACTCAATGCTGGGGAAACACAGCAAGTCAAACAGTGTGAAAACTCAAGGCTGGAGAAACTCAGCAGGTCAAAGTGTGTAAAAACTCAATTCTGGAGAAACTCAGTAGGTAACAAAGTGTGAAAACAGAATGATGGGGTAACACAGCGGGAGAACCGTGTAAAAACTCAATGATGAGGAAATTTACCAGGTGAAAAAGTGTAAAAACTCAATGCTGGAGAAACACAGCAGGTCAAATAGTGTAAAAACTCAATGCTGGAGAAACACAGCAGGTCAAACAGTGTAAAAACTCAATGCTGGAAAATCTAAGCAGGTCAAACAATGTATCAACTCAGTGCTGCAAAAACTCAGTAGGTCAAACAGTGCCAAACGAAATGCTTGGAAAACCAAGCAGGTGAAACGGTGTAAAAATTCAATGCTGGGGAATCACAGAAGGTCAAATGGTGTAAAAACCCTGCTGGGGACCTCAGCAGGTCAAACATGGTAAAAACTCAATGTTGGAGAAACTTAGTAGGTCATACAGTGTAAAAACTCAAAGCTTGGGAAACACAGCAGGTCAAACAGTGTAAAAACTCACTGCTGGAGAAACTTAGCAGGTCAAACAGTGTAAAAACTCAAGGCTGGAGAAACTTAGCAGTTCAAACAGTGTAAAAACTCAATTCTGGAGAAACTCAGCAGGTAAAAATGTGTGAAAACTGAATGATGGGGAAACACAGCAGGAGAACAGTGTAAAAACTCAATGATGGGGAAACTTACCAGGTGAAAAAGTGTAAAGACTCAATGCTGCAGAAATTGAACAGGTCAAACATTGTAAAAACTCAATGCTGGAGAAACTCTGAAGGACAAACAGTTTAAAAAGTCAATGCTGGAGAAACTCAGCAGGTCAAAGTGTGTAAATCTCAATGCTGGAGAAACTTAGCAGGTCAAACGAGGCATAAACTCAGTGCTGCAAAAACTCAGCAGGTTAAAAAGTGTAAAAACTCAATGCTGGAGTAACTTAGCAGGTCAAACAATCTAGAAACTCAATGCTGGGGAAACAGCAAGTGAACAGTGTAAAAATTCAATGGTGTGGAATCACAGCAGGTCAAATGGTGTAAAAACTTTGCTCGGAACCTCAGCAGGTCAAACATGGTAAAAACTCAATGCTGGAGAAACTCAGCAGGTAAAAGAGTGCAAAGACCCAATGCTGGTGAAACAGCAAGTGAACAGTGTAAAATCTCAAAGATGAGGAAACTCATCAGGTCAAACAGATTAAAAACTCAGTGCTGGAGAAACTCAGCAGGTCAAAGTGTGTAAAAATTCAATTCTGGAGAAACTCATTAGGTAAAAAATGTGTAAAAACTGAATGATGGGCAAGCACAGAAGGTCAAACAGTGGAAAAACTCAATGCTGGAGAAACTTAGCAGGTCAAAGAGTGTAAAAACTCAATGCTGGAGAAACTTAGCAGGTCAAACAGCGTAAAACTTAATGCTGGAGAAACTCAGCAGGTCAAAGTGTGTAAAAACTCAATTCTGGAGAAACTTAGAAGGTCAAACAATATAGAAACTCAATGCTGGGGAAACAGCAAGTGAACAGTGTAAAAATTCAATGGTGTGGAATCACAGCAGGTCAAACGGTGTAAAAGCTTTGCTCGGAACCTCAGCAGGTCAAACATGGTAAAAACTCAATGCTGGAGAAACTCAGCAGGTAAAAGAGTGCAAAGACCCAATGCTGGTGAAACAGCAAGTGAACAGTGTAAAATCTCAAAGATGAGGAAACTCATCAGGTCAAACAGTTTAAAAACTCAGTGCTGGAGAAACTCAGCAGGTCAAAGTGTGTAAAAATTCAATTCTGGAGAAACTCAGTAGGTAAAAAATGTTTAAAAACTGAATGATGGGCAAGCACAGAAGGTCAAACGGTGTAAAAACTCAATGCTGCAAAAACTCAGCAGGTTAAAAACTGTAAAAACTTAATGCTGGAGAAACTCAGCAGGTCAAACAGCGTAAAACTTAAAGCTGGCGAAACACCGCAGGTGAACAGTGTAAAAATCAATGCCGGACAAACTCAGCAGGTAAAACAGTGCAAAGACCCAATGCTGGGGAAACAGCAAGTGCAGTGTAAAGTATCAAAGATGAGGAAACTTATCAGGTCAAACAGTTTAAAAACACAATGCTGGAGAAACTCAGCACGTCAAAGTGTGTAAAAACTCAATTCTGGAGAAACTCAGTCGGTAAAAGAGTGTAAAATCTAAATGATGTGGAAACAGCAAGTGAACAGTGTAAAAACTCAATGCTGGAGAAACACAGCAGGTCAAACAGTTTAAAAACTCAATGCTGGAGAAACTTAGCAGGTCAAACAGTGTAAAAACTCCAGTCTGGAGAAACTTAGCAGGTCATATAGTGTAAAATCTCATTGCTGGGGAAACAAAGCATGTCAAACAGTGTAAAAACTCACTGCTGGAGAAACTTAGAAGGTCAAACAGTGTAAAAACTCAAGGCTGGAGAAACTTAGCAGGTCAAACAGTGGAAAATCTCAATGCTGGAGAAACTCAGCAGGTCAAAGTGTGTAAATCTCAATGCTGGAGAAACTTAGCAGGTCAAACAATCTAGAAACTCAATGCTGGGGAAACAGCAAGTGAACAGTGTAAAAATTCAATGGTGTGGAATCACAGCAGGTCAAACGGTGTAAAAACTTTGCTCGGAACCTCAGCAGGTCAAACATGGTAAAAACACAATGCTGGAGAAACTCAGCAGGTAAAAGAGTGCAAAGACCCAATGCTGGTGAAACAGCAAGTGAACAGTGTAAAATCTCAAAGATGAGGAAACTCATCAGGTCAAACAGATTAAAAACTCAGTGCTGGAGAAACTCAGCAGGTCAAAGTGTGTAAAAACTCAATGCTGGAGAAACGTAGCAGGTCAAACAGTGTAAATCTCAATGCTGGAGAAACTCAGTAGGTAAAAAAGTGTGAAAATAGAGTGATGGGGAAACACAGCAGGTGAACAGTTTAAAAACTCAATGCTGGAGAAACTCAGCAGGTCAAAGTGTGTAAAATCACAATTCTGGAGAAACTCAGTCGGTAAAAAAGTGTAAAAACTCAATGATGGTGAAACTCTGAAGGACAAACAGTGTAAAAACTCAATGATGGAGAAACTCAGCAGGTCAAAGTGTGTAAAATCTCATTTCTGGAGAAACTCAGTCGGTAAAAAAGTGTAAAAACTAAATGATGTGAAAACAGCAAGTGAACAGTGTAAAAACTCAATGATGGGGAAACTCTGAAGGACAAACAGTGTAAAAACTCAATGCTGGAGAAACTTAGCAGGTCAAACAGTGCAAAGACCCAATGCTGGGGAAACAGCAAGTGAACAGTGTAAAAATTCAATGCTGGGGCATCAAATTCGGTCAAACATGGTAAAATCTCAATGCTGGAGAAATTCAGCAGGTTCAAACAGTGTAAAAACTCAAAGCTGGAGAAACTTAGCAGGTCAAACAGTGGAAAAATCAATGCTGGAGAAACTCAGCAGGTTAAACAGTGGAAAATATCAATGCTGGAGAAACTCAGCAGGTCAAAGTGTGTAAAAACTCAATTCTGGAGAAACTCAGTAGGTAAAATAGTGTGAAAATAGAGTGATGGGGAAACACAGCAGGTGAACAGTTCAAAAACTCAATGCTGGAGAAACTCAGCAGGTCAAAGTGTGTAAAAACTCAATTCTGGAGAAACTCAGTAGGTAAAAATGTGTGAAAACTGAATGATGGGGAAACACAGCAGGTGAACAGTTTAAAAACTCAATGCTGGAGAAACTCAGCAGGTCAAAGTGTGTAAAATCTCAATTCTGGAGAAACTCAGTCGGTAAAAATGTGTAAAAACTAAATGATGTGGAAACAGCAAGTGAACAGTGTAAAAACTCAATGATGGGGAAACTCTGAAGGACAAACAGTTTAAAAACTCAAGGCTGGAGAAACTTAGTAGGTCATACAGTGTAAAAACTCAAAGCTGGAGAAACTTAGCAGGTCAAACAGTGGAAAAATCAATGCTGGAGAAACTCAGCAGGTTAAACAGTGGAAAATATCAATGCTGGAGAAACTCAGCAGGTCAAAGTGTGTAAAAACTCAATTCTGGAGAAATTCAGTAGGTAAAATAGTGTGAAAATAGAGTGATGGGGAAACACAGCAGGTGAACAGTTCAAAAACTCATTGCTGGAGAAACTCAGCAGGTCAAAGTGTGTAAAATCTCAATTCTGGAGAAACTCAGTCGGTAAAAATTGTAAAAACTAAATGATGTGGAAACAGCAAGTGAACAGTGTAAAAACTCAATGATGGGGAAACTCTGAAGGACAAACAGTTTAAAAAGTCAATGCTGGAGAAACTCAGCAGGTCAAACAGTGGAAAATCTCAATGCTGGAGAAACTCAGCAGGTCAAAGTGTGTAAAATTTCAATTCTGGAGAAACTCAGTCGGTAAAAATGTGTAAAAACTAAATGATGTGGAAACAGCAAGTGAACAAAGTAAAAACTCAATGATGGGGAAACTCTGAAGGACAAACAGTTTAAAAAGTCAATGCTGGAGAAACTCAGTAGGTCAAAGTGTGTAAATCTCAATGCTGGAGAAACTTAGCAGGTCATACAGTGTAAAAACTCAATGCTTGGGAACACAGCAGGTCAAACAGTGTAAAAACTCACTGCTGGAGAAACTTAGCAGGTCAAACAGTGGGAAATCTCAATGCTGGAGAAACTCAGCAGGTCAAAGTGTGTAAAAACTCAATTCTGGAGAAACTCAGCAGGTAAAAATGTGTGAAAACTGAATGATGGGGAAACACAGCAGGAGAACAGTGTAAAAACTCAATGATGGGGAAACTTACCAGGTGAAAAAGTGTAAAGACTCAATGCTGCAGAAATTGAACAGGTCAAACATTGTAAAAACTCAATGCTGGAGAAACTCTGAAGGACAAACAGTTTAAAAAGTCAATGCTGGAGAAACTCAGCAGGTCAAAGTGTGTAAATCTCAATGCTGGAGAAACTTAGCAGGTCAAACGAGGCATAAACTCAGTGTTGCAAAAACTCAGCACGTTAAAAAGTGTAAAAACTCAATGCTGGAGTAACTTAGCAGGTCAAACAATCTAGAAACTCAATGCTGGGGAAACAGCAAGTGAACAGTGTAAAAATTCAATGGTGTGGAATCACAGCAGGTCAAACGGTGTAAAAACTTTGCTCGGAACCTCAGCAGGTCAAACATGGTAAAAACACAATGCTGGAGAAACTCAGCAGGTAAAAGAGTGCAAAGACCCAATGCTGGTGAAACAGCAAGTGAACAGTGTAAAATCTCAAAGATGAGGAAACTCATCAGGTCAAACAGTTTAAAAACTCAGTGCTGGAGAAACTCAGCAGGTCAAAGTGTGTAAAAATTCAATTCTGGAGAAACTCAGTAGGTAAAAAATGTGTAAAAACTGAATGATGGGCAAGCACAGAAGGTCAAACAGGGTAAAAACTCGATTTTGTAGAAAGTGAACAAGTGAAATGGTGTAAAACCTAAATGCTGGGGAAAGTCAGAAGGTCAAACAGTGTAAAAACAGGTAAAAAATTCTAAATAATCAAAGCTGGAGAAACTTAGCAGGTCAAACAGTGTAAAATCTCAATGCTGGAGAAACTTAGCAGGTCAAACAGTGTAAAAATTCAATGCTGTGGACCTCAACAGGTCAAACATTGTAAAATCTTAATGCTGGAGAAATTCAGCAGGTTCAAACAGTGTAAAAATTCAATGCTGGAGAAACTTAGCAGGTCAAACAGTGTAAAATCTCAATGCTGGAGAAACTTAGCAGGTCAAAGTGTGTAAAAACTCAATTCTGAAGAAACTCAGTAGGTAAAAAAGTGTGAAAACAAAATGATGGGGGAACACAGCAGGAGAACAGTGTAAAAACTCAATGATGGGGAAACTTACCAGGTGAAAAAGTGTAAAACTCAATGCTGGAGAAACACAGCAGGACAAACAGTGTTAAAAAAGGTAAAAAATTCTAAATAATCAATGCTGGAGAAACTTAGCAGGTCAAACAGTGTTAAAACAGGTAAAAAATTCTAAATAATCAAAGCTGGAGAAACTTAGCAGGTCAAACAGTGTAAAATCTCAATTCTGGAGAAACTCAGTCGGTAAAAAAGTGTAAAAACTAAATGATGTGGAAACAGCAAGTGAACAGTGTAAAAACTCAATGATGGGGAAACTGAAGGACAAACAGTTTAAAAACTCAATGCTGGAGAAACTCAGTCGGTAAAAAAGTGTAAAAACTAAATGATGTGGAAACAGTAGTGAACAGTGTAAAAACTCAATGATGGGGAAACTCATCAGGTCAAACAGATTAAAAACTCAGTGCTGGAGAAACTCAGCAGGACAAAGTGTGTAAAAATTCAATTCTGGAGAAACTCAGTAGGTAAAAAATGTGTAAAAACTGAATGATGGGCAAGCACAGAAGGTCAAACAGAGTAAAAACTCGATTCTGTAGAAAGTGAACAAGTGAAATGGTGTAAAACCTCAATGCTGGGGAAACTCAGCAGGTTCAAACAGTGTAAAAACTCAAGGCTGGAGAAACTTAGCAGGTCAAACAGTGGGAAATCTCAATTCTGGAGAAACTCAGTCGGTAAAAATGTGTAAAAACTAAATGATGTGGAAACAGCAAGTGAACAAAGTAAAAACTCAATGATGGGGAAACTCTGAAGGACAAACAGTTTAAAAAGTCAATGCTGGAGAAACTCAGTAGGTCAAAGTGTGTAAATCTCAATGCTGGAGAAACTTAGCAGGTCATACAGTGTAAAAACTCAATGCTTGGGAAACACAGCAGGTCAAACAGTGTAAAAACTCACTGCTGGAGAAACTTAGCAGGTCAAACAGTGGGAAATCTCAATGCTGGAGAAACTCAGCAGGTCAAAGTGTGTAAAAACTCAATTCTGGAGAAACTCAGCAGGTAAAAATGTGTGAAAACTGAATGATGGGGAAACACAGCAGGAGAACAGTGTAAAAACTCAATGATGGGGAAACTTACCAGGTGAAAAAGTGTAAAGACTCAATGCTGCAGAAATTGAACAGGTCAAACATTGTAAAAACTCAATGCTGGAGAAACTCTGAAGGACAAACAGTTTAAAAAGTCAATGCTGGAGAAACTCAGCAGGTCAAAGTGTGTAAATCTCAATGCTGGAGAAACTTAGCAGGTCAAACGAGGCATAAACTCAGTGCTGCAAAAACTCAGCAGGTTAAAAAGTGTAAAAACTCAATGCTGGAGTAACTTAGCAGGTCAAACAATCTAGAAACTCAATGCTGGGGAAACAGCAAGTGAACAGTGTAAAAATTCAATGGTGTGGAATCACAGCAGGTCAAACGGTGTAAAAACTTTGCTCGGAACCTCAGCAGGTCAAACATGGTAAAAACTCAATGCTGGAGAAACTCAGCTGGTAAAAGAGTGCAAAGACCCAATGCTGGTGAAACAGCAAGTGAACAGTGTAAAATCTCAAAGATGAGGAAACTCATCAGGTCAAACAGATTAAAAACTCAGTGCTGGAAAAACTCAGCAGGTCAAAGTGTGTAAAAATTCAATTCTGGAAAAACTCATTAGGTAAAAAATGTGTAAAAACTGAATGATGGGCAAGCACAGAAGGTCAAACAGGGTAAAAACTCGATTTTGTAGAAAGTGAACAAGTGAAATGGTGTAAAACCTCAATGCTGGGGAAACTTAGCAGGTCAAACAGTGTAAAAACTCAATGATGGAGAAATTGAACAGGTAAAAAATTGTGAAAACTCAAGTCTGGGGAAATTCAGCAGGTCAAAGTGTGTAAAAACTCAATGCTGGAGAAACTTAGCAGGTCAAAGAGTGTAAAAACTCAATGCTGGAGAAACGTAGCAGGTCAAACAGTGTAAAAACTCAATGCTGGAGAAACTTAGCAGGTCAAATGATGCATGAAATCAATGCCGGACAAACTCAGCAGGTAAAACAGTGGAAAGACCCAATGCTGGGGAAACAGCAAGTGCATAGTGTAAAATCTCAAAGATAAGGAAACTTATCAGGTCAAACTGTTGAAAAACTCAATGCTGGAGAAACTCAGCAGGTCAAAGTGTGTAAAAACTCAATTCTGGAGAAACTCAGTAGGTAAAAATGTGTGAAAACTGAATGATGGGGAAACACAGCAGGTGAACAGTTTAAAAACTCAATGCTGGAGAAACTCAGCAGGTCAAAGTGTGTAAAATCTCAATTCTGGAGAAACTCAGTCGGTAAAAATGTGTAAAAACTAAATGATGTGGAAACAGCAAGTGAACAGTGTAAAAACTCAATGATGGGGAAACTCTGAAGGACAAACAGTTTAAAAACTCAAGGCTGGAGAAACTTAGTAGGTCATACAGTGTAAAAACTCAATGCTTGGGAAACACAGCAGGTCAAACAGTGTAAAAACTCACTGCTGGAGAAACTTAGCAGGTGAAACAGTGTAAAAACACAAGGCTGGAGAAGCTTAGCAGGTCAAACAGTGGAAAATCTCAATGCTGGAGAAACTCAGCAGGTCAAAGTGTGTAAAAACTCAATTCTGGAGAAACTTAGAAGGTCAAACAATATAGAAACTCAATGCTGGGGAAACAGCAAGTGAACAGTGTAAAAATTCAATGGTGTGGAATCACAGCAGGTCAAACGGTGTAAAAACTTTGCTCGAAACCTCAGCAGGTCAAACATGGTAAAAACTCAATGCTGGAGAAACTCAGCAGGTAAAAGAGTGCAAAGACCCAATGCTGGTGAAACAGCAAGTGAACAGTGTAAAAATTCAATGCTGGGGCATCAAAGCAGGTAAAACGGTGTAAAAACTCTGCTGGAGACCTCAACAGGAAAAATATGGTAAAAACTCAATGCCGGAGAAACTTAGCAGGTCAAACAGTGGAAAAATCAATGCTGGAGAAACTAAGCAGGTTAAACAATGGAAAATATCAATGCTGGAGAAACTCAGCAGGTCAAAGTGTGTAAAAACTCAATTCTGGAGAAACTCAGTAGGTAAAAAAGTGTGAAAACTGAATGATGGGGAAACACAGCAGGAGAACAGTGTAAAAACTCAATGATGAGGAAACTTACCAGTTGAAAATGTGTAAAAACTCAATTCTAGAGAGATTGAACAGGTCAAACATTTTAAAAACTCAATGCTGGAGAAACTCTGAAGGTCAAACAGTTGAAAAAGTCATTGCTGGAGAAACTCATCAGGTGAAACAGTGTAAAATCTCAATGTTGAAGAAACTTAGCAGGTCAAACGATGCATAAAATCAGTGCTGGAAAAACTCAGCATGTAAAACAGTGTAAAAACTCAATGCTGGAGTAACTTAGCAGGTCAAACAAGAAAGAAACTCAGTGCTGCAAAAACTCAGCAGGTCAAACAGTATAAAAACTCAATGCTGGGGAAACAGCTAGTGAACAGTGTAAAAATTCAATGCTAGTGTATCACAGCAGGTCTAACGGTTTAAAAACTTTGCTGGGGACCTCAGCTGCTCAAACATGTTAAAAATCCAATGCTAGAGAAACTCAGCCGTTCAAACAGTGTAAAAACTCAATGCTGGAGAAACTCAGCCGCTCAAACAGTGTAAAAACTCAATGCTGGAGAAACTCAGCCGCTCAAACAGTATAAAAACTCAATGCTGGGGAAACAGCTAGTGAACAGTGTAAAAATTCAATGCTAGTGTATCACAGCAGGTCAAACGGTGTAAAAACTCAATGCTAGAGAAACTCAGCCGCTCAAACAGTGCAAAAACCCAATGCTGGAGAAACTCAGCAGGTCAAACAATATATAAACTCAGTGCTGCAACAATTCAGCAGGTCAAACGGTGTAAAAACTCAATGCTGCAAAAACTCAGCAGGTTAAAATCTGTAAAAACTTAATGCTGGAAAAACTCAGCAGGTCAAACAGCGTAAAACTTAATGCTGGGGAAACACCGCAGGTGAACAGTGTAAAAATCAATGCCGGACAAACTCAGCAGGTAAAACAGTGCAAAGACCCAATGCTGGGGAAACAGCAAGTGCAGTGTAAAATATCAAAGATGAGGAAACTTATCAGGTCAAACAGTTTAAAAACACAATGCTGGAGAAACGTAGCAGGTCAAACAGTGTAAAAACTCAATGCTGGAGAAACGTAGCAGGTCAAACAGTGTAAAAACTCAATGCTGGAGAAACGTAGCAGGTCAAACAGTGTAAAAACTCAATGCTGGAGAAACTTAGCAGGTCAAACAGTGTAAAAACTCAATGCTGGAGAAATGTAGCAGGTCAAACAGTGTAAAAACTCAATGCTGGGGAAACACAGCAAGTCAAACAGTGTGAAAACTCAAGGCTGGAGAAACTCAGCAGGTCAAAGTGTGTAAAAACTCAATTCTGGAGAAACTCAGTAGGTAACAAAGTGTGAAAACAGAATGATGGGGTAACACAGCGGGAGAACCGTGTAAAAACTCAATGATGAGGAAATTTACCAGGTGAAAAAGTGTAAAAACTCAATGCTGGAGAAACACAGCAGGTCAAATAGTGTAAAAACTCAATGCTGGAGAAACACAGCAGGTCAAACAGTGTAAAAACTCAATGCTCGAAAATCTAAGCAGGTCAAACAATGTATCAACTCAGTGCTGCAAAAACTCAGTAGGTCAAACAGTGCCAAACGAAATGCTTGGAAAACCAAGCAGGTGAAACGGTGTAAAAATTCAATGCTGGGGAATCACAGAAGGTCAAATGGTGTAAAAACCCTGCTGGGGACCTCAGCAGGTCAAACATGGTAAAAACTCAATGTTGGAGAAACTTAGTAGGTCATACAGTGTAAAAACTCAATGCTTGGGAAACACAGCAGGTCAAACAGTGTAAAAACTCACTGCTGGAGAAACTTAGCAGGTCAAACAGTGTAAAAACTCAAGGCTGGAGAAACTTAGCAGTTCAAACAGTGTAAAAACTCAATTCTGGAGAAACTCAGCAGGTAAAAATGTGTGAAAACTGAATGATGGGGAAACACAGCAGGAGAACAGTGTAAAAACTCAATGATGGGGAAACTTACCAGGTGAAAAAGTGTAAAGACTCAATGCTGCAGAAATTGAACAGGTCAAACATTGTAAAAACTCAATGCTGGAGAAACTCTGAAGGACAAACAGTTTAAAAAGTCAATACTGGAGAAACTCAGCAGGTCAAAGTGTGTAAATCTCAATGCTGGAGAAACTTAGCAGGTCAAACGAGGCATAAACTCAGTGCTGCAAAAACTCAGCAGGTTAAAAAGTGTAAAAACTCAATGCTGGAGTAACTTAGCA
The DNA here is from genome assembly GCF_036971445.1 of Narcine bancroftii. NCBI lineage: Eukaryota > Metazoa > Chordata > Chondrichthyes > Torpediniformes > Narcinidae > Narcine > Narcine bancroftii. Next base: position 244,680,655 of record NC_091474.1, read on the forward strand.
GGTCAAACAATCTAGAAACTCAATGCTGGGGAAACAGCAAGTGAACAGTGTAAAAATTCAATGGTGTGGAATCACAGCAGGTCAAATGGTGTAAAAACTTTGCTCGGAACCTCAGCAGGTCAAACATGGTAAAAACTCAATGCTGGAGAAACTCAGCAGGTAAAAGAGTGCAAAGACCCAATGCTGGTGAAACAGCAAGTGAACAGTGTAAAATCTCAAAGATGAGGAAACTCATCAGGTCAAACAGATTAAAAACTCAGTGCTGGAGAAACTCAGCAGGTCAAAGTGTGTAAAAATTCAATTCTGGAGAAACTCATTAGGTAAAAAATGTGTAAAAACTGAATGATGGGCAAGCACAGAAGGTCAAACAGTGTAAAAACTCAATGCTGGAGAAACTTAGCAGGTCAAAGAGTGTAAAAACTCAATGCTGGAGAAACTTAGCAGGTCAAACAGCGTAAAACTTAATGCTGGAGAAACTCAGCAGGTCAAAGTGTGTAAAAACTCAATTCTGGAGAAACTTAGAAGGTCAAACAATATAGAAACTCAATGCTGGGGAAACAGCAAGTGAACAGTGTAAAAATTCAATGGTGTGGAATCACAGCAGGTCAAACGGTGTAAAAGCTTTGCTCGGAACCTCAGCAGGTCAAACATGGTAAAAACTCAATGCTGGAGAAACTCAGCAGGTAAAAGAGTGCAAAGACCCAATGCTGGTGAAACAGCAAGTGAACAGTGTAAAATCTCAAAGATGAGGAAACTCATCAGGTCAAACAGTTTAAAAACTCAGTGCTGGAGAAACTCAGCAGGTCAAAGTGTGTAAAAATTCAATTCTGGAGAAACTCAGTAGGTAAAAAATGTTTAAAAACTGAATGATGGGCAAGCACAGAAGGTCAAACGGTGTAAAAACTCAATGCTGCAAAAACTCAGCAGGTTAAAAACTGTAAAAACTTAATGCTGGAGAAACTCAGCAGGTCAAACAGCGTAAAACTTAAAGCTGGCGAAACACCGCAGGTGAACAGTGTAAAAATCAATGCCGGACAAACTCAGCAGGTAAAACAGTGCAAAGACCCAATGCTGGGGAAACAGCAAGTGCAGTGTAAAGTATCAAAGATGAGGAAACTTATCAGGTCAAACAGTTTAAAAACACAATGCTGGAGAAACTCAGCAGGTCAAAGTGTGTAAAAACTCAATTCTGGAGAAACTCAGTCGGTAAAAGAGTGTAAAATCTAAATGATGTGGAAACAGCAAGTGAACAGTGTAAAAACTCAATGCTGGAGAAACACAGCAGGTCAAACAGTGTAAAAACTCCAGTCTGGAGAAACTTAGCAGGTCATATAGTGTAAAATCTCATTGCTGGGGAAACAAAGCATGTCAAACAGTGTAAAAACTCACTGCTGGAGAAACTTAGAAGGTCAAACAGTGTAAAAACTCAAGGCTGGAGAAACTTAGCAGGTCAAACAGTGGAAAATCTCAATGCTGGAGAAACTCAGCAGGTCAAAGTGTGTAAATCTCAATGCTGGAGAAACTTAGCAGGTCAAACAATCTAGAAACTCAATGCTGGGGAAACAGCAAGTGAACAGTGTAAAAATTCAATGGTGTGGAATCACAGCAGGTCAAACGGTGTAAAAACTTTGCTCGGAACCTCAGCAGGTCAAACATGGTAAAAACACAATGCTGGAGAAACTCAGCAGGTAAAAGAGTGCAAAGACCCAATGCTGGTGAAACAGCAAGTGAACAGTGTAAAATCTCAAAGATGAGGAAACTCATCAGGTCAAACAGATTAAAAACTCAGTGCTGGAGAAACTCAGCAGGTCAAAGTGTGTAAAAACTCAATGCTGGAGAAACGTAGCAGGTCAAACAGTGTAAATCTCAATGCTGGAGAAACTCAGTAGGTAAAAAAGTGTGAAAATAGAGTGATGGGGAAACACAGCAGGTGAACAGTTTAAAAACTCAATGCTGGAGAAACTCAGCAGGTCAAAGTGTGTAAAATCTCAATTCTGGAGAAACTCAGTCGGTAAAAAAGTGTAAAAACTCAATGATGGTGAAACTCTGAAGGACAAACAGTGTAAAAACTCAATGATGGAGAAACTCAGCAGGTCAAAGTGTGTAAAATCTCAATTCTGGAGAAACTCAGTCGGTAAAAAAGTGTAAAAACTAAATGATGTGAAAACAGCAAGTGAACAGTGTAAAAACTCAATGATGGGGAAACTCTGAAGGACAAACAGTGTAAAAACTCAATGCTGGAGAAACTTAGCAGGTCAAACAGTGCAAAGACCCAATGCTGGGGAAACAGCAAGTGAACAGTGTAAAAATTCAATGCTGGGGCATCAAATTCGGTCAAACATGGTAAAATCTCAATGCTGGAGAAATTCAGCAGGTTCAAACAGTGTAAAAACTCAAAGCTGGAGAAACTTAGCAGGTCAAACAGTGGAAAAATCAATGCTGGAGAAACTCAGCAGGTTAAACAGTGGAAAATATCAATGCTGGAGAAACTCAGCAGGTCAAAGTGTGTAAAAACTCAATTCTGGAGAAACTCAGTAGGTAAAATAGTGTGAAAATAGAGTGATGGGGAAACACAGCAGGTGAACAGTTCAAAAACTCAATGCTGGAGAAACTCAGCAGGTCAAAGTGTGTAAAATCTCAATTCTGGAGAAACTCAGTCGGTAAAAAAGTGTAAAAACTAAATGATGTGAAAACAGCAAGTGAACAGTGTAAAAACTCAATGATGGGGAAACTCTGAAGGACAAACAGTGTAAAAACTCAATGCTGGAGAAACTTAGCAGGTCAAACAGTGCAAAGACCCAATGCTGGGAAACAGCAAGTGAACAGTGTAAAAATTCAATGCTGGGGCATCAAATTCGGTCAAACATGGTAAAATCTCAATGCTGGAGAAATTCAGCAGGTTCAAACAGTGTAAAAACTCAAAGCTGGAGAAACTTAGCAGGTCAAACAGTGGAAAAATCAATGCTGGAGAAACTCAGCAGGTTAAACAGTGGAAAATATCAATGCTGGAGAAACTCAGCAGGTCAAAGTGTGTAAAAACTCAATTCTGGAGAAACTCAGTAGGTAAAATAGTGTGAAAATAGAGTGATGGGGAAACACAGCAGGTGAACAGTTCAAAAACTCAATGCTGGAGAAACTCAGCAGGTCAAAGTGTGTAAAATCTCAATTCTGGAGAAACTCAGTCGGTAAAAATTGTAAAAACTAAATGATGTGGAAACAGCAAGTGAACAGTGTAAAAACTCAATGATGGGGAAACTCTGAAGGACAAACAGTTTAAAAAGTCAATGCTGGAGAAACTCAGCAGGTCAAACAGTGGAAAATCTCAATGCTGGAGAAACTCAGCAGGTCAAAGTGTGTAAAATTTCAATTCTGGAGAAACTCAGTCGGTAAAAATGTGTAAAAACTAAATGATGTGGAAACAGCAAGTGAACAAAGTAAAAACTCAATGATGGGGAAACTCTGAAGGACAAACAGTTTAAAAAGTCAATGCTGGAGAAACTCAGTAGGTCAAAGTGTGTAAATCTCAATGCTGGAGAAACTTAGCAGGTCATACAGTGTAAAAACTCAATGCTTGGGAAACACAGCAGGTCAAACAGTGTAAAAACTCACTGCTGGAGAAACTTAGCAGGTCAAACAGTGTAAAAACTCAAGGCTGGAGAAACTTAGCAGGTCAAACAGTGGGAAATCTCAATGCTGGAGAAACTCAGCAGGTCAAAGTGTGTAAAAACTCAATTCTGGAGAAACTCAGCAGGTAAAAATGTGTGAAAACTGAATGATGGGGAAACACAGCAGGAGAACAGTGTAAAAACTCAATGATGGGGAAACTTACCAGGTGAAAAAGTGTAAAGACTCAATGCTGCAGAAATTGAACAGGTCAAACATTGTAAAAACTCAATGCTGGAGAAACTCTGAAGGACAAACAGTTTAAAAAGTCAATGCTGGAGAAACTCAGCAGGTCAAAGTGTGTAAATCTCAATGCTGGAGAAACTTAGCAGGTCAAACGAGGCATAAACTCAGTGTTGCAAAAACTCAGCACGTTAAAAAGTGTAAAAACTCAATGCTGGAGTAACTTAGCAGGTCAAACAATCTAGAAACTCAATGCTGGGGAAACAGCAAGTGAACAGTGTAAAAATTCAATGGTGTGGAATCACAGCAGGTCAAACGGTGTAAAAACTTTGCTCGGAACCTCAGCAGGTCAAACATGGTAAAAACACAATGCTGGAGAAACTCAGCAGGTAAAAGAGTGCAAAGACCCAATGCTGGTGAAACAGCAAGTGAACAGTGTAAAATCTCAAAGATGAGGAAACTCATCAGGTCAAACAGTTTAAAAACTCAGTGCTGGAGAAACTCAGCAGGTCAAAGTGTGTAAAAATTCAATTCTGGAGAAACTCAGTAGGTAAAAAATGTGTAAAAACTGAATGATGGGCAAGCACAGAAGGTCAAACAGGGTAAAAACTCGATTTTGTAGAAAGTGAACAAGTGAAATGGTGTAAAACCTAAATGCTGGGGAAAGTCAGAAGGTCAAACAGTGTAAAAACAGGTAAAAAATTCTAAATAATCAAAGCTGGAGAAACTTAGCAGGTCAAACAGTGTAAAATCTCAATGCTGGAGAAACTTAGCAGGTCAAACAGTGTAAAAATTCAATGCTGTGGACCTCAACAGGTCAAACATTGTAAAATCTTAATGCTGGAGAAATTCAGCAGGTTCAAACAGTGTAAAAATTCAATGCTGGAGAAACTTAGCAGGTCAAAGTGTGTAAAAACTCAATTCTGATGAAACTCAGTAGGTAAAAAAGTGTGAAAACAAAATGATGGGGGAACACAGCAGGAGAACAGTGTAAAAACTCAATGATGGGGAAACTTACCAGGTGAAAAAGTGTAAAACTCAATGCTGGAGAAACACAGCAGGACAAACAGTGTTAAAAAAGGTAAAAAATTCTAAATAATCAATGCTGGAGAAACTTAGCAGGTCAAACAGTGTTAAAACAGGTAAAAAATTCTAAATAATCAAAGCTGGAGAAACTTAGCAGGTCAAACAGTGTAAAATCTCAATTCTGGAGAAACTCAGTCGGTAAAAAAGTGTAAAAACTAAATGATGTGGAAACAGCAAGTGAACAGTGTAAAAACTCAATGATGGGGAAACTGAAGGACAAACAGTTTAAAAACTCAATGCTGGAGAAACTCAGTCGGTAAAAAAGTGTAAAAACTAAATGATGTGGAAACAGTAGTGAACAGTGTAAAAACTCAATGATGGGGAAACTCATCAGGTCAAACAGATTAAAAACTCAGTGCTGGAGAAACTCAGCAGGACAAAGTGTGTAAAAATTCAATTCTGGAGAAACTCAGTAGGTAAAAAATGTGTAAAAACTGAATGATGGGCAAGCACAGAAGGTCAAACAGAGTAAAAACTCGATTCTGTAGAAAGTGAACAAGTGAAATGGTGTAAAACCTCAATGCTGGGGAAACTCAGCAGGTTCAAACAGTGTAAAAACTCAAGGCTGGAGAAACTTAGCAGGTCAAACAGTGGGAAATCTCAATTCTGGAGAAACTCAGTCGGTAAAAATGTGTAAAAACTAAATGATGTGGAAACAGCAAGTGAACAAAGTAAAAACTCAATGATGGGGAAACTCTGAAGGACAAACAGTTTAAAAAGTCAATGCTGGAGAAACTCAGTAGGTCAAAGTGTGTAAATCTCAATGCTGGAGAAACTTAGCAGGTCATACAGTGTAAAAACTCAATGCTTGGGAAACACAGCAGGTCAAACAGTGTAAAAACTCACTGCTGGAGAAACTTAGCAGGTCAAACAGTGGGAAATCTCAATGCTGGAGAAACTCAGCAGGTCAAAGTGTGTAAAAACTCAATTCTGGAGAAACTCAGCAGGTAAAAATGTGTGAAAACTGAATGATGGGGAAACACAGCAGGAGAACAGTGTAAAAACTCAATGATGGGGAAACTTACCAGGTGAAAAAGTGTAAAGACTCAATGCTGCAGAAATTGAACAGGTCAAACATTGTAAAAACTCAATGCTGGAGAAACTCTGAAGGACAAACAGTTTAAAAAGTCAATGCTGGAGAAACTCAGCAGGTCAAAGTGTGTAAATCTCAATGCTGGAGAAACTTAGCAGGTCAAACGAGGCATAAACTCAGTGCTGCAAAAACTCAGCAGGTTAAAAAGTGTAAAAACTCAATGCTGGAGTAACTTAGCAGGTCAAACAATCTAGAAACTCAATGCTGGGGAAACAGCAAGTGAACAGTGTAAAAATTCAATGGTGTGGAATCACAGCAGGTCAAACGGTGTAAAAACTTTGCTCGGAACCTCAGCAGGTCAAACATGGTAAAAACTCAATGCTGGAGAAACTCAGCTGGTAAAAGAGTGCAAAGACCCAATGCTGGTGAAACAGCAAGTGAACAGTGTAAAATCTCAAAGATGAGGAAACTCATCAGGTCAAACAGATTAAAAACTCAGTGCTGGAAAAACTCAGCAGGTCAAAGTGTGTAAAAATTCAATTCTGGAAAAACTCATTAGGTAAAAAATGTGTAAAAACTGAATGATGGGCAAGCACAGAAGGTCAAACAGGGTAAAAACTCGATTTTGTAGAAAGTGAACAAGTGAAATGGTGTAAAACCTCAATGCTGGGGAAACTTAGCAGGTCAAACAGTGTAAAAACTCAATGATGGAGAAATTGAACAGGTAAAAAATTGTGAAAACTCAAGTCTGGGGAAATTCAGCAGGTCAAAGTGTGTAAAAACTCAATGCTGGAGAAACTTAGCAGGTCAAAGAGTGTAAAAACTCAATGCTGGAGAAACGTAGCAGGTCAAACAGTGTAAAAACTCAATGCTGGAGAAACTTAGCAGGTCAAATGATGCATGAAATCAATGCCGGACAAACTCAGCAGGTAAAACAGTGGAAAGACCCAATGCTGGGGAAACAGCAAGTGCATAGTGTAAAATCTCAAAGATAAGGAAACTTATCAGGTCAAACTGTTGAAAAACTCAATGCTGGAGAAACTCAGCAGGTCAAAGTGTGTAAAAACTCAATTCTGGAGAAACTCAGTAGGTAAAAATGTGTGAAAACTGAATGATGGGGAAACACAGCAGGTGAACAGTTTAAAAACTCAATGCTGGAGAAACTCAGCAGGTCAAAGTGTGTAAAATCTCAATTCTGGAGAAACTCAGTCGGTAAAAATGTGTAAAAACTAAATGATGTGGAAACAGCAAGTGAACAGTGTAAAAACTCAATGATGGGGAAACTCTGAAGAACAAACAGTTTAAAAACTCAAGGCTGGAGAAACTTAGTAGGTCATACAGTGTAAAAACTCAATGCTTGGGAAACACAGCAGGTCAAACAGTGTAAAAACTCACTGCTGGAGAAACTTAGCAGGTGAAACAGTGTAAAAACTCAAGGCTGGAGAAACTTAGCAGGTCAAACAGTGGAAAATCTCAATGCTGGAGAAACTCAGCAGGTCAAAGTGTGTAAAAACTCAATTCTGGAGAAACTTAGAAGGTCAAACAATATAGAAACTCAATGCTGGGGAAACAGCAAGTGAACAGTGTAAAAATTCAATGGTGTGGAATCACAGCAGGTCAAACGGTGTAAAAACTTTGCTCGAAACCTCAGCAGGTCAAACATGGTAAAAACTCAATGCTGGAGAAACTCAGCAGGTAAAAGAGTGCAAAGACCCAATGCTGGTGAAACAGCAAGTGAACAGTGTAAAAATTCAATGCTGGGGCATCAAAGCAGGTAAAACGGTGTAAAAACTCTGCTGGAGACCTCAACAGGAAAAATATGGTAAAAACTCAATGCCGGAGAAACTTAGCAGGTCAAACAGTGGAAAAATCAATGCTGGAGAAACTAAGCAGGTTAAACAATGGAAAATATCAATGCTGGAGAAACTCAGCAGGTCAAAGTGTGTAAAAACTCAATTCTGGAGAAACTCAGTAGGTAAAAAAGTGTGAAAACTGAATGATGGGGAAACACAGCAGGAGAACAGTGTAAAAACTCAATGATGAGGAAACTTACCAGTTGAAAATGTGTAAAAACTCAATTCTAGAGAGATTGAACAGGTCAAACATTTTAAAAACTCAATGCTGGAGAAACTCTGAAGGTCAAACAGTTGAAAAAGTCATTGCTGGAGAAACTCATCAGGTGAAACAGTGTAAAATCTCAATGTTGAAGAAACTTAGCAGGTCAAACGATGCATAAAATCAGTGCTGGAAAAACTCAGCATGTAAAACAGTGTAAAAACTCAATGCTGGAGTAACTTAGCAGGTCAAACAAGAAAGAAACTCAGTGCTGCAAAAACTCAGCAGGTCAAACAGTATAAAAACTCAATGCTGGGGAAACAGCTAGTGAACAGTGTAAAAATTCAATGCTAGTGTATCACAGCAGGTCTAACGGTTTAAAAACTTTGCTGGGGACCTCAGCTGCTCAAACATGTTAAAAATCCAATGCTAGAGAAACTCAGCCGTTCAAACAGTGTAAAAACTCAATGCTGGAGAAACTCAGCCGCTCAAACAGTGTAAAAACTCAATGCTGGAGAAACTCAGCCGCTCAAACAGTATAAAAACTCAATGCTGGGGAAACAGCTACTGAACAGTGTAAAAATTCAATGCTAGTGTATCACAGCAGGTCAAACGGTGTAAAAACTCAATGCTAGAGAAACTCAGCCGCTCAAACAGTGTAAAAACCCAATGCTGGAGAAACTCAGCAGGTCAAACAATATATAAACTCAGTGCTGCAACAATTCAGCAGGTCAAACGGTGTAAAAACTCAATGCTGCAAAAACTCAGCAGGTTAAAATCTGTAAAAACTTAATGCTGGAAAAACTCAGCAGGTCAAACAGCGTAAAACTTAATGCTGGGGAAACACCGCAGGTGAACAGTGTAAAAATCAATGCCGGACAAACTCAGCAGGTAAAACAGTGCAAAGACCCAATGCTGGGGAAACAGCAAGTGCAGTGTAAAATATCAAAGATGAGGAAACTTATCAGGTCAAACAGTTTAAAAACACAATGCTGGAGAAACGTAGCAGGTCAAACAGTGTAAAAACTCAATGCTGGAGAAACGTAGCTGGTCAAACAGTGTAAAAACTCAATGCTGGAGAAACGTAGCAGGTCAAACAGTGTAAAAACTCAATGCTGGAGAAACTTAGCAGGTCAAACAGTGTAAAAACTCAATGCTGGAGAAATGTAGCAGGTCAAACAGTGTAAAAACTCAATGCTGGGGAAACACAGCAAGTCAAACAGTGTGAAAACTCAAGGCTGGAGAAACTCAGCAGGTCAAAGTGTGTAAAAACTCAATTCTGGAGAAACTCAGTAGGTAACAAAGTGTGAAAACAGAATGATGGGGTAACACAGCGGGAGAACCGTGTAAAAACTCAATGATGAGGAAATTTACCAGGTGAAAAAGTGTAAAAACTCAATGCTGGAGAAACACAGCAGGTCAAATAGTGTAAAAACTCAATGCTGGAGAAACACAGCAGGTCAAACAGTGTAAAAACTCAATGCTGGAAAATCTAAGCAGGTCAAACAATGTATCAACTCAGTGCTGCAAAAACTCAGTAGGTCAAACAGTGCCAAACGAAATGCTTGGAAAACCAAGCAGGTGAAACGGTGTAAAAATTCAATGCTGGGGAATCACAGAAGGTCAAATGGTGTAAAAACCCTGCTGGGGACCTCAGCAGGTCAAACATGGTAAAAACTCAATGTTGGAGAAACTTAGCAGGTCAAACAGTGTAAAAACTGAAAGCTGGAGTAACTCAGCAAGTCAAACAATATATAAACTCAGTGCTGCAAAAAGTGAGGAGCTTAAACAGTGTAAAAACTCAATGCTGGAGTAACTTAGCAGGTCAAACATTGTAAAAACTCAATGCTGGAGAAACGTAGCAGGTCAAACAGTGTTAAAACTCAATGCTGGAGAAACTTAGCAGGTCAAACAGTGTAAAAACTCAATGCTGGAGAAACGTAGCAGGTCAAACAGTGTAAAAACTCAATGCTGGAGAAACTTATCAGGTCAAAGAGTGTAAAAACTCAATGCTGGAGAAACGTAGCAGGTCAAACAGTGTAAAAACTCAATGCTGGAGAAACGTAGCAGGTCAAACAGTGTAAAAACTCAATGCTGGAGAAACTCAGCAGGTTAAAAATTGTAAAGACTTAATGCTGGAGAAACTCAGCAGGTCAAACAGCGTAAAACTTAATGCTGGAGAAACACCACAGGTGAACAGTGTAAAAATCAATGCCGGACAAACTCAGCAGGTAAAACAGTGCAAAGACCCAATGCTGGGGAAACAGCAAGTGCACAGTGTAAAATCTCAAAGATAAGGAAACTTATCAGGTCAAACAGTTTAAAAACTCAATTCTGGAGAAACTCAGTAGGTAAAAAAGTGTAAAAACTAAATGATGTGGAAACAGCAAGTGAAAAGTGTAAAAATTCAATGCTGTGGACCTCAGCAGGTCAAACAGTGTAAAAACTCAAAGCTGGGGAAACACAGCAGGTCAAACAGTTTAAAAACTCAATGCTGGAGAAACTTAGCAGGTGAAACAGTGGAAAAACTCAAGGCTGGAGAAACTCAGTAGGTAAAATAGTGTGAAAATAGAGTGATGGGGAAACACAGCAGGTGAACAGTTCAAAAACTCAATGCTGGAGAAACTCAGCAGGTCAAAGTGTGTAAAATCTCAATTCTGGAGAAACTCAGTCGGTAAAAAAGTGTAAAAACTAAATGATGTGAAAACAGCAAGTGAACAGTGTAAAAACTCAATGATGGGGAAACTCTGAAGGACAAACAGTGTAAAAACTCAATGCTGGAGAAACTTAGCAGGTCAAACAGTGCAAAGACCCAATGCTGGGGAAACAGCAAGTGAACAGTGTAAAAATTCAATGCTGGGGCATCAAATTCGGTCAAACATGGTAAAATCTCAATGCTGGAGAAATTCAGCAGGTTCAAACAGTGTAAAAACTCAAAGCTGGAGAAACTTAGCAGGTCAAACAGTGGAAAAATCAATGCTGGAGAAACTCAGCAGGTTAAACAGTGGAAAATATCAATGCTGGAGAAACTCAGCAGGTCAAAGTGTGTAAAAACTCAATTCTGGAGAAATTCAGTAGGTAAAATAGTGTGAAAATAGAGTGATGGGGAAACACAGCAGGTGAACAGTTCAAAAACTCAATGCTGGAGAAACTCAGCAGGTCAAAGTGTGTAAAATCTCAATTCTGGAGAAACTCAGTCGGTAAAAATTGTAAAAACTAAATGATGTGGAAACAGCAAGTGAACAGTGTAAAAACTCAATGATGGGGAAACTCTGAAGGACAAACAGTTTAAAAAGTCAATGCTGGAGAAACTCAGCAGGTCAAACAGTGGAAAATCTCAATGCTGGAGAAACTCAGCAGGTCAAAGTGTGTAAAATTTCAATTCTGGAGAAACTCAGTCGGTAAAAATGTGTAAAAAATAAATGATGTGGAAACAGCAAGTGAACAAAGTAAAAACTCAATGATGGGGAAACTCTGAAGGACAAACAGTTTAAAAAGTCAATGCTGGAGAAACTCAGTAGGTCAAAGTGTGTAAATCTCAATGCTGGAGAAACTTAGCAGGTCATACAGTGTAAAAACTCAATGCTTGGGAAACACAGCAGGTCAAACAGTGTAAAAACTCACTGCTGGAGAAACTTAGCAGGTCAAACAGTGTAAAAACTCAAGGCTGGAGAAACTTAGCAGGTCAAACAGTGGGAAATCTCAATGCTGGAGAAACTCAGCAGGTCAAAGTGTGTAAAAACTCAATTCTGGAGAAACTCAGCAGGTAAAAATGTGTGAAAACTGAATGATGGGGAAACACAGCAGGAGAACAGTGTAAAAACTCAATGATGGGGAAACTTACCAGGTGAAAAAGTGTAAAGACTCAATGCTGCAGAAATTGAACAGGTCAAACATTGTAAAAACTCAATGCTGGAGAAACTCTGAAGGACAAACAGTTTAAAAAGTCAATGCTGGAGAAACTCAGCAGGTCAAAGTGTGTAAATCTCAATGCTGGAGAAACTTAGCAGGTCAAACGAGGCATAAACTCAGTGTGGCAAAAACTCAGCAGGTTAAAAAGTGTAAAAACTCAATGCTGGAGTAACTTAGCAGGTCAAACAATCTAGAAACTCAATGCTGGGGAAACAGCAAGTGAACAGTGTAAAAATTCAATGGTGTGGAATCACAGCAGGTCAAACGGTGTAAAAACTTTGCTCGGAACCTCAGCAGGTCAAACATGGTAAAAACACAATGCTGGAGAAACTCAGCAGGTAAAAGAGTGCAAAGACCCAATGCTGGTGAAACAGCAAGTGAACAGTGTAAAATCTCAAAGATGAGGAAACTCATCAGGTCAAACAGATTAAAAACTCAGTGCTGGAGAAACTCAGCAGGTCAAAGTGTGTAAAAATTCAATTCTGGAGAAACTCAGTAGGTAAAAAATGTGTAAAAACTGAATGATGGGCAAGCACAGAAGGTCAAACAGGGTAAAAACTCGATTTTGTAGAAAGTGAACAAGTGAAATGGTGTAAAACCTCAATGCTGGGGAAAGTCAGAAGGTCAAACAGTGTAAAAACAGGTAAAAAATTCTAAATAATCAAAGCTGGAGAAACTTAGCAGGTCAAACAGTGTAAAATCTCAATGCTGGAGAAACTTAGCAGGTCAAACAGTGTAAAAATTCAATGCTGTGGACCTCAACAGGTCAAACATTGTAAAATCTTAATGCTGGAGAAATTCAGCAGGTTCAAACAGTGTAAAAATTCAATGCTGGAGAAACTTAGCAGGTCAAAGTGTGTAAAAACTCAATTCTGAAGAAACTCAGTAGGTAAAAAAGTGTGAAAACAAAATGATGGGGGAACACAGCAGGAGAACAGTGTAAAAACTCAATGATGGGGAAACTTACCAGGTGAAAAAGTGTAAAACTCAATGCTGGAGAAACACAGCAGGTCAAACAGTGTTAAAACAGGTAAAAAATTCTAAATAATCAATGCTGGAGAAACTTAGCAGGTCAAACAGTGTTAAAACAGGTAAAAAATTCTAAATAATCAAAGCTGGAGAAACTTAGCAGGTCAAACAGTGTAAAATCTCAATTCTGGAGAAACTCAGTCGGTAAAAAAGTGTAAAAACTAAATGATGTGGAAACAGCAAGTGAACAGTGTAAAAACTCAATGATGGGGAAACTCTGAAGGACAAACAGTTTAAAAACTCAATGCTGGAGAAACTCAGTCGGTAAAAAAGTGTAAAAACGAAATGATGTGGAAACAGTAGTGAACAGTGTAAAAACTCAATGATGGGGAAACTCATCAGGTCAAACAGATTAAAAACTCAGTGCTGGAGAAACTCAGCAGGACAAAGTGTGTAAAAATTCAATTCTGGAGAAACTCAGTAGGTAAAAAATGTGTAAAAACTGAATGATGGGCAAGCACAGAAGGTCAAACAGGGTAAAAACTCGATTCTGTAGAAAGTGAACAAGTGAAATGGTGTAAAACCTCAATGCTGGGGAAACTTAGCAGGTCAAACAGTGGGAAATCTCAATTCTGGAGAAACTCAGTCGGTAAAAATGTGTAAAAACTAAATGATGTGGAAACAGCAAGTGAACAAAGTAAAAACTCAATGATGGGGAAACTCTGAAGGACAAACAGTTTAAAAAGTCAATGCTGGAGAAACTCAGTAGGTCAAAGTGTGTAAATCTCAATGCTGGAGAAACTTAGCAGGTCATACAGTGTAAAAACTCAATGCTTGGGAAACACAGCAGGTCAAACAGTGTAAAAACTCACTGCTGGAGAAACTTAGCAGGTCAAACAGTGGGAAATATCAATGCTGGAGAAACTCAGCAGGTCAAAGTGTGTAAAAACTCAATTCTGGAGAAACTCAGCAGGTAAAAATGTGTGAAAACTGAATGATGGGGAAACACAGCAGGAGAACAGTGTAAAAACTCAATGATGGGGAAACTTACCAGGTGAAAAAGTGTAAAGACTCAATGCTGCAGAAATTGAACAGGTCAAACATTGTAAAAACTCAATGCTGGAGAAACTCTGAAGGACAAACAGTTTAAAAATCAATGCTGGAGAAACTCAGCAGGTCAAAGTGTGTAAATCTCAATGCTGGAGAAACTTAGCAGGTCAAACGAGGCATAAACTCAGTGCTGCAAAAACTCAGCAGGTTAAAAAGTGTAAAAACTCAATGCTGGGGTAACTTAGCAGGTCAAACAATCTAGAAACTCAATGCTGGGGAAACAGCAAGTGAACAGTGTAAAAATTCAATGGTGTGGAATCACAGCAGGTCAAACGGTGTAAAAACTTTGCTCGGAACCTCAGCAGGTCAAACATGGTAAAAACTCAATGCTGGAGAAACTCAGCTGGTAAAAGAGTGCAAAGACCCAATGCTGGTGAAACAGCAAGTGAACAGTGTAAAATCTCAAAGATGAGGAAACTCATCAGGTCAAACAGATTAAAAACTCAGTGCTGGAAAAACTCAGCAGGTCAAAGTGTGTAAAAATTCAATTCTGGAAAAACTCATTAGGTAAAAAATGTGTAAAAACTGAATGATGGGCAAGCACAGAAGGTCAAACAGGGTAAAAACTCGATTTTGTAGAAAGTGAACAAGTGAAATGGTGTAAAACCTCAATGCTGGGGAAACTTAGCAGGTCAAACAGTGTAAAAACTCAATGATGGAGAAATTGAACAGGTAAAAAATTGTGAAAACTCAAGTCTGGGGAAATTCAGCAGGTCAAAGTGTGTAAAAACTCAATGCTGGAGAAACTTAGCAGGTCAAAGAGTGTAAAAACTCAATGCTGGAGAAACGTAGCAGGTCAAACAGTGTAAAAACTCAATGCTGGAGAAAAACAGCAGGTCAAATGATGCATGAAATCAATGCCGGACAAACTCAGCAGGTAAAACAGTGGAAAGACCCAATGCTGGGGAAACAGCAAGTGCATAGTGTAAAATCTCAAAGATAAGGAAACTTATCAGGTCAAACTGTTGAAAAACTCAATGCTGGAGAAACTCAGCAGGTCAAAGAGAGTAAAAACTCAATGCTGGAGAAACGTAGCAGGTCAAACAGTGTAAAAACTCAATGCTGGAGAAACACAGCAGGTCAAATGATGCATGAAATCAATGCCGGACAAACTCAGCAGGTAAAATAGTGGAAAGATCCAATGCTGGGGAAACAGCAAGTGCATAGTGTAAAATCTCAAAGATAAGGAAACCTATCAGGTCAAACTGTTGAAAAACTCAATGCTGGAGAAACTCAGCAGGTCAAAGTGTGTAAAAACTCAATTCTGGAGAAACTCAGTAGGTAAAAATGTGTGAAAACTGAATGATGGGGAAACACAGCAGGTGAACAGTTTAAAAACTCAATGCTGGAGAAACTCAGCAGGTCAAAGTGTGTAAAATCTCAATTCTGGAGAAACTCAGTCGGTAAAAATGTGTAAAAACTAAATGATGTGGAAACAGCAAGTGAACAGTGTAAAAACTCAATGATGGGGAAACTCTGAAGGACAAACAGTTTAAAAACTCAAGGCTGGAGAAACTTAGTAGGTCATACAGTGTAAAAACTCAATGCTTGGGAAACACAGCAGGTCAAACAGTGTAAAAACTCACTGCTGGAGAAACTTAGCAGGTGAAACAGTGTAAAAACTCAAGGCTGGAGAAACTTAGCAGGTCAAACAGTGGAAAATCTCAATGCTGGAGAAACTCAGCAGGTCAAAGTGTGTAAAAACTCAATTCTGGAGAAACTTAGAAGGTCAAACAATATAGAAACTCAATGCTGGGGAAACAGCAAGTGAACAGTGTAAAAATTCAATGGTGTGGAATCACAGCAGGTCAAACGGTGTAAAAACTTTGCTCGAAACCTCAGCAGGTCAAACATGGTAAAAACTCAATGCTGGAGAAACTCAGCAGGTAAAAGAGTGCAAAGACCCAATGCTGGTGAAACAGCAAGTGAACAGTGTAAAAATTCAATGCTGGGGCATCAAAGCAGGTAAAACGGTGTAAAAACTCTGCTGGAGACCTCAACAGGAAAAATATGGTAAAAACTCAATGCCGGAGAAACTTAGCAGGTCAAACAGTGGAAAAATCAATGCTGGAGAAACTAAGCAGGTTAAACAATGGAAAATATCAATGCTGGAGAAACTCAGCAGGTCAAAGTGTGTAAAAACTCAATTCTGGAGAAACTCAGTAGGTAAAAAAGTGTGAAAACTGAATGATGGGGAAACACAGCAGGAGAACAGTGTAAAAACTCAATGATGAGGAAACTTACCAGTTGAAAATGTGTAAAAACTCAATTCTAGAGAGATTGAACAGGTCAAACATTTTAAAAACTCAATGCTGGAGAAACTCTGAAGGTCAAACAGTTGAAAAAGTCATTGCTGGAGAAACTCATCAGGTGAAACAGTGTAAAATCTCAATGTTGAAGAAACTTAGCAGGTCAAACGATGCATAAAATCAGTGCTGGAAAAACTCAGCATGTAAAACAGTGTAAAAACTCAATGCTGGAGTAACTTAGCAGGTCAAACAAGAAAGAAACTCAGTGCTGCAAAAACTCAGCAGGTCAAACAGTATAAAAACTCAATGCTGGGGAAACAGCTAGTGAACAGTGTAAAAATTCAATGCTAGTGTATCACAGCAGGTCTAACGGTTTAAAAACTTTGCTGGGGACCTCAGCTGCTCAAACATGTTAAAAATCCAATGCTAGAGAAACTCAGCCGTTCAAACAGTGTAAAAACTCAATGCTGGAGAAACTCAGCCGCTCAAACAGTGTAAAAACTCAATGCTGGAGTAACTTAGCAGGTCAAACATTGTAAAAACTCAATGCTGGAGAAACGTAGCAGGTCAAACAGTGTTAAAACTCAATGCTGGAGAAACTTAGCAGGTCAAACAGTGTAAAAACTCAATGCTGGAGAAACGTAGCAGGTCAAACAGTGTAAAAACTCAATGCTGGAGAAACTTATCAGGTCAAAGAGTGTAAAAACTCAATGCTGGAGAAACGTAGCAGGTCAAACAGTGTAAAAACTCAATGCTGGAGAAACGTAGCAGGTCAAACAGTGTAAAAACTCAATGCTGGAGAAACTCAGCAGGTTAAAAATTGTAAAGACTTAATGCTGGAGAAACTCAGCAGGTCAAACAGCGTAAAACTTAATGCTGGAGAAACACCACAGGTGAACAGTGTAAAAATCAATGCCGGACAAACTCAGCAGGTAAAACAGTGCAAAGACCCAATGCTGGGGAAACAGCAAGTGCACAGTGTAAAATCTCAAAGATAAGGAAACTTATCAGGTCAAACAGTTTAAAAACTCAATTCTGGAGAAACTCAGTAGGTAAAAAAGTGTAAAAACTAAATGATGTGGAAACAGCAAGTGAAAAGTGTAAAAATTCAATGCTGTGGACCTCAGCAGGTCAAACAGTGTAAAAACTCAAAGCTGGGGAAACACAGCAGGTCAAACAGTTTAAAAACTCAATGCTGGAGAAACTTAGCAGGTGAAACAGTGGAAAAACTCAAGGCTGGAGAAACTCAGTAGGTAAAATAGTGTGAAAATAGAGTGATGGGGAAACACAGCAGGTGAACAGTTCAAAAACTCAATGCTGGAGAAACTCAGCAGGTCAAAGTGTGTAAAATCTCAATTCTGGAGAAACTCAGTCGGTAAAAAAGTGTAAAAACTAAATGATGTGAAAACAGCAAGTGAACAGTGTAAAAACTCAATGATGGGGAAACTCTGAAGGACAAACAGTGTAAAAACTCAATGCTGGAGAAACTTAGCAGGTCAAACAGTGCAAAGACCCAATGCTGGGGAAACAGCAAGTGAACAGTGTAAAAATTCAATGCTGGGGCATCAAATTCGGTCAAACATGGTAAAATCTCAATGCTGGAGAAATTCAGCAGGTTCAAACAGTGTAAAAACTCAAAGCTGGAGAAACTTAGCAGGTCAAACAGTGGAAAAATCAATGCTGGAGAAACTCAGCAGGTTAAACAGTGGAAAATATCAATGCTGGAGAAACTCAGCAGGTCAAAGTGTGTAAAAACTCAATTCTGGAGAAATTCAGTAGGTAAAATAGTGTGAAAATAGAGTGATGGGGAAACACAGCAGGTGAACAGTTCAAAAACTCAATGCTGGAGAAACTCAGCAGGTCAAAGTGTGTAAAATCTCAATTCTGGAGAAACTCAGTCGGTAAAAATTGTAAAAACTAAATGATGTGGAAACAGCAAGTGAACAGTGTAAAAACTCAATGATGGGGAAACTCTGAAGGACAAACAGTTTAAAAAGTCAATGCTGGAGAAACTCAGCAGGTCAAACAGTGGAAAATCTCAATGCTGGAGAAACTCAGCAGGTCAAAGTGTGTAAAATTTCAATTCTGGAGAAACTCAGTCGGTAAAAATGTGTAAAAAATAAATGATGTGGAAACAGCAAGTGAACAAAGTAAAAACTCAATGATGGGGAAACTCTGAAGGACAAACAGTTTAAAAAGTCAATGCTGGAGAAACTCAGTCGGTCAAAGTGTGTAAATCTCAATGCTGGAGAAACTTAGCAGGTCATACAGTGTAAAAACTCAATGCTTGGGAAACACAGCAGGTCAAACAGTGTAAAAACTCACTGCTGGAGAAACTTAGCAGGTCAAACAGTGTAAAAACTCAAGGCTGGAGAAACTTAGCAGGTCAAACAGTGGGAAATCTCAATGCTGGAGAAACTCAGCAGGTCAAAGTGTGTAAAAACTCAATTCTGGAGAAACTCAGCAGGTAAAAATGTGTGAAAACTGAATGATGGGGAAACACAGCAGGAGAACAGTGTAAAAACTCAATGATGGGGAAACTTACCAGGTGAAAAAGTGTAAAGACTCAATGCTGCAGAAATTGAACAGGTCAAACATTGTAAAAACTCAATGCTGGAGAAACTCTGAAGGACAAACAGTTTAAAAAGTCAATGCTGGAGAAACTCAGCAGGTCAAAGTGTGTAAATCTCAATGCTGGAGAAACTTAGCAGGTCAAACGAGGCATAAACTCAGTGTGGCAAAAACTCAGCAGGTTAAAAAGTGTAAAAACTCAATGCTGGAGTAACTTAGCAGGTCAAACAATCTAGAAACTCAATGCTGGGGAAACAGCAAGTGAACAGTGTAAAAATTCAATGGTGTGGAATCACAGCAGGTCAAACGGTGTAAAAACTTTGCTCGGAACCTCAGCAGGTCAAACATGGTAAAAACACAATGCTGGAGAAACTCAGCAGGTAAAAGAGTGCAAAGACCCAATGCTGGTGAAACAGCAAGTGAACAGTGTAAAATCTCAAAGATGAGGAAACTCATCAGGTCAAACAGATTAAAAACTCAGTGCTGGAGAAACTCAGCAGGTCAAAGTGTGTAAAAATTCAATTCTGGAGAAACTCAGTAGGTAAAAAATGTGTAAAAACTGAATGATGGGCAAGCACAGAAGGTCAAACAGGGTAAAAACTCGATTTTGTAGAAAGTGAACAAGTGAAATGGTGTAAAACCTCAATGCTGGGGAAAGTCAGAAGGTCAAACAGTGTAAAAACAGGTAAAAAATTCTAAATAATCAAAGCTGGAGAAACTTAGCAGGTCAAACAGTGTAAAATCTCAATGCTGGAGAAACTTAGCAGGTCAAACAGTGTAAAAATTCAATGCTGTGGACCTCAACAGGTCAAACATTGTAAAATCTTAATGCTGGAGAAATTCAGCAGGTTCAAACAGTGTAAAAATTCAATGCTGGAGAAACTTAGCAGGTCAAAGTGTGTAAAAACTCAATTCTGAAGAAACTCAGTAGGTAAAAAAGTGTGAAAACAAAATGATGGGGGAACACAGCAGGAGAACAGTGTAAAAACTCAATGATGGGGAAACTTACCAGGTGAAAAAGTGTAAAACTCAATGCTGGAGAAACACAGCAGGTCAAACAGTGTTAAAACAGGTAAAAAATTCTAAATAATCAATGCTGGAGAAACTTAGCAGGTCAAACAGTGTTAAAACAGGTAAAAAATTCTAAATAATCAAAGCTGGAGAAACTTAGCAGGTCAAACAGTGTAAAATCTCAATTCTGGAGAAACTCAGTCGGTAAAAAAGTGTAAAAACTAAATGATGTGGAAACAGCAAGTGAACAGTGTAAAAACTCAATGATGGGGAAACTCTGAAGGACAAACAGTTTAAAAACTCAATGCTGGAGAAACTCAGTCGGTAAAAAAGTGTAAAAACGAAATGATGTGGAAACAGTAGTGAACAGTGTAAAAACTCAATGATGGGGAAACTCATCAGGTCAAACAGATTAAAAACTCAGTGCTGGAGAAACTCAGCAGGACAAAGTGTGTAAAAATTCAATTCTGGAGAAACTCAGTAGGTAAAAAATGTGTAAAAACTGAATGATGGGCAAGCACAGAAGGTCAAACAGGGTAAAAACTCGATTCTGTAGAAAGTGAACAAGTGAAATGGTGTAAAACCTCAATGCTGGGGAAACTTAGCAGGTCAAACAGTGGGAAATCTCAATTCTGGAGAAACTCAGTCGGTAAAAATGTGTAAAAACTAAATGATGTGGAAACAGCAAGTGAACAAAGTAAAAACTCAATGATGGGGAAACTCTGAAGGACAAACAGTTTAAAAAGTCAATGCTGGAGAAACTCAGTAGGTCAAAGTGTGTAAATCTCAATGCTGGAGAAACTTAGCAGGTCATACAGTGTAAAAACTCAATGCTTGGGAAACACAGCAGGTCAAACAGTGTAAAAACTCACTGCTGGAGAAACTTAGCAGGTCAAACAGTGGGAAATATCAATGCTGGAGAAACTCAGCAGGTCAAAGTGTGTAAAAACTCAATTCTGGAGAAACTCAGCAGGTAAAAATGTGTGAAAACTGAATGATGGGGAAACACAGCAGGAGAACAGTGTAAAAACTCAATGATGGGGAAACTTACCAGGTGAAAAAGTGTAAAGACTCAATGCTGCAGAAATTGAACAGGTCAAACATTGTAAAAACTCAATGCTGGAGAAACTCTGAAGGACAAACAGTTTAAAAAGTCAATGCTGGAGAAACTCAGCAGGTCAAAGTGTGTAAATCTCAATGCTGGAGAAACTTAGCAGGTCAAACGAGGCATAAACTCAGTGCTGCAAAAACTCAGCAGGTTAAAAAGTGTAAAAACTCAATGCTGGGGTAACTTAGCAGGTCAAACAATCTAGAAACTCAATGCTGGGGAAACAGCAAGTGAACAGTGTAAAAATTCAATGGTGTGGAATCACAGCAGGTCAAACGGTGTAAAAACTTTGCTCGGAACCTCAGCAGGTCAAACATGGTAAAAACTCAATGCTGGAGAAACTCAGCTGGTAAAAGAGTGCAAAGACCCAATGCTGGTGAAACAGCAAGTGAACAGTGTAAAATCTCAAAGATGAGGAAACTCATCAGGTCAAACAGATTAAAAACTCAGTGCTGGAAAAACTCAGCAGGTCAAAGTGTGTAAAAATTCAATTCTGGAAAAACTCATTAGGTAAAAAATGTGTAAAAACTGAATGATGGGCAAGCACAGAAGGTCAAACAGGGTAAAAACTCGATTTTGTAGAAAGTGAACAAGTGAAATGGTGTAAAACCTCAATGCTGGGGAAACTTAGCAGGTCAAACAGTGTAAAAACTCAATGATGGAGAAATTGAACAGGTAAAAAATTGTGAAAACTCAAGTCTGGGGAAATTCAGCAGGTCAAAGTGTGTAAAAACTCAATGCTGGAGAAACTTAGCAGGTCAAAGAGTGTAAAAACTCAATGCTGGAGAAACGTAGCAGGTCAAACAGTGTAAAAACTCAATGCTGGAGAAAAACAGCAGGTCAAATGATGCATGAAATCAATGCCGGACAAACTCAGCAGGTAAAACAGTGGAAAGACCCAATGCTGGGGAAACAGCAAGTGCATAGTGTAAAATCTCAAAGATAAGGAAACTTATCAGGTCAAACTGTTGAAAAACTCAATGCTGGAGAAACTCAGCAGGTCAAAGAGAGTAAAAACTCAATGCTGGAGAAACGTAGCAGGTCAAACAGTGTAAAAACTCAATGCTGGAGAAACACAGCAGGTCAAATGATGCATGAAATCAATGCCGGACAAACTCAGCAGGTAAAATAGTGGAAAGATCCAATGCTGGGGAAACAGCAAGTGCATAGTGTAAAATCTCAAAGATAAGGAAACCTATCAGGTCAAACTGTTGAAAAACTCAATGCTGGAGAAACTCAGCAGGTCAAAGTGTGTAAAAACTCAATTCTGGAGAAACTCAGTAGGTAAAAATGTGTGAAAACTGAATGATGGGGAAACACAGCAGGTGAACAGTTTAAAAACTCAATGCTGGAGAAACTCAGCAGGTCAAAGTGTGTAAAATCTCAATTCTGGAGAAACTCAGTCGGTAAAAATGTGTAAAAACTAA
The DNA here is from genome assembly GCF_036971445.1 of Narcine bancroftii. Classification (NCBI taxonomy): domain Eukaryota; kingdom Metazoa; phylum Chordata; class Chondrichthyes; order Torpediniformes; family Narcinidae; genus Narcine; species Narcine bancroftii. Next base: position 244,703,032 of record NC_091474.1, read on the forward strand.
ATGATGTGGAAACAGCAAGTGAACAGTGTAAAAACTCAATGATGGGGAAACTCTGAAGGACAAACAGTTTAAAAACTCAAGGCTGGAGAAACTTAGTAGGTCATACAGTGTAAAAACTCAATGCTTGGGAAACACAGCAGGTCAAACAGTGTAAAAACTCACTGCTGGAGAAACTTAGCAGGTGAAACAGTGTAAAAACTCAAGGCTGGAGAAACTTAGCAGGTCAAACAGTGGAAAATCTCAATGCTGGAGAAACTCAGCAGGTCAAAGTGTGTAAAAACTCAATTCTGGAGAAACTTAGAAGGTCAAACAATATAGAAACTCAATGCTGGGGAAACAGCAAGTGAACAGTGTAAAAATTCAATGGTGTGGAATCACAGCAGGTCAAACGGTGTAAAAACTTTGCTCGAAACCTCAGCAGGTCAAACATGGTAAAAACTCAATGCTGGAGAAACTCAGCAGGTAAAAGAGTGCAAAGACCCAATGCTGGTGAAACAGCAAGTGAACAGTGTAAAAATTCAATGCTGGGGCATCAAAGCAGGTAAAACGGTGTAAAAACTCTGCTGGAGACCTCAACAGGAAAAATATGGTAAAAACTCAATGCCGGAGAAACTTAGCAGGTCAAACAGTGGAAAAATCAATGCTGGAGAAACTAAGCAGGTTAAACAATGGAAAATATCAATGCTGGAGAAACTCAGCAGGTCAAAGTGTGTAAAAACTCAATTCTGGAGAAACTCAGTAGGTAAAAAAGTGTGAAAACTGAATGATGGGGAAACACAGCAGGAGAACAGTGTAAAAACTCAATGATGAGGAAACTTACCAGTTGAAAATGTGTAAAAACTCAATTCTAGAGAGATTGAACAGGTCAAACATTTTAAAAACTCAATGCTGGAGAAACTCTGAAGGTCAAACAGTTGAAAAAGTCATTGCTGGAGAAACTCATCAGGTGAAACAGTGTAAAATCTCAATGTTGAAGAAACTTAGCAGGTCAAACGATGCATAAAATCAGTGCTGGAAAAACTCAGCATGTAAAACAGTGTAAAAACTCAATGCTGGAGTAACTTAGCAGGTCAAACAAGAAAGAAACTCAGTGCTGCAAAAACTCAGCAGGTCAAACAGTATAAAAACTCAATGCTGGGGAAACAGCTAGTGAACAGTGTAAAAATTCAATGCTAGTGTATCACAGCAGGTCTAACGGTTTAAAAACTTTGCTGGGGACCTCAGCTGCTCAAACATGTTAAAAATCCAATGCTAGAGAAACTCAGCCGTTCAAACAGTGTAAAAACTCAATGCTGGAGAAACTCAGCCGCTCAAACAGTGTAAAAACTCAATGCTGGAGAAACTCAGCCGCTCAAACAGTATAAAAACTCAATGCTGGGGAAACAGCTAGTGAACAGTGTAAAAATTCAATGCTAGTGTATCACAGCAGGTCAAACGGTGTAAAAACTCAATGCTAGAGAAACTCAGCCGCTCAAACAGTGTAAAAACCCAATGCTGGAGAAACTCAGCAGGTCAAACAATATATAAACTCAGTGCTGCAACAATTCAGCAGGTCAAACGGTGTAAAAACTCAATGCTGCAAAAACTCAGCAGGTTAAAATCTGTAAAAACTTAATGCTGGAAAAACTCAGCAGGTCAAACAGCGTAAAACTTAATGCTGGGGAAACACCGCAGGTGAACAGTGTAAAAATCAATGCCGGACAAACTCAGCAGGTAAAACAGTGCAAAGACCCAATGCTGGGGAAACAGCAAGTGCAGTGTAAAATATCAAAGATGAGGAAACTTATCAGGTCAAACAGTTTAAAAACACAATGCTGGAGAAACGTAGCAGGTCAAACAGTGTAAAAACTCAATGCTGGAGAAACGTAGCAGGTCAAACAGTGTAAAAACTCAATGCTGGAGAAACGTAGCAGGTCAAACAGTGTAAAAACTCAATGCTGGAGAAACTTAGCAGGTCAAACAGTGTAAAAACTCAATGCTGGAGAAATGTAGCAGGTCAAACAGTGTAAAAACTCAATGCTGGGGAAACACAGCAAGTCAAACAGTGTGAAAACTCAAGGCTGGAGAAACTCAGCAGGTCAAAGTGTGTAAAAACTCAATTCTGGAGAAACTCAGTAGGTAACAAAGTGTGAAAACAGAATGATGGGGTAACACAGCGGGAGAACCGTGTAAAAACTCAATGATGAGGAAATTTACCAGGTGAAAAAGTGTAAAAACTCAATGCTGGAGAAACACAGCAGGTCAAATAGTGTAAAAACTCAATGCTGGAGAAACACAGCAGGTCAAACAGTGTAAAAACTCAATGCTGGAAAATCTAAGCAGGTCAAACAATATATCAACTCAGTGCTGCAAAAACTCAGTAGGTCAAACAGTGCCAAACGAAATGCTTGGAAAACCAAGCAGGTGAAACGGTGTAAAAATTCAATGCTGGGGAATCACAGAAGGTCAAATGGTGTAAAAACCCTGCTGGGGACCTCAGCAGGTCAAACATGGTAAAAACTCAATGTTGGAGAAACTTAGCAGGTCAAACAGTGTAAAAACTGAAAGCTGGAGTAACTCAGCAAGTCAAACAATATATAAACTCAGTGCTGCAAAAAGTGAGGAGCTTAAACAGTGTAAAAACTCAATGCTGGAGTAACTTAGCAGGTCAAACAGTGTAAAAACTCAATGCTGGAGAAACGTAGCAGGTCAAACAGTGTAAAAACTCAATGCTGGAGAAACTTAGCAGGTCAAACAGTGTAAAAACTCAATGCTGGAGAAACGTAGCAGGTCAAACAGTGTAAAAACTCAATGCTGGAGAAACTTATCAGGTCAAAGAGTGTAAAAACTCAATGCTGGAGAAACGTAGCAGGTCAAACAGTGTAAAAACTCAATGCTGGAGAAACGTAGCAGGTCAAACAGTGTAAAAACTCAATGCTGGAGAAACTCAGCAGGTTAAAAATTGTAAAGACTTAATGCTGGAGAAACTCAGCAGGTCAAACAGCGTAAAACTTAATGCTGGAGAAACACCACAGGTGAACAGTGTAAAAATCAATGCCGGACAAACTCAGCAGGTAAAACAGTGCAAAGACCCAATGCTGGCGAAACAGCAAGTGCACAGTGTAAAATCTCAAAGATAAGGAAACTTATCAGGTCAAACAGTTTAAAAACTCAATTCTGGAGAAACTCAGCAGGTCAAACAGTGTAAAAACTCAAAGCTGGGGAAACACAGCAGGTCAAACAGTTTAAAAATCAATGCTGGAGAAACTCAGCAGGTTAAACAGTGGAAAATATCAATGCTGGAGAAACTCAGCAGGTCAAAGTGTGTAAAAACTCAATTCTGGAGAAATTCAGTAGGTAAAATAGTGTGAAAATAGAGTGATGGGGAAACACAGCAGGTGAACAGTTCAAAAACTCAATGCTGGAGAAACTCAGCAGGTCAAAGTGTGTAAAATCTCAATTCTGGAGAAACTCAGTCGGTAAAAATTGTAAAAACTAAATGATGTGGAAATAGCAAGTGAACAGTGTAAAAACTCAATGATGGGGAAACTCTGAAGGACAAACAGTTTAAAAAGTCAATGCTGGAGAAACTCAGCAGGTCAAACAGTGTAAAAACTCAAAGCTGGAGAAACTTAGCAGGTCAAACAGTGGAAAAATCAATGCTGGAGAAACTCAGCAGGTTAAACAGTGGAAAATATCAATGCTGGAGAAACTCAGCAGGTCAAAGTGTGTAAAAACTCAATTCTGGAGAAATTCAGTAGGTAAAATAGTGTGAAAATAGAGTGATGGGGAAACACAGCAGGTGAACAGTTCAAAAACTCAATGCTGGAGAAACTCAGCAGGTCAAAGTGTGTAAAATCTCAATTCTGGAGAAACTCAGTCGGTAAAAATTGTAAAAACTAAATGATGTGGAAACAGCAAGTGAACAGTGTAAAAACTCAATGATGGGGAAACTCTGAAGGACAAACAGTTTAAAAAGTCAATGCTGGAGAAACTCAGCAGGTCAAACAGTGGAAAATCTCAATGCTGGAGAAACTCAGCAGGTCAAAGTGTGTAAAATTTCAATTCTGGAGAAACTCAGTCGGTAAAAATGTGTAAAAACTAAATGATGTGGAAACAGCAAGTGAACAAAGTAAAAACTCAATGATGGGGAAACTCTGAAGGACAAACAGTTTAAAAAGTCAATGCTGGAGAAACTCAGTAGGTCAAAGTGTGTAAATCTCAATGCTGGAGAAACTTAGCAGGTCATACAGTGTAAAAACTCAATGCTTGGGAAACACAGCAGGTCAAACAGTGTAAAAACTCACTGCTGGAGAAACTTAGCAGGTCAAACAGTGTAAAAACTCAAGGCTGGAGAAACTTAGCAGGTCAAACAGTGGGAAATCTCAATGCTGGAGAAACTCAGCAGGTCAAAGTGTGTAAAAACTCAATTCTGGAGAAACTCAGCAGGTAAAAATGTGTGAAAACTGAATGATGGGGAAACACAGCAGGAGAACAGTGTAAAAACTCAATGATGGGGAAACTTACCAGGTGAAAAAGTGTAAAGACTCAATGCTGCAGAAATTGAACAGGTCAAACATTGTAAAAACTCAATGCTGGAGAAACTCTGAAGGACAAACAGTTTAAAAAGTCAATGCTGGAGAAACTCAGCAGGTCAAAGTGTGTAAATCTCAATGCTGGAGAAACTTAGCAGGTCAAACGAGGCATAAACTCAGTGCTGCAAAAACTCAGCAGGTTAAAAAGTGTAAAAACTCAATGCTGGAGTACCTTAGCAGGTCAAACAATCTAGAAACTCAATGCTGGGGAAACAGCAAGTGAACAGTGTAAAAATTCAATGGTGTGGAATCACAGCAGGTCAAACGGTGTAAAAACTTTGCTCGGAACCTCAGCAGGTCAAACATGGTAAAAACACAATGCTGGAGAAACTCAGCAGGTAAAAGAGTGCAAAGACCCAATGCTGGTGAAACAGCAAGTGAACAGTGTAAAATCTCAAAGATGAGGAAACTCATCAGGTCAAACAGATTAAAAACTCAGTGCTGGAGAAACTCAGCAGGTCAAAGTGTGTAAAAATTCAATTCTGGAGAAACTCAGTAGGTAAAAAATGTGTAAAAACTGAATGATGGGCAAGCACAGAAGGTCAAACAGGGTAAAAACTCGATTTTGTAGAAAGTGAACAAGTGAAATGGTGTAAAACCTCAATGCTGGGGAAACTTAGCAGGTCAAACAGTGTAAAATCTCAATGCTGGAGAAACTTAGCAGGTCAAACAGTGTAAAAATTCAATGCTGTGGACCTCAACAGGTCAAACATTGTAAAATCTTAATGCTGGAGAAATTCAGCAGGTTCAAACAGTGTAAAAATTCAATGCTGGAGAAACTTAGCAGGTCAAAGTGTGTAAAAACTCAATTCTGAAGAAACTCAGTAGGTAAAAAAGTGTGAAAACAAAATGATGGGGGAACACAGCAGGAGAACAGTGTAAAAACTCAATGATGGGGAAACTTACCAGGTGAAAAAGTGTAAAACTCAATGCTGGAGAAACACAGCAGGTCAAACAGTGTTAAAACAGGTAAAAAATTCTAAATAATCAATGCTGGAGAAACTTAGCAGGTCAAACAGTGTTAAAACAGGTAAAAAATTCTAAATAATCAAAGCTGGAGAAACTTAGCAGGTCAAACAGTGTAAAATCTCAATTCTGGAGAAACTCAGTCGGTAAAAAAGTGTAAAAACTAAATGATGTGGAAACAGCAAGTGAACAGTGTAAAAACTCAATGATGGGGAAACTCTGAAGGACAAACAGTTTAAAAACTCAATGCTGGAGAAACTCAGTCGGTAAAAAAGTGTAAAAACTAAATGATGTGGAAACAGTAGTGAACAGTGTAAAAACTCAATGATGGGGAAAGTCATCAGGTCAAACAGATTAAAAACTCAGTGCTGGAGAAACTCAGCAGGACAAAGTGTGTAAAAATTCAATTCTGGAGAAACTCAGTCGGTAAAAAATGTGTAAAAACTGAATGATGGGCAAGCACAGAAGGTCAAACAGGGTAAAAACTCGATTCTGTAGAAAGTGAACAAGTGAAATGGTGTAAAACCTCAATGCTGGGGAAACTCAGAAGGTCAAACATGGTAAAATCTCAATGCTGGAGAAATTCAGCAGGTTCAAACAGTGTAAAAACTCACTGCTGGAGAAACTTAGCAGGTCAAACAGTGGGAAATCTCAATGCTGGAGAAACTCAGCAGGTCAAAGTGTGTAAAAACTCAATTCTGGAGAAACTCAGCAGGTAAAAATGTGTGAAAACTGAATGATGGGGAAACACAGCAGGAGAACAGTGTAAAAACTCAATGATGGGGAAACTTACCAGGTGAAAAAGTGTAAAGACTCAATGCTGCAGAAATTGAACAGGTCAAACATTGTAAAAACTCAATGCTGGAGAAACTCTGAAGGACAAACAGTTTAAAAAGTCAATGCTGGAGAAACTCAGCAGGTCAAAGTGTGTAAATCTCAATGCTGGAGAAACTTAGCAGGTCAAACAATCTAGAAACTCAATGCTGGGGAAACAGCAAGTGAACAGTGTAAAAATTCAATGGTGTGGAATCACAGCAGGTCAAACGGTGTAAAAACTTTGCTCGGAACCTCAGCAGGTCAAACATGGTAAAAACTCAATGCTGGAGAAACTCAGCTGGTAAAAGAGTGCAAAGACCCAATGCTGGTGAAACAGCAAGTGAACAGTGTAAAATCTCAAAGATGAGGAAACTCATCAGGTCAAACAGATTAAAAAATCAGTGCTGGAAAAACTCAGCAGGTCAAAGTGTGTAAAAATTCAATTCTGGAAAAACTCATTAGGTAAAAAATGTGTAAAAACTGAATGATGGGCAAGCACAGAAGGTCAAACAGGGTAAAAACTCGATTTTGTAGAAAGTGAACAAGTGAAATGGTGTAAAACCTCAATGCTGGGGAAACTTAGCAGGTCAAACAGTGTAAAAACTCAATGATGGAGAAATTGAACAGGTAAAAAATTGTGAAAACTCAAGTCTGGGGAAATTCAGCAGGTCAAAGTGTGTAAAAACTCAATGCTGGAGAAACTTAGCAGGTCAAAGAGTGTAAAAACTCAATGCTGGAGAAACGTAGCAGGTCAAACAGTGTAAAAACTCAATGCTGGAGAAACTTAGCAGGTCAAATGATGCATGAAATCAATGCCGGACAAACTCAGCAGGTAAAACAGTGGAAAGACCCAATGCTGGGGAAACAGCAAGTGCATAGTGTAAAATCTCAAAGATAAGGAAACTTATCAGGTCAAACTGTTGAAAAACTCAATGCTGGAGAAACTCAGCAGGTCAAAGAGAGTAAAAACTCAATGCTGGAGAAACGTAGCAGGTCAAACAGTGTAAAAACTCAATGCTGGAGAAACACAGCAGGTCAAATGATGCATGAAATCAATGCCGGACAAACTCAGCAGGTAAAATAGTGGAAAGATCCAATGCTGGAGAAACAGCAAGTGCATAGTGTAAAATCTCAAAGATAAGGAAACTTATCAGGTCAAACTGTTGAAAAACTCAATGCTGGAGAAACTCAGCAGGTCAAAGTGTGTAAAAACTCAATTCTGGAGAAACTCAGTAGGTAAAAATGTGTGAAAACTGAATGATGGGGAAACACAGCAGGTGAACAGTTTAAAAACTCAATGCTGGAGAAACTCAGCAGGTCAAAGTGTGTAAAATCTCAATTCTGGAGAAACTCAGTCGGTAAAAATGTGTAAAAACTAAATGATGTGGAAACAGCAAGTGAACAGTGTAAAAACTCAATGATGGGGAAACTCTGAAGGACAAACAGTTTAAAAACTCAAGGCTGGAGAAACTTAGTAGGTCATACAGTGTAAAAACTCAATGCTTGGGAAACACAGCAGGTCAAACAGTGTAAAAACTCACTGCTGGAGAAACTTAGCAGGTGAAACAGTGTAAAAACTCAAGGCTGGAGAAACTTAGCAGGTCAAACAGTGGAAAATCTCAATGCTGGAGAAACTCAGCAGGTCAAAGTGTGTAAAAACTCAATTCTGGAGAAACTTAGAAGGTCAAACAATATAGAAACTCAATGCTGGGGAAACAGCAAGTGAACAGTGTAAAAATTCAATGGTGTGGAATCACAGCAGGTCAAACGGTGTAAAAACTTTGCTCGAAACCTCAGCAGGTCAAACATGGTAAAAACTCAATGCTGGAGAAACTCAGCAGGTAAAAGAGTGCAAAGACCCAATGCTGGTGAAACAGCAAGTGAACAGTGTAAAAATTCAATGCTGGGGCATCAAAGCAGGTAAAACGGTGTAAAAACTCTGCTGGAGACCTCAACAGGAAAAATATGGTAAAAACTCAATGCCGGAGAAACTTAGCAGGTCAAACAGTGGAAAAATCAATGCTGGAGAAACTCAGCAGGTTAAACAATGGAAAATATCAATGCTGGAGAAACTCAGCAGGTCAAAGTGTGTAAAAACTGAATGATGGGGAAACACAGCAGGAGAACAGTGTAAAAACTCAATGATGAGGAAACTTACCAGTTGAAAATGTGTAAAAACTCAATTCTAGAGAGATTGAACAGGTCAAACATTTTAAAAACTCAATGCTGGAGAAACTCTGAAGGTCAAACAGTTGAAAAAGTCATTGCTGGAGAAACTTAGCAGGTCAAACAGTGTAAAATCTCAATGTTGAAGAAACTTAGCAGGTCAAACGATGCATAAAATCAGTGCTGGAAAAACTCAGCATGTAAAACAGTGTAAAAACTCAATGCTGGAGTAACTTAGCAGGTCAAACAAGAAAGAAACTCAGTGCTGCAAAAACTCAGCAGGTCAAACAGTATAAAAACTCAATGCTGGGGAAACAGCTAGTGAACAGTGTAAAAATTCAATGCTAGTGTATCACAGCAGGTCTAACGGTTTAAAAACTTTGCTGGGGACCTCAGCTGCTCAAACATGTTAAAAATCCAATGCTAGAGAAACTCAGCCGTTCAAACAGTGTAAAAACTCAATGCTGGAGAAACTCAGCCGCTCAAACAGTGTAAAAACTCAATGCTGGAGAAACTCAGCCGCTCAAACAGTATAAAAACTCAATGCTGGGGAAACAGCTAGTGAACAGTGTAAAAATTCAATGCTAGTGTATCACAGCAGGTCAAACGGTGTAAAAACTCAATGCTAGAGAAACTCAGCCGCTCAAACAGTGTAAAAACCCAATGCTGGAGAAACTCAGCAGGTCAAACAATATATAAACTCAGTGCTGCAACAATTCAGCAGGTCAAACGGTGTAAAAACTCAATGCTGCAAAAACTCAGCAGGTTAAAATCTGTAAAAACTTAATGCTGGAAAAACTCAGCAGGTCAAACAGCGTAAAACTTAATGCTGGGGAAACACCGCAGGTGAACAGTGTAAAAATCAATGCCGGACAAACTCAGCAGGTAAAATAGTGCAAAGAACCAATGCTGGGGAAACAGCAAGTGCAGTGTAAAATATCAAAGATGAGGAAACTTATCAGGTCAAACAGTTTAAAAACACAATGCTGGAGAAACGTAGCAGGTCAAACAGTGTAAAAACTCAATGCTGGAGAAACGTAGCAGGTCAAACAGTGTAAAAACTCAATGCTGGAGAAACGTAGCAGGTCAAACAGTGTAAAAACTCAATGCTGGAGAAACTTAGCAGGTCAAACAGTGTAAAAACTCAATGCTGGAGAAATGTAGCAGGTCAAACAGTGTAAAAACTCAATGCTGGGGAAACACAGCAAGTCAAACAGTGTGAAAACTCAAGGCTGGAGAAACTCAGCAGGTCAAAGTGTGTAAAAACTCAATTCTGGAGAAACTCAGTAGGTAAAAAAGTGTGAAAACAGAATGATGGGGTAACACAGCGGGAGAACCGTGTAAAAACTCAATGATGAGGAAACTTACCAGGTGAAAAAGTGTAAAAACTCAATGCTGGAGAAACACAGCAGGTCAAATAGTGTAAAAACTCAATGCTGGAGAAACACAGCAGGTCAAACAGTGTAAAAACTCAATGCTCGAAAATCTAAGCAGGTCAAACAATGTATCAACTCAGTGCTGCAAAAACTCAGTAGGTCAAACAGTGCCAAACGAAATGCTTGGAAAACCAAGCAGGTGAAACGGTGTAAAAATTCAATGCTGGGGAATCACAGAAGGTCAAATGGTGTAAAAACCCTGCTGGGGACCTCAGCAGGTCAAACATGGTAAAAACTCAATGTTGGAGAAACTTAGCAGGTCAAACAGTGTAAAAACTGAAAGCTGGAGTAACTCAGCAAGTCAAACAATATATAAACTCAGTGCTGCAAAAAGTGAGGAGCTTAAACAGTGTAAAAACTCAATACTGGAGTAACTTAGCAGGTCAAACAGTGTAAAAACTCAATGCTGGAGAAACGTAGCAGGTCAAACAGTGTAAAAACTCAATGCTGGAGAAACTTAGCAGGTCAAACAGTGTAAAAACTCAATGCTGGAGAAACGTAGCAGGTCAAACAGTGTAAAAACTCAATGCTGGAGAAACTTATCAGGTCAAAGAGTGTAAAAACTCAATGCTGGAGAAACGTAGCAGGTCAAACAGTGTAAAAACTCAATGCTGGAGAAACGTAGCAGGTCAAACAGTGTAAAAACTCAATGCTGGAGAAACTCAGCAGGTTAAAAATTGTAAAGACTTAATGCTGGAGAAACTCAGCAGGTCAAACAGCGTAAAACTTAATGCTGGAGAAACACCACAGGTGAACAGTGTAAAAATCAATGCCGGACAAACTCAGCAGGTAAAACAGTGCAAAGACCCAATGCTGGGGAAACAGCAAGTGCACAGTGTAAAATCTCAAAGATAAGGAAACTTATCAGGTCAAACAGTTTAAAAACTCAATTCTGGAGAAACTCAGTAGGTAAAAAAGTGTAAAAACTAAATGATGTGGAAACAGCAAGTGAAAAGTGTAAAAATTCAATGCTGTGGACCTCAGCAGGTCAAACAGTGTAAAAACTCAAAGCTGGGGAAACACAGCAGGTCAAACAGTTTAAAAACTCAATGCTGGAGAAACTTAGCAGGTGAAACAGTGGAAAAACTCAAGGCTGGAGAAACTCAGTAGGTAAAATAGTGTGAAAATAGAGTGATGGGGAAACACAGCAGGTGAACAGTTCAAAAACTCAATGCTGGAGAAACTCAGCAGGTCAAACTGTGTAAAAACTCAATTCTGGAGAAACTCAGTAGGTAAAAAAGTGTGAAAACTGAATGATGGGGAAACACAGCAGGAGAACAGTGTAAAAACTCAATGCTGGAGAAACATAGCAGGTCAAACAGTGTAAAAACTCAATGCTGGACAAACATAGCAGGTCAAACAGTGTAAAAACTCAATGCTGGAGAAACGCAGCAGGTCAAACAGTGTAAAAACTCAATGCTGGAGAAACACAGCAGGTCAAACAGTGTAAAAACTCAATGCTGCAGAAATTGAACAGGTCAAACATTGTGAAAACTCAGTGCTGGAAAATCTCAGCAGGTCAAACAATATATCAACTCAGTGCTGCAAAAACTCTGCAGGTCAAACAGTGCCAAACGAAATGCTTGGAAAACCAAGCAGGTGAAACGGTGTAAAAATTCAATGCTGGGGAATCACAGTAGGTCAAACGGTGTAAAAACTTTGCTCGAAACCTCAGCAGGTCAAACATGGTAAAAACTCAATGCTGGAGAAACACAGCAGGTAAAAGTGTGTAAAAACTCAATGCTGGAGAATCTCAGAAGGTAAAAAAGTGTAAAAACTCAATGGTGCAAAAACTCAGCAGGTTAAAAACTGTAAAAACTTAATGCTGGAGAAACTCAGCAGGTCAAACAGCGTAAAACTTAATGCTGGAGAAACACCACAGGTGAACAGTGTAAAAATCAATGCCGGACAAACTCAGCAGGTAAAACAGTGCAAAGACCCAATGCTGGGGAAACAGCAAGTGCACAGTGTAAAATCTCAAAGATAAGGAAACTTATCAGGTCAAACAGTTTAAAAACTCAATGCTGGAGAAACTCAGCAGGTCAAAGTGTGTAAAAACTCAATTCTGGAGAAACTCAGTAGGTAAAAAAGTGTAAAAACTAAATGATGTGGAAACAGCAAGTGAAAAGTGTAAAAATTCAATGCTGTGGACCTCAGCAGGTCAAACAGTGTAAAAACTAAATGCTGGGGAAACACAGCAGGTCAAACAGTGTAAAAACTCAAGGCTGGAGAAACTTAGCAGGTGAAACAGTGGAAAATCTCAATGCTGGAGAAACTCAGCAGGTCAAAGTGTGTAAAAACTCAATTCTGGAGAAACTCAGTACGTAAAAATGTGTGAAAACAGAATGGTGGGGAAACACAGCAGGAGAACAGTGTAAAAACTCAATGATGGGGAAACTTACCAGGTGAAAAAGTGTAAAAACTCAATGCTGGAGAAACACAGCAGGTCAAACAGTGTAAAAACAGGTAAAAAATTCTAAAATCTCAATGCTGGAGAAACTCTGCAGGTTCAAACAGAGTAAAAACTCAATGTTGGAGAAATTCAGCAGGTCATACAGTGTAAAAACTCAATGCTGGAGAAACTCAGAAGGTCAAACAATATATAAACGCAGTGCTGCAAAAACAACGCAGGTCAAACAGTGTAAAAAATCAATGCTGGAGAAACTCAGTAGGTAAAAGTGTGAAAACTGAATGATGGGGAAACACAGCAGGAGAACAGTGTAAAAATTCAATGCTGGAGAAACTTAGCAGGTCAAACAGTGTAAAACCTCAATGCTGGACAAACATAGCAGGTCAAACAGTGTAAAAACTCAATGCTGGAGAAACACAGCTGGTCAAACAGTGTAAAAACTCAATGCTGGAGAAACTTAGCAGGTCAAACTGTTTAAAAACTCAATGCTGGAGAAACTTAGCAGGTGAAACAGTGGAAAAACTCAAGGCTGGAGAAACTTAGCAGGTGAAACAGTGGAAAATCTCAATGCTGGAGAAACTCAGCAGGTCAAAGTGTGTAAAAACTCAATTCTGGAGAAACTCAGTAGGTAAAAAAGTGTGAAAACAGAATGATGGGGAAACACAGCAGGAGAACAGTGTAAAAACTCAATGATGGGGAAACTTACCAGGTGAAAAAGTGTAAAAACTCAATGCTGGAGAAACACAGCAGGTCAAACAGTGTAAAAACAGGTAAAAAAATTCTAAAAACTCAATGCTGGAGAAACTTAGCAGGTCAAACAGTGCAAAGACCCAATGCTGGGGAAACAGCAAGTGAACAGTGTAAAAATTCAATGCTGGGGCATCAAAGCAGCTCAAACGGTGTAAAAACTCTGCTGGGGACCTCAGCAGGTCAAACATGGTAAAATCTCAAAGCTGGAGAAACTTAGCAGGTCAAACAGTGTAAAAACTCAATGCTGCAGAAATTGAACAGGTCAAACATTGTGAAAACTCAGTGCTGGAAAATCTCAGCAGGTCAAACAATATATCAACTCAGTGCTGCAAAAACTCTGCAGGTCAAACAGTGCCAAACGAAATGCTTGGAAAACCAAGCAGGTGAAACGGTGTAAAAATTCAATGCTGGGGAATCACAGCAGGTCAAACAGTGTAAAATCTCAATGCTGGAGAAACTCAGCAGGTCCAAGTGTGTAAAAACTCAATGCTGGAGTAACTTAGCAGGTCAAACAATATAGAAACTCAATGCTGGGGAAACAGCAAGTGAACAGTGTAAAAATTCAATGGTGTGGAATCACAGCAGGTCAAACGGTGTAAAAACTTTGCTCGAAACCTCAGCAGGTCAAACATGGTAAAAACTCAATGCTGGAGAAACTCAGCAGGTAAAAGAGTGCAAAGACCCAATGCTGGTGAAACAGCAAGTGAACAGTGTAAAATCTCAAAGATGAGGAAACTCATCAGGTCAAACAGTGTAAAAACTCAATGCTGGAGAAACTTAGCAGGTCAAACAGTGTAAAAACTCAGTGCTGGAAAATCTCAGCAGGTCAAACAATATATCAACTCAGTGCTGCAAAAACTCTGCAGGTCAAACAGTGCCAAACGAAATGCTTGGAAAACCAAGCAGGTGAAACGGTGTAAAAATTCAATGCTGGGGACCTCAGCAGGTCAAACATGGTAAAAACTCAATGTTGGAGAAACTCAGCTGGTCAAACAGAGTAAAATCGCAAGGCTGGAGAGACTAAGCAGGTCAAACATTGTCAAAACCCAATGCTAAAAATTTAACAGGTCATATAGTGTAAAAACTAAATGCTGGGGAAACACAGCAGGTCAAACAGTGTAAAAACTCAATGCTGGAGAAACTTAGCAGGTCAAACAGTGTAAAAACTCAATGCTGGAGAAACTTAGCAGGTCAAACAGTGTAAAAACTCAATGCTGGAGATACTTAGCAGGTCAAACAGTGTAAAAACTCAATGCTGCAGAAATTGAACAGGTCAAACATTGTGAAAACTCAGTGCTGGAAAATCTCAGCAGGTCAAACAATATATCAACTCAGTGCTGCAAAAACTCTGCAGGTCAAACAGTGCCAAACGAAATGCTTGGAAAACCAAGCAGGTGAAACGGTGTAAAAATTCAATGCTGGGGAGTCACAGCAGGTCAAACGGTGTAAAAACTCAATGTTGGAGAAACTTAGCAGGTCAAACAGTGTAAAATCGCAAGGCTGGAGAGACTAAGCAGGTCAAACATTGTCAAAACCCAATGCTGGAGAAACTCAGCAGGTCAAACAATATATAAATTCAGTGCTGCAAAAAGTGAGGAGCTTAAACAGTGTAAAAACTCAATGCTGGAGTAACTTAGCAGGTCAAACAATATAGAAACTCAATGCTGGGGAAACAGCAAGTGAACAGCGTAAAAATTCAATGCTGTGGACCTCAGCAGGTCAAACAGTGTAAAAACTCAATGCAGCGGAAACACAGCAGGTCAAACAGTGTAAAAATTCAAGGCTGGAGAAACTTAGCAGGTCAAACAGCGTAAAACTTAATGCTGGTGAAACACCGCAAGTGAACAGTGTAAAAATCAATTCCGGACAAACTCAGCAGGTAAAACAGTGCAAGGACCCAATGCTGGGGAAACAGCAAGTGCACAGTGTAAAATCTCAAATATAAGGAAACTTATCAGGTCAAACAGTTTAAAAACTCAATGCCGGAGAAACTCAGCAGGTCAATTTGTGTAAAAACTCAATTCTGGGGAAACTCAGTCGGTAAAAAAGTGTAAAAACTAAATGATGTGGAAACAGCAAGTGAAAAGTGTAAAAATTCAATGCTGTGGACCTCAGCAGGTCAAACAGTGTAAAAACTCAATGCTGGGGAAACACAGCAGGTCAAACAGTTTAAAAACTCAATGCTAGAAAAATTAAGCAGGTCATATAGTGTAAAAACTCAATGCTGGGGAAACACAGCAGGTCAAACTGTAAAAACTCAAGGCTGGAGAAACACAGCAGGTCAAACAGTGTAAAAACAGGTAAAAAATTCTAAAAACTCAATGTTGGAGAAACTTAGCAGGTCAAACAGTGCAAAGACCCAATGCTGGGGAAACAGCAAGTGAACAGTGTAAAAATTCAATGCTGGGGCATCAAAGCAGCTCAAACGGTGTAAAAACTCTGCTGGGGACCTCAGCAGGTCAAACATGGTAAAAACTCAATTCTGGAGAAACTCAGTAGGTAAAAGTGTGAAAACTGAATGATGGGGAAACACAGCAGGAGAACAGTGTAAAAATTCAATGCTGGAGAAACTTAGCAGGTCAAACAGTGTAAAACCTCAATGCTGGACAAACATAGCAGGTCAAACAGTGTAAAAACTCAATGCTGGAGAAATTCAGAAGGTCAAACAATATATAAACGCAGTGCTGCAAAAACACCGCAGGTCAAACAGTGTAAAAACTCAAAGCTGGAGAAACTCAGCAGGTCAAAGTGTGTAAAAACTCAATGCTGGAGAAACTCAGCAGGTGAACAGTGTAAAAATCAGTGCTGGAGAATCTCAGAAGGTAAAAAAGTGTAAAAACTCAATGCTGCAGTAATTGAACAGGACAAACATTGTGAAAACCCAATGCTGGGGAATCACAGCAGGTCAAACGGTGTAAAAACTTAATGCTGGAGAAACTCAGCAGGTCAAACAGCGTAAAACTTAATGCTGGAGAAACACCACAGGTGAACAGTGTAAAAATCAATTCCGGACAAACTCAGCAGGTAAAACAGTGCAAAGACCCAATGCTGGGGAAACAGCAAGTGCACAGTGTAAAATCTCAAATATAAGGAAACTTATCAGGTCAAACAGTTTAAAAACTCAATGCCGGAGAAACTCAGCAGGTCAATTTGTGTAAAAACTCAATTCTGGGGAAACTCAGTCGGTAAAAAAGTGTAAAAAATAAATGATGTGGAAACAGCAAGTGAAAAGTGTAAAAATTCAATGCTGTGGACCTCAGCAGGTCAAACAGTATAAAAACTCAATGCTAGAAAAATTGAGCAGGTCATATAGTGTAAAAACTCAATGCTGGGGAAACACAGCAGGTCAAACTGTAAAAACTCAAGGCTGGAGAAACACAGCAGATCAAACAGTGTAAAAACAGGTAAAAAATTCTAAAAACTCAATGTTGGAGAAACTTAGCAGGTCAAACAGTGCAAAGACCCAATGCTGGGGAAACAGCAAGTGAACAGTGTAAAAATTCAATGCTGGGGCATCAAAGCAGCTCAAACGGTGTAAAAACTCTGCTGGGGACCTCAGCAGGTCAAACATGGTAAAATCTCAATGCTGGAGAAACTCTGAAGGACAAACAGTTTAAAAAGTCAATGCTGGAGAAACTCAGCAGGTCAAAGTGTGTAAATCTCAATGCTGGAGAAACTTAGCAGGTCAAACGAGGCATAAACTCAGTGCTGCAAAAACTCAGCAGGTTAAAAAGTGTAAAAACTCAATGCTGGAGTAACTTAGCAGGTCAAACAATATAGAAACTCAATGCTGGGGAAACAGCAAGTGAACAGTGTAAAAATTCAATGGTGTGGAATCACAGCAGGTCAAACGGTGTAAAAACTTTGCTCGGAACCTCAGCAGGTCAAACATGATAGAAACTCAATGCTGGAGAAATTCAGCAGGTCAAACATGTTAAAAATTTAATGCTGGAGAAACTCAGCAGGTCAAAGTGTGTAAAAACTCAATGCTGGAGAAACTCAGCAGGTAAAAAAGTGTAAAAACTCAATGCTGCAGTAATTGAACAGGACAAACATTGTAAAAACCCAATGCTGGGGAATCACAGCAGGTCAAACGGTGTAAAAACTTAATGCTGGAGAAACTCAGCAGGTCAAACAGCGTAAAACTTAATGCTGGTGAAACACCGCAGGTGAACAGTGTAAAAATCAATTCCGGACAAACTCAGCAGGTAAAACAGTGCAAAGACCCAATGCTGGGGAAACAGCAAGTGCACAGTGTAAAATCTCAAATATAAGGAAACTTATCAGGTCAAACAGTTTAAAAACTCAATGCCGGAGAAACTCAGCAGGTCAATTTGTGTAAAAACTCAATTCTGGGGAAACTCAGTCGGTAAAAAAGTGTAAAAACTAAATGATGTGGAAACAGCAAGTGAAAAGTGTAAAAATTCAATGCTGTGGACCTCAGCAGGTCAAACAGTGTAAAAACAGGTAAAAAATTCTAAAAACTCAATGTTGGAGAAACTTAGCAGGTCAAACAGTGTAAAAACTCAATGCTGGAGAAACGTAGCAGGTCAAATAGTGTAAAAACTAAATGCTGGAGAAACTTAGCAGGTCAAAAGTGTAAAAACTCAATGCTGGAGAAACGTAGCAGTTCAAACAGTGTAAAAACTCAATGCTGGAGAAACACAGCAGGTCAAATAGTGTAAAAACTCAATGCTGGAGAAACTTAGCAGGTCAAAAGTGTAAAAACTCAATGCTGGAGAAACGTAGCATGTCAAAAGTGTAAAAACTCAATGCTGGAGAAACGTAGCAGGTCAAACAGTGTAAAAACTCAATGCTGGAAAAACACAGCAGGTCAAATAGTGTAAAAACTAAATGCTGGAGTAACACAGCAGGTCAAACAGTGTAAAAACTCAATGCTGGAGAAACTTAGCAGGTCAAAAGTGTAAAAACTCAATGCTGGAGAAACGTAGCAGGTCAAACAGTGTAAAAACTCAATGCTGGAAAAACGTAGCAGGTCAAACAGTGTAAAAACTCAATGCTGGAGAAACTTAGCAGGTCAAAAGTGTAAAAACTCAATGCTGGAGAAACGTAGCAGGTCAAACAGTGTAATAACTCAATGCTGGAGAAACTTAGCAGGTCAAAAGTGTAAAAACTCAATGCTGGAGAAACGTAGCAGGTCAAACAGTGTAAAAACTCAATGCTGGGGAAACACAGCAGGTCAAACAGTGTAAAAACCCAATGCTGGGGAAACTCAGCAGGTCAAACTGTGTAAAATCTCAATGCTGGGGAAACAGCAAGTGAACAGTGTAAAAATTCAATGCTGGGAAATCACAGCAGGTCAAACGGTGTAAAAATTCTGCTGGGGACCTCAGCAGGTAAAACATGGTAAAATCTCAATGCTGGAGAAACTCTGCAGGTTCAAACAGTGTAAAAACTCAATGCTGGAGAAACTCAGCTGGCTAAACAGTGTAAAAACTCAATGCTGGAGAAATTGAGCAGGTCAAACAGTGGAAAAATCAATGCTGGAGAAACTCAGCAGGTTAAACAGTGGAAAATATCAATGCTGCAGAAACTCTGCAGGTTCAAACAGTGTAAAAACTCAATGCTGGAGAAACTCAGCTGGTTAAACAGTGTAAAAACTCAATTCTGGAGAAACTTAGCAGGTCAACAGTGTAAAAACTCAATGCTGGAGAAAATCTGAAGGACAAACAGTTTAAAAAGTCAATGCTGGAGAAACTCAGCAGGTTCAAACAGTGTAAAGACTCAATGCTGGAGAAACTCAGCTGGTTAAACAATGCAAAAACTCAATGCTGGAGAAATTGAGCAGGTCAAACAGTGGAAAAATCAATGCTGGATAAACTCAGCAGGTTAAACAGTGGAAAATCTCAATGCTGGAGAAACTCTGCAGGTTCAAACAGTGTAAAAACTCAATGCTGGAGAAACTCAGCTGGTTAAACAGTGTAAAAACTCAATTCTGGAGAAACTTAGCAGGTCAACAGTGTAAAAACTCAATGCTGGAGAAACTCTGAAGGACAAACAGTTTAAAAAGTCAATGCTGGAGAAACTCAGCAGGTCAAAGTGTGTAAATCTCAATGCTGGAGAAACTTAGCAGGTCAAACGAGGCATAAACTCAGTGCTGCAAAAACTCAGCAGGTTAAAAAGTGTAAAAACTCAATGCTGGAGTAACTTAGCAGGTCAAACAATCTAGAAACTCAATGCTGGGGAAACAGCAAGTGAACAGTGTAAAAATTCAATGGTGTGGAATCACAGCAGGTCAAATGGTGTAAAAACTTTGCTCGGAACCTCAGCAGGTCAAACATGGTAAAAATTCAATGCTGGAGAAACTCTGAAGGACAAACAGTTTAAAAAGTCAATGCTGGAGAAACTCAGCAGGTCAAAGTGTGTAAATCTCAATGCTGGAGAAAGTTAGCAAGTCAAACGAGGCATAAACTCAGTGCTGCAAAAACTCAGCAGGTCAAACGGTGTAAAAACTCAATGCTGGAGAAACTCAGCAGGTAAAAGAATGCAAAGACCTAATGCTGGTGAAACAGCAAGTGAACAGTGTAAAATCTCAAAGATGAGGAAACTCATCAGGTCAAACAGTTTAAAAACTCAATGCTGGAGAAACTCAGCAGGTCAAAGTGTGTAAAAACTCAATTCTGGAGAAACTCAGCAGGTAAAAATGTGTGAAAACTGAATGATGGGGAAACACAGCAGGAGAACAGTGTAAAAACTCAATGATGGGGAAACTTACCAGGTGAAAAAGTGTAAAGACTCAATGCTGCAGAAATTGAACAGGTCAAACATTGTAAAAACTCAATGCTGGAGAAACTCTGAAGGACAAACAGTTTAAAAAGTCAATGCTGGAGAAACTCAGCAGGTCAAAGTGTGTAAATCTCAATGCTGGAGAAACTTAGCAGGTCAAACGAGGCATAAACTCAGTGCTGCAAAAACTCAGCAGGTTAAAAAGTGTAAAAACTCAATGCTGGAGTAACTTAGCAGGTCAAACAATCTAGAAACTCAATGCTGGGGAAACAGCAAGTGAACAGTGTAAAAATTCAATGGTGTGGAATCACAGCAGGTGAAACGGTGTAAAAACTTTGCTCGGAACCTCAGCAGGTCAAACATGGTAAAAACTCAATGCTGGAGAAACTCAGCAGGTAAAAGAGTGCAAAGACCCAATGCAGGTGAAAAAGCAAGTGAACAGTGTAAAATCTCAAAGATGAGGAAACTCATCAGGTCAAACAGATTAAAAACTCAGTGCTGGAGAAACTCAGCAGGTCAAAGTGTGTAAAAATTCAATTCTGGAGAAACTCAGTAGGTAAGAAATGTGTAAAAACTGAATGATGGGCAAGCACAGAAGGTCAAACAGGGTAAAAACTCGATTCTGTAGAAAGTGAACAAGTGAAATGGTGTAAAAACTCAATGCTGGGGAAACTCAGAAGGTCAAACAGTGTAAAAACAGGTAAAAAATTCTAAATAATCAAAGCTGGAGAAACTTAGCAGGTCAAACAGTGTAAAATCTCAATGCTGGAGAAACTTAGCAGGTCAAACAGTGTAAAAATTCAATGCTGGGGACCTCAACAGGTCAAACATTGTAAAATCTTAATGCTGGAGAAATTCAGCAGGTTCAAACAGTGTAAAAATTCAATACTGGAGAAACTTAGCAGGTCAAAGTGTGTAAAAACTCAATTCTGAAGAAACTCAGTAGGTAAAAATGTGTGAAAAATGAATGATGGGGTAACACAGCAGGAGAACAGTGTAAAAACTCAATGATGGGGAAACTTACCAGGTGAAAAAGTGTAAAGACTCAATGCTGCAGAAATTGAACAGGTCAAACATTGTAAAAACTCAATGCTGGAGAAACTCTGAAGGACAAACAGTTTAAAAAGTCAATGCTGGAGAAACTCAGCAGGTCAAAGTGTGTAAATCTCAATGCTGGAGAAACTTAGCAGGTCAAACGAGGCATAAACTCAGTGTTGCAAAAACTCAGCAGGTTAAAAAGTGTAAAAACTCAATGCTGGAGTAACTTAGCAGGTCAAACAATCTAGAAACTCAATGCTGGGGAAACAGCAAGTGAACAGTGTAAAAATTCAATGGTGTGGAATCACAGCAGGTCAAACGGTGTAAAAGCTTTGCTCGGAACCTCAGCAGGTCAAACATGGTAAAAACTCAATGCTGGAGAAACTCAGCAGGTGAAAGAGTGCAAAGACCCAATGCTGGGGAAACAGCAAGTGAACAGTGTAAAATCTCAAAGATGAGGAAACTCATCAGGTCAAACAGATTAAAAACTCAGTGCTGGAGAAACTCAGCAGGTCAAAGTGTGTAAAAATTCAATTCTGGAGAAACTCAGTAGGTAAAAAATGTGTAAAAACTGAATGATGGGCAAGCACAGAAGGTCAAACAGTGTAAAAACTCAATGATGGAGAAATTGAACAGGTAAAAAATTGTGAAAACTCAAGTCTGGGGAAATTCATCAGGTCAAACAGTTTAAAAACTCAATGCTGGAGAAACTCAGCAGGTCAAAGTGTGTAAAAACTCAATTCTGGAGAAACTCAGTCGGTAAAAAAGTGTAAAATCTAAATGATGTGGAAACAGCAAGTGAACAGTGTAAAAACTCAATGATGGGGAAACTCTGAAGGACAAACAGTTTAAAAACTCACTGCTGGAGAAACTCAGCAGGTCAAAGTGTGTAAATCTCAATGCTGGAGAAACACAGCAGGTCAAACAGTGTAAAAACTCAAGGCTGGAGAAACTTAGCAGGTCAAACAGTGGGAAATCTCAATGCCGGACCAACTCAGCAGGTAAAACAGTGCAAAGACCCAATGCTGGGGAAACAGCAAGTGCAGTGTAAAATATCAAAGATGAGGAAACTTATCAGGTCAAACAGTTTAAAAACTCAATGCTGGAGAAACTTAGCAGGTCAAACAGTGTAAAAACTCCAGTGTGGAGAAACTTAGCAGGTCATATAGCGTAAAATCTCATTGCTGGGGAAACACAGCAGGTGAAACAGTGTAAAAACTCACTGCTGGAGAAACTTAGCAGGTCAAACAGTGTAAAAACTCAAGGCTGGAGAAACTCAGCAGGTCAAAGTGTGTAAAAACTCAATTCTAGAGAAACTTAGAAGGTCAAACAATATAGAAACTCAATGCTGGGGAAACAGCAAGTGAACAGTGTAAAAATTCAATGGTGTGGAATCACAGCAGGTCAAACGGTGTAAAAACTCAATGCTGGAGAAACTCAGCAGGTAAAAGAATGCAAAGACCTAATGCTGGTGAAACAGCAAGTGAACAGTGTAAAATCTCAAAGATGAGGAAACTCATCAGGTCAAACAGTTTAAAAACTCAATGCTGGAGAAACTCAGCAGGTCAAAGTGTGTAAAAACTCAATTCTGGAGAAACTCAGCAGGTAAAAATGTGTGAAAACTGAATGATGGGGAAACACAGCAGGAGAACAGTGTAAAAACTAAATGATGGGGAAACTTACCAGGTGAAAAAGTGTAAAGACTCAATGCTGCAGAAATTGAACAGGTCAAACATTGTAAAAACTCAATGCTGGAGAAACTCTGAAGGACAAACAGTTTAAAAAGTCAATGCTGGAGAAACTCAGCAGGTCAAAGTGTGTAAATCTCAATGCTGGAGAAACTTAGCAGGTCAAACGAGGCATAAACTCAGTGCTGCAAAAACTCAGCAGGTTAAAAAGTGTAAAAACTCAATGCTGGAGTAACTTAGCAGGTCAAACAATCTAGAAACTCAATGCTGGGGAAACAGCAAGTGAACAGTGTAAAAATTCAATGGTGTGGAATCACAGCAGGTGAAACAGTGTAAAAACTTTGCTCGGAACCTCAGCAGGTCAAACATGGTAAAAACTCAATGCTGGAGAAACTCAGCAGGTAAAAGAGTGCAAAGACCCAATGCAGGTGAAAAAGCAAGTGAACAGTGTAAAATCTCAAAGATGAGGAAACTCATCAGGTCAAACAGATTAAAAACTCAGTGCTGGAGAAACTCAGCAGGTCAAAGTGTGTAAAAATTCAATTCTGGAGAAACTCAGTAGGTAAAAAATGTGTAAAAACTGAATGATGGGCAAGCACAGAAGGTCAAACAGGGTAAAAACTCGATTCTGTAGAAAGTGAACAAGTGAAATGGTGTAAAACCTCAATGCTCGGGAAACTCAGAAGGTCAAACAGTGTAAAAACTGAATGCTGGAGAAACTCAGCAGGTCAAAGTGTGTAAAATCTCAATTCTGGAGAAACTCAGTCGGTAAAAAAGTGTAAAAACTAAATGATGTGGAAACAGCAAGTGAACAGTGTAAAAACTCAATGATGGGGAAACTCTGAAGGACAAACAGTGTAAAAACTCAAGGCTGGAGAAACTTAGTAGGTCATACAGTGTAAAAACTCAATGCTTGGGAAACACAGCAGGTCAAACAGTGTAAAAACTCACTGCTGTAGAAACTTAGCAGGTCAAACAGTGTAAAAACTCAAGGCTGGAGAAATTTAGCAGGTCAAACACTGGAAAATCTCAATGCTGGAGAAACTCAGCAGGTCAAAGTTTGTAAATCTCAATGCTGGAGAAACTCAGCAGGTCAAAGTGTGTAAAAACTCAATTCTGGAGAAACTCAGTAGGTAAAAATGTGTGAAAACTGAATGATGGGGAAACATAGCAGGAGAACAGTGTAAAAACTCAATGATGGGGAAACTTACCAGGTGAAAAAGTGTAAAGACTCAATGCTGCAGAAATTGAAAAGGTCAAACATTGTAAAAACTCAATGCTGGAGAAACTCTGAAGGACAAACAGTTTAAAAAGTCAATGCTGGAGAAACTCAGCAGGTCAAAGTGTGTAAATCTCAATGCTGGAGAAACTTAGTAGGTCAAACGAGGCATAAACTCAGTGCTGCAAAAACTCAGCAGGTTAAAAAGTGTAAAAACTCAATGCTGGAGTAACTTAGCAGGTCAAACAATCTAGAAACTCAATGCTGGGGAAACAGCAAGTGAACAGTGTAAAAATTCAATGGTGTGGAATCACAGCAGGTCAAATGGTGTAAAAACTTTGCTCGGAACCTCAGCAGGTCAAACATGGTAAAAATTCAAAGCTGGAGAAACTCTGAAGGACAAACAGTTTAAAAAGTCAATGCTGGAGAAACTCAGCAGGTCAAACAGTGTAAAACTCAAGGCTGGTGAAACTGAGCAGGTCAAACAGTGGAAACTCTCAATGCTGGAGAAACTCAGCAGGTCAAAGTGTGTAAAATCTCAATTCTGGAGAAACTCAGTCGGAAAAAAAGTGTAAAAACTAAATGATGTGGAAACAGCAAGTGAACAGTGTAAAAACTCAATGATGGGGAATCTCTGAAGGACAAACAGTTTAAAAAGTCAATGCTGGAGAAACTCAGCAGGTCAAACAGTGGAAAATCTCAATGCTGGAGAAACTCAGCGGGTCAAAGTGTGTAAAAACTCAATTCTGGAGAAACTCAGCAGGTAAAAATGTGTGAAAACTGAATGATGGGGAAACACAGCAGGAGAACAGTGTAAAAACTCAATGATGGGGAAAATTACCAGGTGAAAAAGTGTAAAGACTCAATGCTGCAGAAATTGAACAGGTCAAACATTGTAAAAACTCAATGCTGGAGAAACTCTGAAGGACAAACAGTTTAAAAAGTCAATGCTGGAGAAACTCAGCAGGTCAAAGTGTGTAAATCTCAATGCTGGAGAAACTTAGCAGGTCAAACGAGGCATAAACTCAGTGCTGCAAAAACTCAGCAGGTTAAAAAGTGTAAAAACTCAATGCTGGAGTAACTTAGCAGGTCAAACAATCTAGAAACTCAATGCTGGGGAAACAGCAAGTGAACAGTGTAAAAATTCAATGGTGTGGAATCACAGCAGGTCAAACGGTGTAAAAACTTTGCTCGGAACCTCAGCAGGTCAAACATGGTAAAAATTCAATGCTGGAGAAACTCTGAAGGACAAACAGTTTAAAAAGTCAATGCTGGAGAAACTCAGCAGGTCAAACAGTGGAAAAATCAATGCTGGAGAAACTCAGCAGGTTAAACAATGGAAAATATCAATGCTGGAGAAACTCAGCAGGTCAAAGTGTGTAAAAACTCAATTCTGGAGAAACTCAGTAGGTAAAAAAGTGTGAAAACTGAATGATGGGGAAACACAGCAGGAGAACAGTGTAAAAACTCAATGATGAGGAAACTTACCAGTTGAAAATGTGTAAAAACTCAATTCTAGAGAGATTGAACAGGTCAAACATTTTAAAAACTCAATGCTGGGGAAACTTATCAGGTCTTACTGTTTAAAAACTCAACACTGGAGAAACTTAGCAGTTCAAACAGTGTAAAATCTCAATGTTGAAGAAACTTAGCAGGTCAAACGATGCATAAAATCAGTGCTGGAAAAACTCAGCATGTAAAACAGTGTAAAAACTCAATGCTGGAGTAACTTAGCAGGTCAAACAAGAAAGAAACTCAGTGCCTCAAAAACTCAGCAGGTCAAACAGTATAAAAACTCAATGCTGGGGAAACAGCTAGTGAACAGTGTAAAAATTCAATGCTAGTGTATCACAGCAGGTCAAACGGTTTAAAAACTTTGCTGGGGACCTCAGCTGCTCAAACATGTTAAAAATCCAATGCTAGAGAAACTCAGCCGCTGAAACAGTGTAAAAACTCAATGCTGGAGAAACTCAGCCGCTCAAACAGTGTAAAAACTCAATGCTGGAGAAACTCAGCCGCTCAAACAGTATAAAAACTCAATGCTGGGGAAACAGCTAGTGAAAAGTGTAAAAATTCAATGCTAGTGTATCACAGCAGGTCAAACGGTGTAAAAACTCAATGCTAGAGAAACTCAGCCGCTCAAACAGTGTAAAATCTCAATTCTGGAGAAACTCAGTCGGTAAAAAAGTGTAAAAACTAAATGATGTGGAAACAGCAAGTGAACAGTGTAAAAACTCAATGATGGGGAATCTCTGAAGGACAAACAGTTTAAAAAGTCAATGCTGGAGAAACTCAGCAGGTCAAAGTGTGTAAAAACTCAATTCTGGAGAAACTCAGCAGGTAAAAATGTGTGAAAACTGAATGATGGGGAAACACAGCAGGAGAACAGTGTAAAAACTCAATGATGGGGAAACTTACCAGGTGAAAAAGTGTAAAGACTCAATGCTGCAGAAATTGAACAGGTCAAACATTGTAAAAACTCAATGCTGGAGAAACTCTGAAGGACAAACAGTTTAAAAAGTCAATGCTGGAGAAACTCAGCAGGTCAAAGTGTGTAAATCTCAATGCTGGAGAAACTTAGTAGGTCAAACGAGGCATAAACTCAGTGCTGGAAAAACTCAGCAGGTTAAAAAGTGTAAAAACTCAATGCTGGAGTAACTTAGCAGGTCAAACAATCTAGAAACTCAATGCTGGGGTAACAGCAATTGAATAGTGTAAAAATTTAATGGTGTGGAATCACAGCAGGTCAAACGGTGTAAAAACTTTGCTTGGAACCTCAGCAGGTCAAACATGGTAAAAATTCAATGCTGGAGAAACTCTGAAGGACAAACAGTTTAAAAAGTCAATGCTGGAGAAACTCAGCAGGTCAAAGTGTGTAAATCTCAATGCTGGAGAAACTTAGCAGGTCAAACGAGGCATAAACTCAGTGCTGCAAAAACTCAGCAGGTCAAACAGTGTAAAAACTCAATGCTGGAGAAACTCAGCAGGTAAAAGAATGCAAAGACCTAATGCTGGTGAAACAGCAAGTGAACAGTGTAAAATCTCAAAGATGAGGAAACTCATCAGGTCAAACAGTTTAAAAACTCAATGCTGGAGAAACTCAGCAGGTCAAAGTGTGTAAAAACTCAATTCTGGAGAAACTCAGCAGGTAAAAATGTGTGAAAACTGAATGATGGGGAAACACAGCAGGAGAACAGTGTAAAAACTCAATGATGGGGAAACTTACCAGGTGAAAAAGTGTAAAGACTCAATGCTGCAGAAATTGAACAGGTCAAACATTGTAAAAACTCAATGCTGGAGAAACTCTGAAGGACAAACAGTTTAAAAAGTCAATGCTGGAGAAACTCAGCAGGTCAAACGAGGCATAAACTCAGTGCTGCAAAAACTCAGCAGGTTAAAAAGTGTAAAAACTCAATGCTGGAGTAACTTAGCAGGTCAAACAATCTAGAAACTCAATGCTGGGGAAACAGCAAGTGAACAGTGTAAAAATTCAATGGTGTGGAATCACAGCAGGTCAAACGGTGTAAAAACTTTGCTCGGAACCTCAGCAGGTCAAACATGGTAAAAACTCAATGCTGGAGAAACTCAGCAGGTAAAAGAGTGCAAAGACCCAATGCTGGTGAAACAGCAAGTGAACAGTGTAAAATCTCAAAGATGAGGAAACTCATCAGGTCAAACAGATTAAAAACTCAGTGCTGGAGAAACTCAGCAGGTCAAAGTGTGTAAAAATTCAATTCTGGAGAAACTCAGTAGGTAAGAAATGTGTAAAAACTGAATGATGGGCAAGCACAGAAGGTCAAACAGGGTAAAAACTCGATTCTGTAGAAAGTGAACAAGTGAAATGGTGTAAAAACTCAATGCTGGGGAAACTCAGAAGGTCAAACAGTGTAAAAACAGGTAAAAAATTCTAAATAATCAAAGCTGGAGAAACTTAGCAGGTCAAACAGTGTAAAATCTCAATGCTGGAGAAACTTAGCAGGTCAAACAGTGTAAAAATTCAATGCTGGGGACCTCAACAGGTCAAACATTGTAAAATCTCAATGCTGGAGAAATTCAGCAGGTTCAAACAGTGTAAAAATTCAATGCTGGAGAAACTTAGCAGGTCAAAGTGTGTAAAAACTCAATTCTGAAGAAACTCAGTAGGTAAAAAAGTGTGAAAACAAAATGATGGGGAAACACAGCAGGAGAACAGTGTAAAAACTCAATGATGGGGAAACTTACCAGGTGAAAAAGTGTAAAACTCAATGCTGGAGAAACACAGCAGGTCAAACAGTGTTAAAACAGGTAAAAAATTCTAAATAATCAATGCTGGAGAAACTTAGCAGGTCAAACAGTGTTAAAACAGGTAAAAAATTCTAAATAATCAAAGCTGGAGAAACTTAGCAGGTCAAACAGTGTAAAATCTCAATGCTGGAGAAACTCAGTCGGTAAAAAAGTGTAAAAACTAAATGATGTAGAAACAGCAAGTGAACAGTGTAAAAACTCAATGATGGGGAAACTCTGAAGGACAAACAGTTTAAAAACTCACTGCTGGAGAAACTCAGTCGGTAAAAAAGTGTAAAAACTAAATGATGTGGAAACAGTAGTGAACAGTGTAAAAACTCAATGATGGGGAAACTCATCAGGTCAAACAGATTAAAAACTCAGTGCTGGAGAAACACAGCAGGTCAAACAGTGTAAAAACTCACTGCTGGAGAAACTTAGCAGGTCAAACAGTGTAAAAACTCAAGGCTGGAGAAACTTAGCAGGTCAAACGAGGCATAAACTCAGTGCTGCAAAAACTCAGCAGGTTAAAAAGTGTAAAAACTCAATGCTGGAGTAACTTAGCAGGTCAAACAATCTAGAAACTCAATGCTGGGGAAACAGCAAGTGAACAGTGTAAAATCTCAAAGATGAGGAAACTCATCAGGTCAAACAGATTAAAAACTCAGTGCTGGAGAAACTCAGCAGGTCAAAGTGTGTAAAAATTCAATTCTGGAGAAACTCAGTAGGTAAAAAATGTGTAAAAACTGAATGATGGGCAAGCACAGAAGGTCAAACAGTGTAAAAACTCAATGATGGAGAAATTGAACAGGTAAAAAATTGTGAAAACTCAAGTCTGGGGAAATTCATCAGGTCAAACAGTTTAAAAACTCAATGCAGGAGAAACTCAGCAGGTCAAAGTGTGTAAAAACTCAATTCTGGAGAAACTCAGACGGTAAAAATGTGTAAAGAAACTAAATGATGTGGAAACAGCAAGTGAAAAGTGTAAAAATTCAATGCTGGGGAAACACAGCAGGTCAAAGAGTGTAAAAACTCAATGCTGGGGAAAAACAACAGGTCAAACAGTGTAAAAACTCAATGCTGGAGAAACTCAGCAGGTCAAAGTGTGTAAAAACTCAATGCTGGGGAAACACAGCAGGTCAAACAGTGGAAAATCTCAATGCTGGAGAAACTCAGCAGGTCAAAGTGTGTCAAAACTCAATTCTGAAGAAACTCAGTAGGTAAAAAAGTGTAAAAACTCAAGGCTGGAGAAACTTAGCAGGTCAAACAGTGGAAAATCTCAATGCTGGAGAAACTCAGCAGGTCAAAGTGTGTAAAAACTCAATTCTGAAGAAACTCAGTAGGTAAAAAAGTGTAAAAACTCAATGATGGGGAAACTTACCAGGTGAAAAAGTGTAAAAACGCAATGCTGGAGAAACTCAGCAGGTCAAACAGTGTAAAACTAAATGATTGGAAAACCAAGCAGGTGAAACGGTTTAAAAATTAAATGCTGGAGAAACTTAGCAGGTCAAACAGTGCAAAGACCCAATGCTGGGGAAACAGCAAGTGAACAGTGTAAAAATTCAATGGTGTGGAATCACAGCAGGTCAAACGGTGTAAAAACTTTGCTCGGAACCTCAGCAGGTCAAACATGGTAAAAACTCAATGCTGGAGAAACACAGCAGGTCAAACAGTGTAAAAACTCAATGCTGGAGAAACACAGCAGGTCAAACAGTGTAAAAACTCAATGCTGGAGAAACACAGCAGGTCAAACAGTGTAAAAACTCAATGCTGCAGAAATTGAACAGGTCAAACATTGTGAAAACTCAGTGCTGGAAAATCTCAGCAGGTCAAACAATATATCAACTCAGTGCTGCAAAAACTCTGCAGGTCAAACAGTGCCAAACGAAATGCTTGGAAAACCAAGCAGGTGAAACGGTGTAAAAATTCAATGCTGGGGAATCACAGTAGGTCAAACGGTGTAAAAACTTTGCTCGAAACCTCAGCAGGTCAAACATGGTAAAAACTCAATGCTGGAGAAACTCAGCAGGTAAAAGAGTGCAAAGACCCAATGCTGGTGAAACAGCAAGTGAACAGTGTAAAATCTCAAAGATGAGGAAACTCATCAGGTCAAACAGTTTAAAAACTCAGTGCTGGAGAAACTCAGCAGGTCAAAGTGTGTAAAAACTCAATGCTGGAGAAACTCAGACGGTAAAAAAGTGTAAAGAAACTAAATGATGTGGAAACAGCAAGTGAAAAGTGTAAAAATTCAATGCTGTGGACTTCAGCAGGTAAAAAAGTGTGAAAATAGAGTGATGGGGAAACACAGCAGGTGAACAGTTTAAAAACTCAATGCTGGAGAAACTCTGAAGGACAAACAGTTTAAAAAGTCAATGCTGGAGAAACTCAGCAGGTCAAAGTGTGTAAATCTCAATGCTGGAGAAACTTAGCAGGTCGACAGTGTAAAAACTCAATGCTGGGGAAACACTGCAGGTCAAACAGTGTAAAAACTCAAGGCTGGAGAAACTTAGTAGGTCATACAGTGTAAAAACTCAATGCTTGGGAAACACAGCAGGTCAAACAGTGTAAAAAATCACTGCTGGAGAAACTTAGCAGGTCAAACAGTGGGAAATCTCAATGCTGGTGAAACTCAGCAGGTCAAAGTGTGTAAAAACTCAATTCTGGAGAAACTCAGCAGGTAAAAATGTGTGAAAACTGAATGATGGGGAAACACAGCAGGAGAACAGTGTAAAAACTCAATGATGGGGAAACTTACCAGGTGAAAAAGTGTAAAGACTCAATGCTGCAGAAATTGAACAGGTCAAACATTGTAAAAACTCAATGCTGGAGAAACTCTGAAGGACAAACAGTTTAAAAAGTCAATGCTGGAGAAACTCAGCAGGTCAAAGTGTGTAAATCTCAATGCTGGAGAAACTTAGCAGGTCAAACGAGGCATAAACTCAGTGCTGCAAAAACTCAGCAGGTTAAAAAGTGTAAAAACTCAATGCTGGAGTAACTTAGCAGGTCAAACAATCTAGAAACTCAATGCTGGGGAAACAGCAAGTGAACAGTGTAAAAATTCAATGGTGTGGAATCACAGCAGGTCAAACGGTGTAAAAACTTTGCTCGGAACCTCAGCAGGTCAAACATGGTAAAAACTCAATGCTGGAGAAACTTAGCAGGTCAAACAGTGTAAAAACTCAATGCTGGAGAAACTTAGCAGGTCAAAGAGTGTAAAAACTCAATGCTGGAGAAACGTAGCAGGTCAAACAGTGTAAAAACTCAATGCTGGAGAAACGTAGCAGGTCAAACAGTGTAAAAACTCAAGGCTGGACAAACTCAGCAGGTTAAAAATTGTAAAGACTTAATGCTGGAGAAACTCAGCAGGTCAAACAGCGTAAAACTTAATGCTGGAGAAACACCACAGGTGAACAGTGTAAAAATCAATGCCGGACAAACTCAGCAGGTAAAACAGTGCAAAGACCCAATGCTGGGGAAACAGCAAGTGCACAGTGTAAAATCTCAAAGATAAGGAAAATTATCAGGTCAAACATTTTAAAAACTCAATGCTGGAGAAACTCAGCGGGTCAAAGTGTGTAAAAACTCAATTCTGGAGAAACTCAGACGGTAAAAAAGTGTAAAGAAACTAAATGATGTGGAAACAGCAAGTGAAAAGTGTAAAAATTCAATGCTGTGGACTTCATCAGGTAAAAAAGTGTGAAAATAGAGTGATGGGGAAACACAGCAGGTGAACAGTTTAAAAACTCAATGCTGGAGAAACTCAGCAGGTCAAAGTGTGTAAATCTCAATGCTGGAGAAACTCAGTAGGTAAAAAAGTGTGAAAATAGAGTGATGGGGAAACACAGCAGGTGAACAGTTTAAAAACTCAATGCTGGAGAAACTCAGCAGGTCAAAGTGTGTAAAATCTCAATTCTGGAGAAACTCAGTCGGTAAAAAAGTGTAAAAACTCAATGATGGTGAAACTCTGAAGGACAAACAGTGTAAAAACTCAATGATGGAGAAACTCAGCAGGTCAAAGTGTGTAAAATCTCAATTCTGGAGAAACTCAGTCGGTAAAAAAGTGTAAAAACGAAATGATGTGAAAACAGCAAATGAACAGTGTAAAAACTCAATGATGGGGAAACTCTGAAGGACAAACAGTGTAAAAACTCAATGCTGGAGAAACTTAGCAGGTCAAACAGTGTAAAAACTCAATGCTTGGGAAACACAGCAGGTCAAACAGTGTAAAAACTCACTGCTGGAGAAACTTAGCAGGTCAAACAGTGTAAAAACTCAAGGCTGGAGAAACTTAGCAGGTCAAACAGTGGGAAATCTCAATGCTGGAGAAACTCAGCAGGTAAAAATGTGTGAAAACTGAATGATGGGGAAACACAGCAGGAGAACAGTGTAAAAACTCAATGATGGGGAAACTTACCAGGTGAAAAAGTGTAAAGACTCAATGCTGCAGAAATTGAACAGGTCAAACATTGTAAAAACTCAATGCTGGAGAAACTCTGAAGGACAAACAGTTTAAAAAGTCAATGCTGGAGAAACTCAGCAGGTCAAAGTGTGTAAATCTCAATGCTGGAGAAACTTAGCAGGTCAAACGAGGCATAAACTCAGTGCTGCAAAAACTCAGCAGGTTAAAAAGTGTAAAAACTCAATGCTGGAGTAACTTAGCAGGTCAAACAATCTAGAAACTCAATGCTGGGGAAACAGCAAGTGAACAGTGTAAAAATTCAATGGTGTGGAATCACAGCAGGTCAAACGGTGTAAAAACTTTGCTCGGAACCTCAGCAGGTCAAACATGGTAAAAACACAATGCTGGAGAAACTCAGCAGGTAAAAGAGTGCAAAGACCCAATGCTGGTGAAACAGCAAGTGAACAGTGTAAAATCTCAAAGATGAGGAAACTCATCAGGTCAAACAGATTAAAAACTCAGTGCTGGAGAAACTCAGCAGGTCAAAGTGTGTAAAAATTCAATTCTGGAGAAACTCAGTAGGTAAAAAATGTGTAAAAACTGAATGATGGGCAAGCACAGAAGGTCAAACAGGGTAAAAACTCGATTTTGTAGAAAGTGAACAAGTGAAATGGTGTAAAACCTCAATGCTGGGGAAACTTAGCAGGTCAAACAGTGTAAAAACTCAATGATGGAGAAATTGAACAGGTAAAAAATTGTGAAAACTCAAGTCTGGGGAAATTCAGCAGGTCAAAGTGTGTAAAAACTCAATGCTGGAGAAACGTAGCAGGTCAAACAGTGTAAAAACTCAATGCTGGAGAAACTTAGCAGGTCAAACAGTGTAAAAACTCAATGCTGGAGAAAAACAGCAGGTCAAATGATGCATGAAATCAATGCCGGACAAACTCAGCAGGTAAAACAGTGGAAAGACCCAATGCTGGGGAAACAGCAAGTGCATAGTGTAAAAATTCAATGCTGTGGACTTCAGCAGGTAAAAAAGTGTGAAAATAGAGTGATGGGGAAACACAGCAGGTGAACAGTTTAAAAACTCAATGCTGGAGAAACTCAGCAGGTCAAAGTGTGTAAATCTCAATGCTGGAGAAACTCAGTAGGTAAAAAAGTGTGAAAATAGAGTGATGGGGAAACACAGCAGGTGAACAGTTTAAAAACTCAATGCTGGAGAAACTCAGCAGGTCAAAGTGTGTAAAATCTCAATTCTGGAGAAACTCAGTCGGTAAAAAAGTGTAAAAACTCAATGATGGTGAAACTCTGAAGGACAAACAGTGTAAAAACTCAATGATGGAGAAACTCAGCAGGTCAAAGTGTGTAAAATCTCAATTCTGGAGAAACTCAGTCGGTAAAAAAGTGTAAAAACGAAATGATGTGAAAACAGCAAATGAACAGTGTAAAAACTCAATGATGGGGAAACTCTGAAGGACAAACAGTGTAAAAACTCAATGCTGGAGGAACTTAGCAGGTCAAACAGTGTAAAAACTCAATGCTTGGGAAACACAGCAGGTCAAACAGTGTAAAAACTCACTGCTGGAGAAACTTAGCAGGTCAAACAGTGTAAAAACTCAAGGCTGGAGAAACTTAGCAGGTCAAACAGTGGGAAATCTCAATGCTGGAGAAACTCAGCAGGTCAAAGTGTGTAAAAACTCAATTCTGAAGAAACTCAGTAGGTAAAAAAGTGTGAAAACAAAATGATGGGGAAACACAGCAGGAGAACAGTGTAAAAACTCAATGATGGGGAAACTTACCAGGTGAAAAAGTGTAAAGACTCAATGCTGCAGAAATTGAACAGGTCAAACATTGTAAAAACTCAATGCTGGAGAAACTCTGAAGGACAAACAGTTTAAAAAGTCAATGCTGGAGAAACTCAGCAGGTCAAAGTGTGTAAATCTCAATGCTGGAGAAACTTAGCAGGTCAAACGAGGCATAAACTCAGTGCTGCAAAAACTCAGCAGGTTAAAAAGTGTAAAAACTCAATGCTGGAGTAACTTAGCAGGTCAAACAATCTAGAAACTCAATGCTGGGGAAACAGCAAGTGAACAGTGTAAAAATTCAATGGTGTGGAATCACAGCAGGTCAAACGGTGTAAAAACTTTGCTCGGAACCTCAGCAGGTCAAACATGGTAAAAACACAATGCTGGAGAAACTCAGCAGGTAAAAGAGTGCAAAGACCCAATGCTGGTGAAACAGCAAGTGAACAGTGTAAAATCTCAAAGATGAGGAAACTCATCAGGTCAAACAGATTAAAAACTCAGTGCTGGAGAAACTCAGCAGGTCAAAGTGTGTAAAAATTCAATTCTGGAGAAACTCAGTAGGTAAAAAATGTGTAAAAACTGAATGATGGGCAAGCACAGAAGGTCAAACAGGGTAAAAACTCGATTTTGTAGAAAGTGAACAAGTGAAATGGTGTAAAACCTCAATGCTGGGGAAACTTAGCAGGTCAAACAGTGTAAAAACTCAATGATGGAGAAATTGAACAGGTAAAAAATTGTGAAAACTCAAGTCTGGGGAAATTCAGCAGGTCAAAGTGTGTAAAAACTCAATGCTGGAGAAACGTAGCAGGTCAAACAGTGTAAAAACTCAATGCTGGAGAAACTTAGCAGGTCAAACAGTGTAAAAACTCAATGCTGGAGAAAAACAGCAGGTCAAATGATGCATGAAATCAATGCCGGACAAACTCAGCAGGTAAAACAGTGGAAAGACCCAATGCTGGGGAAACAGCAAGTGCATAGTGTAAAAATTCAATGCTGTGGACTTCAGCAGGTAAAAAAGTGTGAAAATAGAGTGATGGGGAAACACAGCAGGTGAACAGTTTAAAAACTCAATGCTGGAGAAACTCAGCAGGTCAAAGTGTGTAAATCTCAATGCTGGAGAAACTCAGTAGGTAAAAAAGTGTGAAAATAGAGTGATGGGGAAACACAGCAGGTGAACAGTTTAAAAACTCAATGCTGGAGAAACTCAGCAGGTCAAAGTGTGTAAAATCTCAATTCTGGAGAAACTCAGTCGGTAAAAAAGTGTAAAAACTCAATGATGGTGAAACTCTGAAGGACAAACAGTGTAAAAACTCAATGATGGAGAAACTCAGCAGGTCAAAGTGTGTAAAATCTCAATTCTGGAGAAACTCAGTCGGTAAAAAAGTGTAAAAACGAAATGATGTGAAAACAGCAAATGAACAGTGTAAAAACTCAATGATGGGGAAACTCTGAAGGACAAACAGTGTAAAAACTCAATGCTGGAGGAACTTAGCAGGTCAAACAGTGTAAAAACTCAATGCTTGGGAAACACAGCAGGTCAAACAGTGTAAAAACTCACTGCTGGAGAAACTTAGCAGGTCAAACAGTGTAAAAACTCAAGGCTGGAGAAACTTAGCAGGTCAAACAGTGGGAAATCTCAATGCTGGAGAAACTCAGCAGGTCAAAGTGTGTAAAAACTCAATTCTGAAGAAACTCAGTAGGTAAAAAAGTGTGAAAACAAAATGATGGGGAAACACAGCAGGAGAACAGTGTAAAAACTCAATGATGGGGAAACTTACCAGGTGAAAAAGTGTAAAGACTCAATGCTGCAGAAATTGAACAGGTCAAACATTGTAAAAACTCAATGCTGGAGAAACTCTGAAGGACAAACAGTTTAAAAAGTCAATGCTGGAGAAACTCAGCAGGTCAAAGTGTGTAAATCTCAATGCTGGAGAAACTTAGCAGGTCAAACGAGGCATAAACTCAGTGCTGCAAAAACTCAGCAGGTTAAAAAGTGTAAAAACTCAATGCTGGAGTAACTTAGCAGGTCAAACAATCTAGAAACTCAATGCTGGGGAAACAGCAAGTGAACAGTGTAAAAATTCAATGGTGTGGAATCACAGCAGGTCAAACGGTGTAAAAACTTTGCTCGGAACCTCAGCAGGTCAAACATGGTAAAAACACAATGCTGGAGAAACTCAGCAGGTAAAAGAGTGCAAAGACCCAATGCTGGTGAAACAGCAAGTGAACAGTGTAAAATCTCAAAGATGAGGAAACTCATCAGGTCAAACAGATTAAAAACTCAGTGCTGGAGAAACTCAGCAGGTCAAAGTGTGTAAAAATTCAATTCTGGAGAAACTCAGTAGGTAAAAAATGTGTAAAAACTGAATGATGGGCAAGCACAGAAGGTCAAACAGGGTAAAAACTCGATTTTGTAGAAAGTGAACAAGTGAAATGGTGTAAAACCTCAATGCTGGGGAAACTTAGCAGGTCAAACAGTGTAAAAACTCAATGATGGAGAAATTGAACAGGTAAAAAATTGTGAAAACTCAAGTCTGGGGAAATTCAGCAGGTCAAAGTGTGTAAAAACTCAATGCTGGAGAAACGTAGCAGGTCAAACAGTGTAAAAACTCAATGCTGGAGAAACTTAGCAGGTCAAACAGTGTAAAAACTCAATGCTGGAGAAAAACAGCAGGTCAAATGATGCATGAAATCAATGCCGGACAAACTCAGCAGGTAAAACAGTGGAAAGACCCAATGCTGGGGAAACAGCAAGTGCATAGTGTAAAATCTCAAAGATAAGGAAACTTATCAGGTCAAACTGTTGAAAAACTCAATGCTGGAGAAACTCAGCAGGTCAAAGTGTGTAAAAACTCAATTCTGGAGAAACTTAGAAGGTCAAACAATATAGAAACTCAATGCTGGGGAAACAGCAAGTGAACAGTGTAAAAATTCAATGGTGTGGAATCACAGCAGGTCAAACGGTGTAAAAACTTTGCTCGAAACCTCAGCAGGTCAAACATGGTAAAAACTCAATGCTGGAGAAACTCAGCAGGTAAAAGAGTGCAAAGACCCAATGCTGGTGAAACAGCAAGTGAACAGTGTAAAAATTCAATGCTGGGGCATCAAAGCAGGTAAAACGGTGTAAAAACTCTGCTGGAGACCTCAACAGGAAAAATATGGTAAAAACTCAATGCCGGAGAAACTTAGCAGGTCAAACAGTGGAAAAATCAATGCTGGAGAAACTCAGCAGGTTAAACAATGGAAAATATCAATGCTGGAGAAACTCAGCAGGTCAAAGTGTGTAAAAACTCAATTCTGGAGAAACTCAGTAGGTAAAAAAGTGTGAAAACTGAATGATGGGGAAACACAGCAGGAGAACAGTGTAAAAACTCAATGATGAGGAAACTTACCAGTTGAAAATGTGTAAAAACTCAATTCTAGAGAGATTGAACAGGTCAAACATTTTAAAAACTCAATGCTGGGGAAACTTATCAGGTCTTACTGTTTAAAAACTCAACACTGGAGAAACTTAGCAGGTCAAACAGTGTAAAATCTCAATGTTGAAGAAACTTAGCAGGTCAAACGATGCATAAAATCAGTGCTGGAAAAACTCAGCATGTAAAACAGTGTAAAAACTCAATGCTGGAGTAACTTAGCAGGTCAAACAAGAAAGAAACTCAGTGCTGCAAAAACTCAGCAGGTCAAACAGTATAAAAACTCAATGCTGGGGAAACAGCTAGTGAACAGTGTAAAAATTCAATGCTAGTGTATCACAGCAGGTCAAACGGTTTAAAAACTTTGCTGGGGACCTCAGCTGCTCAAACATGTTAAAAATCCAATGCTAGAGAAACTCAGCCGCTCAAACAGTGTAAAAACTCAATGCTGGAGAAACTCAGCCGCTCAAACAGTGTAAAAACTCAATGCTGGAGAAACTCAGCCGCTCAAACAGTATAAAAACTCAATGCTGGGGAAACAGCTAGTGAACAGTGTAAAAATTCAATGCTAGTGTATCACAGCAGGTCAAACGGTGTAAAAACTCAATGCTAGAGAAACTCAGCCGCTCAAACAGTGTAAAATCTCAATTCTGGAGAAACTCAGTCGGTAAAAAAGTATAAAAACTAAATGATGTGGAAACAGCAAGTGAACAGTGCAAAAATTCAATGCTAGTGTATCACAGCAGGTCAAACGGTGTAAAAACTCAATGCTAGAGAAACTCAGCCGCTCAAACAGTGTAAAATCTCAATTCTGGAGAAACTCAGTCGGTAAAAAAGTATAAAAACTAAATGATGTGGAAACAGCTAGTGAACAGTGCAAAAATTCAATGCTAGTGTATCACAGCAGGTCAAACGGTGTAAAAACTCAATGCTAGAGAAACTCAGCCGCTCAAACAGTGTAAAAACCCAATGCTGGAGAAACTCAGCAGGTCAAACAATATATAAACTCAGTGCTGCAACAATTCAGCAGGTCAAACGGTGTAAAAACTCAATGCTGCAAAAACTCAGCAGGTTAAAATCTGTAAAAACTTAATGCTGGAAAAACTCAGCAGGTCAAACAGTGCAAAGACCCAATGCTGGGGAAACAGCAAGTGCAGTGTAAAATCTCAAAGATGAGGAAACTTATCAGGTCAAACAGTTTAAAAACACAATGCTGGAGAAACACAGCAGGTCAAACTGTGTAAAATCTCAATTCTGGAGAAACTCAGTCCGTAAAAAAGTGTAAAAACTCAATGCTGGAAAATCTAAGCAGGTCAAACAGTTTAAAAACTCAATGTTGGAGAAATTCAGCAGGTCAAACTGTGTAAAAACTCAATTCTGGAGAAACTCAGTAGGTAAAAAAGTGTGAAAACTGAATGATGGGGAAACACAGCAGGAGAACAGTGTAAAAACTCAATGCTGGAGAAACATAGCAGGTCAAACAGTGTAAAAACTCAATGCTGGACAAACATAGCAGGTCAAACAGTGTAAAAACTCAATGCTGGAGAAACACAGCAGGTCAAACAGTGTAAAAACTCAATGCTGGAGAAACACAGCAGGTCAAACAGTGTAAAAACTCAATGCTGCAGAAATTGAACAGGTCAAACATTGTGAAAACTCAGTGCTGGAAAATCTCAGCAGGTCAAACAATATATCAACTCAGTGCTGCAAAAACTCTGCAGGTCAAACAGTGCCAAACGAAATGCTTGGAAAACCAAGCAGGTGAAACGGTGTAAAAATTCAATGCTGGGGAATCACAGTAGGTCAAACGGTGTAAAAACTTTGCTCGAAACCTCAGCAGGTCAAACATGGTAAAAACTCAATGCTGGAGAAACTCAGCAGGTAAAAGAGTGCAAAGACCCAATGCTGGTGAAACAGCAAGTGAACAGTGTAAAATCTCAAAGATGAGGAAACTCATCAGGTCAAACAGTTTAAAAACTCAGTGCTGGAGAAACTCAGCAGGTCAAAGTGTGTAAAAACTCAATGCTGGAGAAACTCAGACGGTAAAAAAGTGTAAAGAAACTAAATGATGTGGAAACAGCAAGTGAAAAGTGTAAAAATTCAATGCTGTGGACTTCAGCAGGTAAAAAAGTGTGAAAATAGAGTGATGGGGAAACACAGCAGGTGAACAGTTTAAAAACTCAATGCTGGAGAAACTCTGAAGGACAAACAGTTTAAAAAGTCAATGCTGGAGAAACTCAGCAGGTCAAAGTGTGTAAATCTCAATGCTGGAGAAACTTAGCAGGTCGACAGTGTAAAAACTCAATGCTGGGGAAACACTGCAGGTCAAACAGTGTAAAAACTCAAGGCTGGAGAAACTTAGTAGGTCATACAGTGTAAAAACTCAATGCTTGGGAAACACAGCAGGTCAAACAGTGTAAAAAATCACTGCTGGAGAAACTTAGCAGGTCAAACAGTGGGAAATCTCAATGCTGGTGAAACTCAGCAGGTCAAAGTGTGTAAAAACTCAATTCTGGAGAAACTCAGCAGGTAAAAATGTGTGAAAACTGAATGATGGGGAAACACAGCAGGAGAACAGTGTAAAAACTCAATGATGGGGAAACTTACCAGGTGAAAAAGTGTAAAGACTCAATGCTGCAGAAATTGAACAGGTCAAACATTGTAAAAACTCAATGCTGGAGAAACTCTGAAGGACAAACAGTTTAAAAAGTCAATGCTGGAGAAACTCAGCAGGTCAAAGTGTGTAAATCTCAATGCTGGAGAAACTTAGCAGGTCAAACGAGGCATAAACTCAGTGCTGCAAAAACTCAGCAGGTTAAAAAGTGTAAAAACTCAATGCTGGAGTAACTTAGCAGGTCAAACAATCTAGAAACTCAATGCTGGGGAAACAGCAAGTGAACAGTGTAAAAATTCAATGGTGTGGAATCACAGCAGGTCAAACGGTGTAAAAACTTTGCTCGGAACCTCAGCAGGTCAAACATGGTAAAAACTCAATGCTGGAGAAACTTAGCAGGTCAAACAGTGTAAAAACTCAATGCTGGAGAAACTTAGCAGGTCAAAGAGTGTAAAAACTCAATGCTGGAGAAACGTAGCAGGTCAAACAGTGTAAAAACTCAATGCTGGAGAAACGTAGCAGGTCAAACAGTGTAAAAACACAAGGCTGGACAAACTCAGCAGGTTAAAAATTGTAAAGACTTAATGCTGGAGAAACTCAGCAGGTCAAACAGCGTAAAACTTAATGCTGGAGAAACACCACAGGTGAACAGTGTAAAAATCAATGCCGGACAAACTCAGCAGGTAAAACAGTGCAAAGACCCAATGCTGGGGAAACAGCAAGTGCACAGTGTAAAATCTCAAAGATAAGGAAAATTATCAGGTCAAACATTTTAAAAACTCAATGCTGGAGAAACTCAGCGGGTCAAAGTGTGTAAAAACTCAATTCTGGAGAAACTCAGACGGTAAAAAAGTGTAAAGAAACTAAATGATGTGGAAACAGCAAGTGAAAAGTGTAAAAATTCAATGCTGTGGACTTCAGCAGGTAAAAAAGTGTGAAAATAGAGTGATGGGGAAACACAGCAGGTGAACAGTTTAAAAACTCAATGCTGGAGAAACTCAGCAGGTCAAAGTGTGTAAATCTCAATGCTGGAGAAACTCAGTAGGTAAAAAAGTGTGAAAATAGAGTGATGGGGAAACACAGCAGGTGAACAGTTTAAAAACTCAATGCTGGAGAAACTCAGCAGGTCAAAGTGTGTAAAATCTCAATTCTGGAGAAACTCAGTCGGTAAAAAAGTGTAAAAACTCAATGATGGTGAAACTCTGAAGGACAAACAGTGTAAAAACTCAATGATGGAGAAACTCAGCAGGTCAAAGTGTGTAAAATCTCAATTCTGGAGAAACTCAGTCGGTAAAAAAGTGTAAAAACGAAATGATGTGAAAACAGCAAATGAACAGTGTAAAAACTCAATGATGGGGAAACTCTGAAGGACAAACAGTGTAAAAACTCAATGCTGGAGAAACTTAGCAGGTCAAACAGTGTAAAAACTCAATGCTTGGGAAACACAGCAGGTCAAACAGTGTAAAAACTCACTGCTGGAGAAACTTAGCAGGTCAAACAGTGTAAAAACTCAAGGCTGGAGAAACTTAGCAGGTCAAACAGTGGGAAATCTCAATGCTGGAGAAACTCAGCAGGTAAAAATGTGTGAAAACTGAATGATGGGGAAACACAGCAGGAGAACAGTGTAAAAACTCAATGATGGGGAAACTTACCAGGTGAAAAAGTGTAAAGACTCAATGCTGCAGAAATTGAACAGGTCAAACATTGTAAAAACTCAATGCTGGAGAAACTCTGAAGGACAAACAGTTTAAAAAGTCAATGCTGGAGAAACTCAGCAGGTCAAAGTGTGTAAATCTCAATGCTGG
This sequence comes from Narcine bancroftii, assembly GCF_036971445.1. Lineage (NCBI taxonomy): Eukaryota > Metazoa > Chordata > Chondrichthyes > Torpediniformes > Narcinidae > Narcine > Narcine bancroftii. Next base: position 244,745,144 of record NC_091474.1, read on the forward strand.
AGAAACTTAGCAGGTCAAACGAGGCATAAACTCAGTGCTGCAAAAACTCAGCAGGTTAAAAAGTGTAAAAACTCAATGCTGGAGTAACTTAGCAGGTCAAACAATCTAGAAACTCAATGCTGGGGAAACAGCAAGTGAACAGTGTAAAAATTCAATGGTGTGGAATCACAGCAGGTCAAACGGTGTAAAAACTTTGCTCGGAACCTCAGCAGGTCAAACATGGTAAAAACACAATGCTGGAGAAACTCAGCAGGTAAAAGAGTGCAAAGACCCAATGCTGGTGAAACAGCAAGTGAACAGTGTAAAATCTCAAAGATGAGGAAACTCATCAGGTCAAACAGATTAAAAACTCAGTGCTGGAGAAACTCAGCAGGTCAAAGTGTGTAAAAATTCAATTCTGGAGAAACTCAGTAGGTAAAAAATGTGTAAAAACTGAATGATGGGCAAGCACAGAAGGTCAAACAGGGTAAAAACTCGATTTTGTAGAAAGTGAACAAGTGAAATGGTGTAAAACCTCAATGCTGGGGAAACTTAGCAGGTCAAACAGTGTAAAAACTCAATGATGGAGAAATTGAACAGGTAAAAAATTGTGAAAACTCAAGTCTGGGGAAATTCAGCAGGTCAAAGTGTGTAAAAACTCAATGCTGGAGAAACGTAGCAGGTCAAACAGTGTAAAAACTCAATGCTGGAGAAACTTAGCAGGTCAAACAGTGTAAAAACTCAATGCTGGAGAAAAACAGCAGGTCAAATGATGCATGAAATCAATGCCGGACAAACTCAGCAGGTAAAACAGTGGAAAGACCCAATGCTGGGGAAACAGCAAGTGCATAGTGTAAAAATTCAATGCTGTGGACTTCAGCAGGTAAAAAAGTGTGAAAATAGAGTGATGGGGAAACACAGCAGGTGAACAGTTTAAAAACTCAATGCTGGAGAAACTCAGCAGGTCAAAGTGTGTAAATCTCAATGCTGGAGAAACTCAGTAGGTAAAAAAGTGTGAAAATAGAGTGATGGGGAAACACAGCAGGTGAACAGTTTAAAAACTCAATGCTGGAGAAACTCAGCAGGTCAAAGTGTGTAAAATCTCAATTCTGGAGAAACTCAGTCGGTAAAAAAGTGTAAAAACTCAATGATGGTGAAACTCTGAAGGACAAACAGTGTAAAAACTCAATGATGGAGAAACTCAGCAGGTCAAAGTGTGTAAAATCTCAATTCTGGAGAAACTCAGTCGGTAAAAAAGTGTAAAAACGAAATGATGTGAAAACAGCAAATGAACAGTGTAAAAACTCAATGATGGGGAAACTCTGAAGGACAAACAGTGTAAAAACTCAATGCTGGAGGAACTTAGCAGGTCAAACAGTGTAAAAACTCAATGCTTGGGAAACACAGCAGGTCAAACAGTGTAAAAACTCACTGCTGGAGAAACTTAGCAGGTCAAACAGTGTAAAAACTCAAGGCTGGAGAAACTTAGCAGGTCAAACAGTGGGAAATCTCAATGCTGGAGAAACTCAGCAGGTCAAAGTGTGTAAAAACTCAATTCTGAAGAAACTCAGTAGGTAAAAAAGTGTGAAAACAAAATGATGGGGAAACACAGCAGGAGAACAGTGTAAAAACTCAATGATGGGGAAACTTACCAGGTGAAAAAGTGTAAAGACTCAATGCTGCAGAAATTGAACAGGTCAAACATTGTAAAAACTCAATGCTGGAGAAACTCTGAAGGACAAACAGTTTAAAAAGTCAATGCTGGAGAAACTCAGCAGGTCAAAGTGTGTAAATCTCAATGCTGGAGAAACTTAGCAGGTCAAACGAGGCATAAACTCAGTGCTGCAAAAACTCAGCAGGTTAAAAAGTGTAAAAACTCAATGCTGGAGTAACTTAGCAGGTCAAACAATCTAGAAACTCAATGCTGGGGAAACAGCAAGTGAACAGTGTAAAAATTCAATGGTGTGGAATCACAGCAGGTCAAACGGTGTAAAAACTTTGCTCGGAACCTCAGCAGGTCAAACATTGTAAAAACACAATGCTGGAGAAACTCAGCAGGTAAAAGAGTGCAAAGACCCAATGCTGGTGAAACAGCAAGTGAACAGTGTAAAATCTCAAAGATGAGGAAACTCATCAGGTCAAACAGATTAAAAACTCAGTGCTGGAGAAACTCAGCAGGTCAAAGTGTGTAAAAATTCAATTCTGGAGAAACTCAGTAGGTAAAAAATGTGTAAAAACTGAATGATGGGCAAGCACAGAAGGTCAAACAGGGTAAAAACTCGATTTTGTAGAAAGTGAACAAGTGAAATGGTGTAAAACCTCAATGCTGGGGAAACTTAGCAGGTCAAACAGTGTAAAAACTCAATGATGGAGAAATTGAACAGGTAAAAAATTGTGAAAACTCAAGTCTGGGGAAATTCAGCAGGTCAAAGTGTGTAAAAACTCAATGCTGGAGAAACGTAGCAGGTCAAACAGTGTAAAAACTCAATGCTGGAGAAACTTAGCAGGTCAAACAGTGTAAAAACTCAATGCTGGAGAAAAACAGCAGGTCAAATGATGCATGAAATCAATGCCGGACAAACTCAGCAGGTAAAACAGTGGAAAGACCCAATGCTGGGGAAACAGCAAGTGCATAGTGTAAAATCTCAAAGATAAGGAAACTTATCAGGTCAAACTGTTGAAAAACTCAATGCTGGAGAAACTCAGCAGGTCAAAGTGTGTAAAAACTCAATTCTGGAGAAACTTAGAAGGTCAAACAATATAGAAACTCAATGCTGGGGAAACAGCAAGTGAACAGTGTAAAAATTCAATGCTGGGGCATCAAAGCAGGTAAAACGGTGTAAAAACTCTGCTGGAGACCTCAACAGGAAAAATATGGTAAAAACTCAATGCCGGAGAAACTTAGCAGGTCAAACAGTGGAAAAATCAATGCTGGAGAAACTCAGCAGGTTAAACAATGGAAAATATCAATGCTGGAGAAACTCAGCAGGTCAAAGTGTGTAAAAACTCAATTCTGGAGAAACTCAGTAGGTAAAAAAGTGTGAAAACTGAATGATGGGGAAACACAGCAGGAGAACAGTGTAAAAACTCAATGATGAGGAAACTTACCAGTTGAAAATGTGTAAAAACTCAATTCTAGAGAGATTGAACAGGTCAAACATTTTAAAAACTCAATGCTGGGGAAACTTATCAGGTCTTACTGTTTAAAAACTCAACACTGGAGAAACTTAGCAGGTCAAACAGTGTAAAATCTCAATGTTGAAGAAACTTAGCAGGTCAAACGATGCATAAAATCAGTGCTGGAAAAACTCAGCATGTAAAACAGTGTAAAAACTCAATGCTGGAGTAACTTAGCAGGTCAAACAAGAAAGAAACTCAGTGCTGCAAAAACTCAGCAGGTCAAACAGTATAAAAACTCAATGCTGGGGAAACAGCTAGTGAACAGTGTAAAAATTCAATGCTAGTGTATCACAGCAGGTCAAACGGTTTAAAAACTTTGCTGGGGACCTCAGCTGCTCAAACATGTTAAAAATCCAATGCTAGAGAAACTCAGCCGCTCAAACAGTGTAAAAACTCAATGCTGGAGAAACTCAGCCGCTCAAACAGTGTAAAAACTCAATGCTGGAGAAACTCAGCCGCTCAAACAGTATAAAAACTCAATGCTGGGGAAACAGCTAGTGAACAGTGTAAAAATTCAATGCTAGTGTATCACAGCAGGTCAAACGGTGTAAAAACTCAATGCTAGAGAAACTCAGCCGCTCAAACAGTGTAAAATCTCAATTCTGGAGAAACTCAGTCGGTAAAAAAGTATAAAAACTAAATGATGTGGAAACAGCAAGTGAACAGTGCAAAAATTCAATGCTAGTGTATCACAGCAGGTCAAACGGTGTAAAAACTCAATGCTAGAGAAACTCAGCCGCTCAAACAGTGTAAAATCTCAATTCTGGAGAAACTCAGTCGGTAAAAAAGTATAAAAACTAAATGATGTGGAAACAGCTAGTGAACAGTGCAAAAATTCAATGCTAGTGTATCACAGCAGGTCAAACGGTGTAAAAACTCAATGCTAGAGAAACTCAGCCGCTCAAACAGTGTAAAAACCCAATGCTGGAGAAACTCAGCAGGTCAAACAATATATAAACTCAGTGCTGCAACAATTCAGCAGGTCAAACGGTGTAAAAACTCAATGCTGCAAAAACTCAGCAGGTTAAAATCTGTAAAAACTTAATGCTGGAAAAACTCAGCAGGTCAAACAGTGCAAAGACCCAATGCTGGGGAAACAGCAAGTGCAGTGTAAAATCTCAAAGATGAGGAAACTTATCAGGTCAAACAGTTTAAAAACACAATGCTGGAGAAACACAGCAGGTCAAACTGTGTAAAATCTCAATTCTGGAGAAACTCAGTCCGTAAAAAAGTGTAAAAACTCAATGCTGGAAAATCTAAGCAGGTCAAACAGTGTAAAAACTCAATGCTGGAAAATCTAAGCAGGTCAAACAATATATCAACTCAGTGCTGCAAAAACTCAGTAGGTCAAACAGTGCCAAACGAAATGCTTGGAAAACCAAGCAGGTGAAAGGGTGTAAAAATTCAATGCTGGGGAATCACAGAAGGTCAAATGGTGTAAAAAGCCTGCTGGGGACCTCAGCAGGTCAAACATGGTAAAAACTCAATGTTGGAGAAACTTAGCAGGTCAAACAGTGTAAAAACTGAAAGCTGGAGTAACTCAGCAGGTCAAACAGTGTAAAACTCAATGCTGGAGAAACTCAGCAAGTCAAACAATATATAAACTCAGTGCTGCAAAAAGTGAGGAGCTTAAACAGTGTAAAAACTCAATGCTGGAGAAACTTAGCAGGTCAAACAGTGTAAAAACTCAATGCTGGAGAAACTTAGCAGGTCAAAGAGTGTAAAAACTCAATGCTGGAGAAACGTAGCAGGTCAAACAGTGTAAAAACTCAATGCTGGAGAAACGTAGCAGGTCAAACAGTGTAAAAACTCAATGCTGGAGAAACTCAGCAGGTTAAAAATTGTAAAGACTTAATGCTGGAGAAACTCAGCAGGTCAAACAGCGTAAAACTTAATGCAGGGGAAACACCGCAGGTGAACAGTGTAAAAATCAATGCCGTACAAACTCAGCAGGTAAAACAGTGCAAAGACCCAATGCTGGGGAAACAGCAAGTGCACAGTGTAAAATCTCAAAGATAAGGAAACTTATCAGGTCAAACAGTTTAAAAACTCAATTCTGGAGAAACTCAGTAGGTAAAAAAGTGTAAAAACTAAATGATGTGGAAACAGCAAGTGAAAAGTGTAAAAATTCATTGCTGTGGACCTCAGCAGGTCAAACAGTGTAAAAACTCAATGCTGGGGAAACACAGCAGGTCAAACAGTTTAAAAACTCAATGCTGGAGAAACTTAGCAGGTGAAACAGTGGAAAAACTCAAGGCTGGAGAAACTTAGCAGGTGAAACAGTGGAAAATCTCAATGCTGGAGAAACTCTGCAGGTTCAAACAGTGTAAAAACTCAATGTTGGAGAAATTCAGCAGGTCAAACTGTGTAAAAACTCAATTCTGGAGAAACTCAGTAGGTAAAAAAGTGTGAAAACTGAATGATGGGGAAACACAGCAGGAGAACAGTGTAAAAACTCAATGCTGGAGAAACATAGCAGGTCAAACAGTGTAAAAACTCAATGCTGGACAAACATAGCAGGTCAAACAGTGTAAAAACTCAATGCTGGAGAAACACAGCAGGTCAAACAGTGTAAAAACTCAATGCTTGAGAAACACAGCAGGTCAAACAGTGTAAAAACTCAATGATGCAGAAATTGAACAGGTCAAACATTGTGAAAACTCAGTGCTGGAAAATCTCAGCAGGTCAAACAATATATCAACTCAGTGCTGCAAAAACTCTGCAGGTCAAACAGTGCCAAACGAAATGCTTGGAAAACCAAGCAGGTGAAACGGTGTAAAAATTCAATGCTGGGGAATCACAGTAGGTCAAACGGTGTAAAAACTTTGCTCGAAACCTCAGCAGGTCAAACATGGTAAAAACTCAATGCTGGAGAAACTCAGACGGTAAAAAAGTGTAAAGAAACTAAATGATGTGGAAACAGCAGGTGAAAAGTGTAAAAATTGATTGCTGTGGACTTCAGCAGGTAAAAAAGTGTGAAAATAGAGTGATGGGGAAACACAGCAGGTGAACAGTTTAAAAACTCAATGCTGGAGAAACTCTGAAGGACAAACAGTTTAAAAAGTCAATGCTGGAGAAACTCAGCAGGTCAAAGTGTGTAAATCTCAATGCTGGAGAAACTTAGCAGGTCGACAGTGTAAAAACTCAATGCTGGGGAAACACTGCAGGTCAAACAGTGTAAAAACTCAAGGCTGGAGAAACTTAGTAGGTCATACAGTGTAAAAACTCAATGCTTGGGAAACACAGCAGGTCAAACAGTGTAAAAACTCACTGCTGGAGAAACTTAGCAGGTCAAACAGTGGGAAATCTCAATGCTGGTGAAACTCAGCAGGTCAAAGTGTGTAAAAACTCAATTCTGGAGAAACTCAGCAGGTAAAAATGTGTGAAAACTGAATGATGGGGAAACACAGCAGGACAAGCAGTTTAAAAACTCAATGATAGGGAAACTCACCAGGTGAAAAAGTGTAAAAACTCAATGCTGCAGAAATTGAACAGGTCAAACATGGTAAAAACTCAATGCTGGAAAAACTCAGCAGGTTAAACTGTGTAAAAACTCAATGCTGGAGAAACTCGGCAGGTCAAACAGTGTAAAAACTCAAGGCTGGAGAAACTTAACAGGTCAAACAGTGTAAAAATTCAATGCTGGAGAAACACAGCAGGTCAAACAGTGTAAAAACTCAAGGCTGGAGAAACTTAACAGGTCAAACAGTGTAAAAATCAGTACTGGAGAAACTCAGCAGGTAAAACAGTGGAAAGACCCAATGCTAGGGAAACAGCAAGTGAACAGTGTAAAATCTCAAAGATGAGGAAACTCATCAGGTCAAACATTTTAAAAACTCAATTCTGGAGAAACTCAGTCGGTAAAAAAGTGTGAAAACTGAATGATGGGGAAACACAGCAGGTGAAGAGTGTAAAAACTCAATGCTGGAGAAACTCAGTAGGTAAAACAGTGTAAAAACTCAATGCTGGGGAAACTTATCAGGTCAAACAGTGTAAAAACTCAATTCTGGAGAAACTTATCAGGTCAAACAGTGTAAAAACTCAAGGCTGGAGAAACTCAGCAGGTCAAACAGTGTAAAAACTCAATGCTGGAGAAACTCAGCAGGTCAAAGTGTGTAAAAACTCAATTCTGGAGAAACTCAGTAGGTAAAAAAGTGTGAAAACTGAATGATGGGGAAACACAGCAGGAGAACAGTGTAAAAACTCAATGATGAGGAAACTTACCAGGTGAACATGTGTAAAAACTCAATGCTGGAGAAACTTAGCAGGTCAAAAGTGTAAAAACTCAATGCTGGAGAAACTTAGTAGGTCATACAGTGTAAAAACTCAATGCTGGAGAAACTCAGAAGGTCAAACAATATATAAACTCAGTGCTGCAAAAATACCGCAGGTCAAACGGTTTAAAAACTGAAAGCTGGAGAAACTTAGCAGGTCAAACAGCGTCAAACTTAATGCTGGGGAAACACCACAGGTGAACAGTGTAAAAATCAATACCGGACAAACTCAGCAGGTAAAACAGTGCAAAGACCCAATGCTGGGGAAACAGCAAGTGCACAGTGTAAAATCTCAAAGATGAGGAAACTTATCAGGTCAAACAGTTTAAAAACACAATGCTGGAGAAACTCAGCAGGTCAAAGTGTGTAAAAACTCAATTCTGGAGAAACTCAGACGGTAAAAAAGTGTAAAGAAACTAAATGATGTGGAAACAGCAAGTGAAAAGTGTAAAAATTCAATGCTGTGGACCTCAGCAGGTCAAACAGTGTAAAAACTCAATGCTGGAGAAACACAGCAGGTCAAACAGTTTAAAAACTCAAGGCTGGAGAAACTTAGCAGGTCAAACAGTGGAAAATCTCAATGCTGGAGAAACTTAGCAGGTCAAACAGTGGAAAATCTCAATGCTGGAGAAACTTAGCAGGTCAAACAGTATAAAAACTCAATGCTGGAGAAACGTAGCAGGTCAAACAGTGTAAAAACTCAATGCTGGAGAAACTTAGCAGGTCAAACAGTGTAAAAACTCAATGCTGTTGAAACGTAGCAGGTCAAATAGTGTAAAAACTCAATGCTGGAGAAACTCTGAAGGACAAACAGTGTAAAAACTCAATGCTGGAGAAACTTAGCAGGTCAAACAGTGTAAAAACTCAATGCTGGAGAAACTTCGCAGGTCAAACAGTGTAAAAACTCAATGCTGGAGAAACTTAGCAGGTCAAACAGTGTAAAAACTCAATGCTGGAGAAACGTAGCAGGTCAAACAGTGTAAAAACTCAATGCTGGAGAAACTTAGCAGGTCAAACAGTGTAAAAACTCAATGCTGGAGAAACTTAGCAGGTCAAACAGTGTAAAAACTCAATGCTGGAGAAACTCAGCAGGTCAAAGTGTGTAAAAACTCAATGCTGGAGAAACTTAGCAGGTGAAATAGTGTAAAAACTCAATGCTGGAGAAACTTAGCAGGTCAAACAGTGTAAAAACTCAATGCTGGAGAAACTTAGCAGGTCAAATAGTGTAAAAACTCAATACTGGAGAAACTTAGCAGGTCAAACAGTGTAAAAACTCAATACTGGAGAAACTTAGCAGGTCAAACAGTGTAAAAACTCAATACTGGAGAAACTTAGCAGGTCAAATAGTTTAAAAACTCAATACTGGAGAAACTTAGCAGGACAAACAGTGTAAAAACTCAATGCTGGAGAAACGTAGCAGGTCAAACAGTGTAAAAACTCAATGCTGGAGAAACTTAGCAGGTCAAACATTGTAAAAACTCAATGCTGGGGAAACTCAGCAGATCAAACAGTGGAAAAACTCAATGCTGGAGAAACTCAGCAGGTCAAACTGTGTAAAAACTCAATGCTGGGGAAACTCAGCAGGTCAAACAGTGGAAAAACTCAATGCTGGAGAAACTCAGCAGGTCAAACATTGTAAAAACTCAATGCTGGGGAAACACAGCAGGTCAAACATTGTAAAAACTCAATGCTGGGGAAACACAGTAGGTAAAAAAGTGTGAAAACAGAATGATGGGGAAACACAGCAGGAGAACAGTGTAAAAACTCAATGATGAGGAAACTTACCAGGTGAACATGTGTAAAAACTCAATGCTGGAGAAACTTAGCAGGTCAAAAGTGTAAAAACTCAATGCTGGAGAAACTTAGTAGGTCATACAGTGTAAAAACTCAATGCTGGAGAAACTAAGAAGGTCAAACAATATATAAACTCAGTGCTGCAAAAACACCGCAGGTCAAATGGTTTAAAAACTGAAAGCTGGAGAAACTTAGCAGGTCAAACAGCGTCAAACTTAATGCTGGGGAAACACCACAGGTGAACAGTGTAAAAATCAATACCGGACAAACTCAGCAGGTAAAACAGTGCAAAGACCCAATGCTGGGGAAACAGCAAGTGCACAGTGTAAAATCTCAAAGATGAGGAAACTTATCAGGTCAAACAGTTTAAAAACACAATGCTGGAGAAACTCAGCAGGTCAAAGTGTGTAAAAACTCAATTCTGGAGAAACTCAGACGGTAAAAAAGTGTAAAGAAACTAAATGATGTGGAAACAGCAAGTGAAAAGTGTAAAAATTCAATGCTGTGGACCTCAGCAGGTCAAACAGTGTAAAAACTCAATGCTGGAGAAACACAGCAGGTCAAACAGTTTAAAAACTCAAGGCTGGAGAAACTTAGCAGGTCAAACAGTGGAAAATCTCAATGCTGGAGAAACTCAGCAGGTCAAAGTGTGTAAAATCTCAATGCTGGAGAAACTTAGCAGGTTAAACAGTGCAAAACTAAATGATTGGAAAACCAAGCAGGTGAAACGGTTTAAAAATTAAATGCTGGAGAAACTTAGCAGGTCAAACAGTGCAAAGACCCAATGCTGGGGAAACAGCAAGTGAACAGTGAAAAAATTCAATGCTGGGGCATTAAATTAGGTCAAACGGTGTAAATCTCTGCTGGGGACCTCAACAGGTCAAACATGGTAAAATCTCAATGCTGGAGAAATTCAGCAGGTTCAAACAGTGTAAAATCTCAATTCTGGAGAAACTCAGTCGGTAAAAAAGTGTAAAAACTAAATGATGTGGAAACAGCAAGTGAACAGTGTAAAAACTCAATGATGGGGAAACTCTGAAGGACAAACAGTGTAAAAACTCAATGATGGAGAAACTCAGCAGGTCAAAG